>NC_029776.3:44341304-44355580 GCF_000817695.3 Arachis duranensis | reverse complement strand
ATTGAGACAGAAATTCCTCAATTCTTCACACCCAAGACTCAAACAAGAAAAGTAAAAATGCTCAAGCAAGAACGAGGAAGAAGAGAGATCAATTCTCCTTCCCAATTCTCTCAAATATCAGTTCAAAGCTTTCAGAGAAAATGAAGTTTCAAAATGTAAAAGTTCAAAAATTAAAAGAAGGGTAAAAGGTCCTAATTACATCAAACTATCTCCTATTTATACACTTTCTATTCTTGGATTTTGGAATTTGGATGGGCGTTTGGTTTGGTGAAGAAATGAATTAAATTGGATTTTTAATCCGATTTTCAGCCCATGAGAAATTAGCTTCCAGGAGGCTGCCCTGCCCTTGTGGAGGGCAGAGCAGGAAAATTGTGCAAGCGGCCTCGTGCGTGTGATGGGCGTTCAAGATGCTGCAGGATGCTGCCCTGCCCTTGTAGAGGGCAGGGCAATGTTGCCATGGTGCGCCAAGTGCTGCCCGTGCGTGCGTGCTTGCTGGCCGAGTGCTCAAGTCCTGGCCGTGCCAAAATGTTGCGCCATGCACCAAGAAATGCTCCTGCCCTTGTGGAGGGCAGGGCAGTGTGCCAATGGTGAAGTCCCACGTTCGAAACTCGGTGGAGGCACATGCTGCTCCTTTTTCCTTGGTTTTCTTGGCACCAAAGTAACGCTTAGTTCCTTACTTCCTCATGGTGCCGTGTTCGATTCTTGGAGATTGAAAGCAAGCCAATTTTTGCTTATTTTCCTTGTGTTTGAGCGCTACTCTTTTCCTCTTTGTTCTTGGGTTCGAAACCCATAGGAAACACTAGGAAGCAATTTCCTTTGAATTATTCTTGGATGAAGCCCGATATTGCTCTTGAGGAGGGCAGGGCAGAGTTTTTGCTTCCTTTGGTCCTTGGCATCAAATTGTGCTCCGCCCTTGTTGTGGGCAGAGCAGTGATGTTTTTCAAGGCTTGGATCAATATGCTGCTCTCCTGGAGGGTAGTGTGCTCTTGTGGAGGGCAGTGTTTGCTTCTTCTTTCTATGTTGCACCACACTTCTCCTCTCTTGGCCACACTTCTTAAGCCACGATTTTCTTCTTTTCTTCCTTTCTTCACCTACAAGAAACCAAAACTACCAATCAAAGTATCTCTAAACTCATAAGGTTTATAATTCATTGAAAATCAATTAATTTTTGCTCAAACCTCATGATTTAGCATCAATTTAATGGTGGTTGTTTGATTTAAAGAAGTTATGCATTTTCATTCCAAATCACTTACTTAGGATGCAAGAAAGTGCATAAAAACTAATGAAATAAGTGAAATTAGCTTGAAAAATGGGTATATGATGACCTGTCGTCACAACACCAAACTTAATTCTTGCTTGTCCCCAAGTAAGCATCAAAACTAAGAGAAAATGAAATGAACAAGAAGAGAAAACATATCCTTATTAGGCATATAGCAGAATTTGATTCATGGAGTTTTTATGCAGACAATGATAACTCAGTTATTGTTGCTGTTACATAATATACATTTTTCCTCAAAGGCTCACTAAACTTGCTGTTATAAAGTTTACTCTTTACTTGCTCCCTTGCTAACTTTTCTTTTCTCGTTTTGCTTAACAAGCTTATTATTCTTTGAAGGCTTGGTGTCAAATGTTGCAGTAGTAGCCTTTGGCTTTATTTTTACTCAACATCTTTCCACCACAGACACATGGCTCACTATTTCCTCCTAGGATCATTGATGGCTAGCATCTCTTTGGATAACTAAATGTTCTGTATCTAGGTTGCTCTTTATTGTGGACTTTCAATTGGCCATCCCAAATCAGTTGATCTAAGTGACCGGGTTTTGAAATAAGCTATTGGTGTCCAACCTTTATTCTTTGTTTTTTTTCTTGCCACATTGGCTTTTTCTTCTTCCTTTTCTTTCTGTTTTATTTTTGTTCTCAAGGGTTTTTTTTCCCTTCATTGATAGGAACCTTTATAACAGCAAGCTAGCTCACACTTCAATGAAAATGACACTATGCAGCAATTATTTCATGAGTTATACATTTAATCAAACACATTCACCACTATTAACTTCCATTCTAACTTATGCAACATTGGATATCTACTTTCTAATTCAAACAATTCTCTTTTATTCAAGCATATGGGAAACAAAACAAAATTCAGCTAGGTGATGAATGACAAGCATCATGCATATTATCATTTCTCTAGCTATTTATTAAGCAAATAAGAAAAAAAATTGCATGAAAATGAAGTAAAAAGAAATAAACAATTGAGGCATGTCATGTTTCAGATATGCATCTCCTTATTATGAGTATGAAAGAAGAAGTATGAAAGAACTTTGCCACCTTCTAATGATTGTGGCTGCTGCTTGATTCTCCCTTTTTCTTCTTTCTCTTCCCTAGCTTGGAGTAGTCTCGGACTTCTTCACCAGGACATCTTCTATCCCAGACAGAATCTAAGAGTCCTGAGAGCCCAACTTCTTCCAATCTGTTAAGTGTTACCTTCGTATAATGATGAGACATTGCTTTCTGCCTCGCTTCAAATTCAGGCAATTGCTCAAATGGCTTGATCTGTGGATTGAGTGTTGGCAAATTGTGAGTCAAGTACTCCAACCTCGCTTGCATGTTTTCATCACTTTCCATTCTTTGCACATGTCTAACTTCTTCCATGGTGTGATGAATATTCTTCCATTGATACAGGTTGTGACTATATTCCCCTGCTTTAGCTTGACTAAAATACAGCTTATCATATGATTCTTTGAGTTCTTTGTATTGCTCTTTTTGTCCTTCAAGAATCTGTGCTTGAAACTCTTGCTGCTGAGTCATCATTTGTTGTTTCCATCTCTCTTGTTTCTCCTCCATTTGACGCTACCAAGCTTCTCGTTCCTCTTTATCCCTCAAATATTGCTCCCTAAACTCTGGATGGGGCTCTAGATATTGCTCTTGGCGCCCTTGATTTTGCTCTTGTTGAGCTTGCATGAGTTGCTGAGATAGCTCTTCAATTGCTCTTTGTAGCTGGTTAATGTTTATGGCACCATGAGCTTGCTCTTGTCCTTCTTCTCTTTGAGATCTTCTTTGTCTAGGAGCTACCACTCCCTCTTGATCATCTTCTTCATTCAACCCTTCCATGCTCCTCTTGGTGATTCCTTTCCCTTTTTTCACTTTTTTTGTGTCCTCATCTTCAAAGATTACTCCAGCTTTATTGCACAGTCTGAGAATTGTACTTGGATGGCCAAGACCATTTGATTTGCTTGTGCTGTTGGCCATCTCTTGAATACTGTCGGATATGAGTTGTGCAAGGTTGATTTCACCTCCATGTAGGATGCAGTATGTCAAGAGTGCTCGTTTGATTGTGACCCAAGAGGCATTTTCAGTAGGAAGGATAGATCTCCTTACTATCTCATACCATCCCTTGGCCACAGGAGTGAGATTTATTCTTTTCAAGTGGCTTGGGATCCCTTTTGAATCTCTTTCCCAGTCTGTGTTTTCCATACATAACCCTTGCAAGATTTCATCAGGATTGTTTTCCATCTGCAATCTGGTCTCATAACTAGGCTCTGCATAAGTTATGGTTCTCAACTTCAGGGCCCTTGTGATGGCTGCTGGACTGAAATTCACTTCAACTCCTCTGACATAACTCGTATAGGGGACACTATCTTTGTTCTCTTCTACAGCATTTGCATAGAATTCCCTGATCATAACTGCATTAATGTCGACGAGAGGAGCACATAAAAGTTCCCACCTTCTTTCTTTAGTGATCTGCCTCATGATGGGGTAATCCCCGTCCTTCAACTCAAGGCCCTTCTCATAAATGACATTCTTTGTCTTCATGAACCTATGATATCTCCCTTCGTGAAATTGGGACCTAAATTTTCTTGCATCATATGATGGAGGCTCGGTCACCATTGGTTCTTTTCCCGGCCTTCTTTTTTAACTTGAGGAGGCCATTAGATTTGAGGTGGGAAGAAGGGAAAAATGGGAGTAAAGGAAAAATGTGTTGTGTTTGGGATGATGCTCGGTTTTGTTGTGCAAGAGAAGGGAATTGTTGGCTTTAGTTTTGGGAGTAGAAGAGATTATGGTTTACAAGTAAAGGTAGTTTGTATGAATGTGTAAGCCATTTAGTGCTAACGGCTATTTATAGGCAAATCCTTCAAACTTTCTAACAAAACAATAATGAATGAAGAAGGAGTTCGTTGGTGCATTATGAAGGGTTGAGATTGAGTTGATCATACAGAAGGCTCATGGATTGAACGGTCTGCATGCATTATTGAAGCTTTGATGAGGATTATCTTCTCATTGGTTGCATGCATTTAGGTGTTCGATGATGCATGCATGCGGATTCTGCTTCCCAAGGAGCACGCTTTTCTAGGCACATGTGACCACTCCTCACTTAGCTTGTCCTAGCCGTGGTCCCTCCTTGTATTTGTCTCAATCTCTTTCTCCTAAATAAACCAAAACAGCTAGCCTTAGGATATGAATATATACATTGGTAAGTGATTTGCAATAAAGAAGAAAAATGTAATGATGCATGATCCCTCTCTGTATGATTTTGATTCCATGAATAGGAAATGATCCTCTGAACATTGTTACATATGCAGACACCAAACTTAGTGTTTGGTCATATGCTTCATCAAAAATGACTATGCATATGTTCTAAGAATAACCCCCCTCTTTTTTTCTTGAAAAACAAATATTGGGTGTGCTTTAAGGCACACCAAACTTAGAAGTCTGACATATGCTCTAAAATGATGTATGCATTTATGAAAGTTCAAAATCATGCTCAGGTGATCATAGCTTATTAAATAAAAGAAAGGACAGAAATCTTAAATCATGGGTTGCCTCCCATGAAGCGCTCTTTTATTGTCACTAGCTTGACATTGAACTCCCTTTAAGGTGGTTGATGCTGGTGATGTCTCAACTTGTCCCCCCTCACTGTAAGCTTTCTCTATGTGCCTTGATGCTCTATTTCAATGTGCTCGAGAGAGAGTACTTGGTTAACAGTGTAATGGTCTTCTGCTCCCAACTGCTGATATACTAATTGCACCTTGTCACCTTTGGAAAATCCTTCAGTTGGGATTTTCTTATTCTTCCACCCTTTGTAAACCTTCTTCTTGTTCTTCATCTTTTTCTTTTTTGTTGACCTTTCTCCCTTGACAGTGACTTGAGTTGTGATACCTCCCTTTTTGTTTATCATTCCGGCTTCTTTTTGAATTCATTCTCCTTCTTGCACCTGCTCATTTTTCTGTTCTACCGTGTTGTTGGTTGCTTGCCTTGGAAGAAAGTCACTACTTATCTTGCTTGTTCCTTCTTTACTTTGTGATTCTGGAAATACTTTCAGGGTGATGCTTTCTTCATGCATCCTGAGGGTTAGCTCTCCTTGCTCTATATCTACAATGGCTCTAGCAGTGGCCAAAAATGGTCGACCAAGTATTATGGAATCATTCTCATTCTCTGCTGAATCTAGGATCATAAAGTCTGCCAGAAAGATGAACTTGTCAACCTTAACTAAAAGGTTTTCAATCAACCCTTTAGGATATACCACTGATTGGTCTACCAATTCCAAGGACATCTGTATTGGTTTCACCTCTCCTATGCCAAACTTTTTCACTAAGGAAGATGGAATTAGATTTATACTTGCTCCTAAGTCACACATCCCCTTGTTGATGAATAGGCTTCCAATAGTGCAAGGTAGGAAGAAACCTCCAGGATCTTCAAGCTTGGGAGAAAGTCCTTTTCTGATTAGTGCACTACATTCTTCAGTGAGCATTACAGTCTCCTTCTCATTCCAACTCCTTTTCTTGTTGATGAGCTCCTTTAAGAACTTGGCATATAGAGGCATTTGCTCCAATGCCTCAGCCAAGGGTATGTTGATTTCCAGCTTCTTGAAAGTCTCAAGGAATTTGTGGAAATGTTGATCCTTTGCTTCTTTGTAGAATCTCTGTGGATAAGGTAGTGGAGGTGTAAGACTCTTCTCCACTTGCTGCTGTCTTGGATTTGGTTCTTCCATGATCTGCTTTCCCTTTTTCAAATTTTGTGATTGGTTGTTCTCTTCTGTGAGCTTTTCTGGGACATTCTTGCTTGTTATGTCCTTGTTGTTAGCTCCATCTTTCTCTGTTGGTTCTTTGTCACTCTCCGTAAGTTTCTTGGTTGGATGATGGTGAGTGTTTTGGTTAGTTGGGTGGTTATTGGATGGATAATGGTTAGAGTTGGGGTAATTATTTTGGGATTTTCTGTAAAAATTTTGGTTAGTTGGCTGCTGGTTGTGATTTTGGTTGTTTCTTGGAGTGTTTTGGGCTGAGTTTCTTTGCCATGGTTTTTGGTTTTGGTTGTGGTTGTCTCCCCATCTAAGGTTTGGGTGGTTCTTCCAAGATGGATTGTAGGTGTCACCATACACTTCATTTGATCCAGAAATTTGGTTGTTCATATAGTGCACTTGCTCTTGTTGTTGTTCCTCTTGAGTTTCTTCATTTTGCACCCATGTGGCTGATGGTTGGCTTGTATTAACTGCTGCAACTTGAAGGCTATCAATCCTTTTGGCCATTTGCTCAAATTATTGTTGAATTTGCTACTGCATCATTTTGTTCTGAGCTAGGATTGAATCCACTCCTTCCAATTCTAACACTCCCTTCCTCTGTGATGGTTGGTGTTGCCTTTGGTGAGCAAATAAGTATTGGTTGTTGGCCACCATATCAATGAGGTTCTGAGCTTCCTCTGCACTTTTCATCAATTGCAATGATCCTCCAGCTGAGTGATCAAGTGCCTCTTGAGCCTTCAGAGTAAGTCCTTCATAGAAGTTCTGCAACTTGTCCCACTCAGTGAACATCTCTGGTGGACATTTCCTTAGCAGCGCCTTATATCTTTCCCATGCTTCATATAAATTTTCAGCCTCTATTTGAGTGAATGTCTGCACCTCAGTCTTCAATCTTATGATCCTTTGACGGGGATAAAATTTGTCAAGAAACTTGCTCACCAAATCATCCCAAGTGTTGATGCTCTCTTTTGGAAATGTTTCTAGCCATTGAGTGGCTTTGTCCCTGAGAGAGAATGGGAACAATAGCAGCTTGTATATGTCAGGGTGCACTCCATTGCTCTTAACTGTGTCACAGATCCTCAAGAAAGTGGATAGATGTTGGTTGGGGTCTTCCAATGGTCCTTCTCCAAAAGAGCAGCTGTTTTGGACCAAAGTAATGAGTTGTGGCTTTAGTTCAAAGTTGTTTGCATTGACATTAGGGGTAAGAATGCTACTCCCACAGTGTCTAGCATTTGCAAATGTGTAGGAGGCCAAAACTCTCCTCTGTGGTAGATTGTTGTTGTTGTTAGCTGCTCCTCCTGGTGGATTGGTTGAATGTTCCTCCATGTCTTGAAATTCTTCTTCTGACTCCTCCTCTCCAACAATGTTTTTCCCTCTTTCAGCTATTCTTAATCTCCTGAGGGTTCGTTCATCTTGTTCATGAAAGATGGGTGTAGCTCTTCTTGTATCTGCCATATAAACAAAACATAAGAAACACACAAAACCAGTGACACTTCAATCTATTGCTAAAGTGAAGTTTTAGTTAGCTTAAGCAAAAATTCAAACAGTTAGTGGGTCAATCAAAAATTAAAGAAATAGAAAAGAAAAAGTGCTTGATCTAGACCTCCACTTCACTTAATCATTGTCAATCTATTTCAATCCCCGGCAATGGCGCCAAAAACTTGATGTTGTGGAAAACGATCCAACACAAAACTCACCAACAAGTGTACCGGGTCGCATCAAGTAATAAAACTCACGGGAGTGAGGTCGATCCCACAGGGATTGAAGGATTGAGCAATTTTAGTTCAGTGATTGATTTAGTCAAGCGAATCAAGTATTGGTTGAGTGATTTTGTATCCAATAGTAAGTAACTAGTAGGAAATGTAAAGGGAGAGGGATGAATTGCTGAAATTAAAAAGAACTGAAAGTAAAAGAGATGAATCTTAAAGAACAAGAAATTAAATGACTGAAACTTAAAATGCATGAAAAGTAAATTGCAGTAACTTAAAGTGCAAGAAATATAAATTGCTTGAATGGAAAAGGGAGTTGAGGACTGGGAATTCAGAATTTAAGCAAGGGAAATTAAATTGCAACAATTATCAAAGTAAGAGATGATTTGAATTCAACTAGACATCAAACAGAAAATAGAAATTAAATTGCAGCAAGAGACTAGATAGCAAAGACTAGATCTCAATTGCCTTCCCAGATCCATGTTCACAAAGCAATTGACAAGAAATTGAAGAAGAAGCAGTGAAGGAATTGTAATTGAACTCAATTATGCAGAAGAGAAATTAAAGAGATCTTGAATGGAGATTGAGACAGAAATTCCTCAATTCTTCACACCCAAGACTCAAACAAGAAAAGTAAAAATGCTCAAGCAAGAATGAGGAAGAAGAGAGATCAATTCTCCTTCCCAATTCTCTCAAATCTCAGTTCAAAGCTCTCAGAGAAAATGAAGTTTCAAAATGTAAAAGTTCAAAAATCAAAAGAAGGGTAAAAGGTCCTAATTACATCAAACTATCTCCTATTTATACACTTTCTATTCTTAGATTTTGGAATTTGGATGTGCGTTTGATTTGGTGAAGAAATGAATTAAATTGGATTTTTAATCCAATTTTCAGCCCATGAGAAATTAGCTTCCAGGAGGCTGCCCTGCCCTTGTGGAGGGCAGAGCAGGAAAATTGTGCAAGCGGCCTCGTGCGTGTGATGGGCGTTCAAGATGCTGCAGGATGCTGCCCTGCCCTTGTAGAGGGCAGGGCAGTGTTGCCATGGTGCACCAAGTGCTGCCCGTGCGTGCGTGCTTGCTGGCCGAGTGCTCAAGTCCTGGCCGTGCCAAAATGCTGCGCCATGCACCAAGAAATGCTGCCCTGCCCTTGTGGAGGGCAGGGCAGTGTGCCAATGGTGAAGTCCCACGTTCGAAACTTGGTGGAGGTACATGCTGCTCCTTTTTCCTTGGTTTTCTTGGCACCAAAGTAACGCCTAGTTCCTTGCTTCCTCATGGTGCCGTGTTCGATTCTTGTGGATTGAAAGCAAGCCAATTTTTGCTTGTTTTCCTTGTGTTTGAGCGCTACTCTTTTCCTCTTTGTTCTTGGGTTCGAAACCCATAGGAAACACTAGGAAGCAATTTCCTTTGAATTATTCTTGGATGAAGCCCGATATTGCTCTTGAGGAGGGCAGGGCAGAGTTTTTGCTTCCTTTGGTCCTTGGCATCAAATTGTGCTCCGCCCTTGTTGTGGGCAGGGCAGTGATGCTTTTCAAGGCTTGGTTTTTTCAAGGCTTGGATCAATATGCTGCTCTCCTGGAGGGCAGTGTGCTCTTGTGGAGGGCAGTGTTTGCTTCTTCTTTCTATGTTGTACCACACTTCTCCTCTCTTGGCCACACTTCTTAAGCCACGTTTTTCTTCTTTTCTTCCTTTCTTCACCTACAAGAAACCAAAACAACCAATCAAAGTATCTCTAAACTCATAAGGTTTATAATTCATTAAAAATCTATTAATTTTTGCTCAAACCTCATGATTTAGCATCAATTTAATGGTGGTTGTTTGATTTAAAGAAGTTATGCATTTTCATTCCAAATCACTTACTTAGGATGCAAGAAAGTGCATAAAGACTAATGAAATAAGTGAAATTAGCTTGAAAAATGGGTATATGATGACCTGTCATCATGTACTACCCTTTTTATCCCATCCAATGTTCCCAAGCCTCACCAACTTTGAATAACAAACACTCTCACTAGCCTAGGCTAATCAAAGTTCCAAACAAGGACTTTCATTTGTTTTTCGCCTTGGGCTTGTAATGTGCTAAAATGAGAACAAGTTAGTTAAGCATAGGCTCAAAATTGGCTAACAATAGAGAGTAAAAAGGTAGGCTATTTGGGTAAGTGGACTAATGAAATAATGGCCTCAATCATACAAATGCATGAATACAAGAAATAAATGGACATATAGAACCAAGCAATTCAAGGATCACAATCATAGATAGAGAACAATTGCACACAAGAATGGAAAATAAGTGGTTATGAAATGTAACCACATCAATAGGCTCAAGTCTCACAAGCTTGTGTTCTTAATTCAATACATGCTTCACAAAGTAAGAATTCAAGCAAGTTTCACCAAAAATTTTCTTCAATCAATTGGGTTGGTGCCCTATAATTAAGTTTCTTGGAAAATCTCAATATTTGACTAAGCATTGTTGTGATTGAAAAATTCAAAAATTTTCCTTAGTTTACCCTTTTCCTTTTTCACTTAAAACAATTTCTTATGCAAAAAGGGTGACTAAGTTTTTGCAATTCAAAATATGGTTTCTAATCACAACCACACACTAAAAAAAAAAGATATACAAAAGAAGATATGCAAAAATGTATAAAGAAAAATCCAACCAAAAGTATGAAATCTATCATCCAAAACATCTAAAAATATCCAAAAGCATCAAAATATCTAAAATCCAAAATAAACAGTAAAGATATCCAAAATGAACCAAAATAGTAAGAGTATCTAAAATAAACTCAAAATGCATCATATATATACAAAAGGTACGCAAAGTAAGATAACTAGGAAAATGGCCAAAATGTTCACCGGTCCTCTAATGATGCTACCGGTGACCTCCACACACTTAAGATCGAGCATCGTCCTCGATACTAAACTGGAGGATCAGGGGAAGGTACAACGGTAGGTGTTGACTCTGTCTGAGGATGTGGGATCGGCTCCTCATGGGTCTGTGGAATCTCTGTGGTGTCAGGAGCAGCTGGAGGTGCATCCTACTGAGTCGGCTCATCAACATCCTCCTCCTGATGATCCTGCTCATCAGAGGCCGGAGAGTCTGGAAGCGGAGGTAACTCAGCGCCAAGGGAGATGAGTGCCTGATCCATCCGATCCAGTCGGTGCCTGACATGGCGCCTTTCGCGCTCCAAAAATCGAAACAGACGTTGGACCAGTACGTAAGTCGGCTCAGGTGCTGAAGAAGGGGCTGAAGAAGAAGGAGCTGCTGCTGCAGAAGAGGACGGAGCTGCTGGAGGTCCGACTGTCCCTACCACTGCTCTAGCCCTAGATCGGCGTCTAGCTGGGGGCTTCTCGTGCACCCAGCCACCCCAAGGAATAGTGACCTCCTGGTCATTGTTATCTGGGGGTGGTGGTGTCACATCATCATCCAACCAGGGAACCTCAGCTAAGGCGGCCATATTGGTAACCAAGGTAGGGAACGGAAGTAGGCCACGAATATGTGCTCGCCACATACACTGCCAGATCAGTCGAGGAAAATAAACCTCCTTCCCCTCCATAACACACCCAATCAGAAGTAGCATCTCCATAGGGATCTCAGAGAAGTGAGTGGTGGGTAAGACATAGTGGGCAAATATCATCTGCCAAGTCTTAGCCTCTCTAGTCAGATGAGCAAAGAGCATCCCTTTAGGCTTAGTGTTGTTCGCATCCATGACCCAAGTAGCATCTGGTAAACCAATCACGCGCCTAAGCGCCTCATAGTCAAAGGTCATGCTGTGAATAGCTAACTCAGCCTGCTGATGAGCGCAGGTGCCATCAGGAAGATGTCGGCACTGCAATGCCTCCTCTATAGCAGTCTCAGTGATCATAACCTCTCTACCCCTCAACTGAACTGAATCCAGAGTAGGACGGAAGAAGTTGCAATAGAATTCCTTCACCCAAGAAATGTTGATATCCCCCAAATCTCTATCAACAAAGTCCACACGCAACTCTAAGATCCGACTAGTAATTGCTTGTCTCACATGATTGGGAAGGACAAGCTTCTTCTCAGTATTTAGTTTCATCGTCCGATACTTGGAAAGGAGAAGCTCACAGTAAAGATTGGGAAACTTGGTTGGATCGGTAGAAGGTAGCAACTGATTCTCCTTTTCTTAATCATTCAATGGATTCTTAGCATAATTCTTGTAAATAGAGGGAATAGAGGGTGTAGAATGTTTTCTTTTCTTGGAGGTAGTGGCTATAGCTTTTCCTTTATCCGACATACTGAAAAGGACAAATATGATAGCAATTAAACATGTAGCATATAGCAATTACAAGCAACTTCAAGATGTAAGAGGAATGACAAGCAATTATGATGTGTATTGAAAACTTGGTGTGCAAATAAGCATAAGTGGAAACATAAACCAAGAAATCAATACATCCCACAATGTACACAATTCTTAAAGGATAGGCATATTCATCATCATAACTCAAAAGAATGGCTAATGAGTTGAGTAAAGAAAAATGAAGTCAGTAAGTTAAACAAGTTAGTGAGTAAGAGGTGAGATTGATAGTTAGTGTTATGATGCAAGAAAGCTTTCCTAATAAAAGGATTCACAAAATGCATACAATGAGGTGTAATTATTGATGATGAAAATGAAATTGCAATGGGGTGCAATGAATTGAAAGGAAATCATCAATGTTATGGTCACCAAAGTCAACAACTCTTATTCATTAAGCAATGAAATCATCATACCTTTGAAAGAATGGTTAAAAAGGGTTAAATGTGAGTAGAAGTTAAACGGTCAAAGAAATTAGTAAGTTAGAAAAAAAATGGATTAGTGGCATGATGATATTTAGGCTCAAAGAAAAGAGGAGTTGTGGCTAAACATAGAAATCATGTTCACAACGATTGGTGCAAATCCCGGAAGTCAAAAGGAAACGGAAATTAGCCCAAAATTGTAATAAAGACCAAAATAAAATTAAATTTCTTGAAAATTGGGCAGCATCCCGGCTTAAAATTGGACGTTCCCGGATAGCAAAATAGCACAAACAGCAAGAAAGTAGCATCAATTAAGCACAACAGCGATGGGATAGCATGCAGCAACACAAATGTCATAAAAGAGCAACCCAAAATCAATCATACAGCACCCAAGTAAACAAACAGCAAATTATGCATAAACGGAGCACTTATCAGGCCTAGAATCCTCTATCCAGTCCTAGCTACCTAACAGCAATTATTTCTATCTAACCTAACATACAAAGTTCCAATTCTAACTAACTACAAACAATTAACAGTAGCTAACAAAAATGAAAAAAAAATTAATAGCAAGCAGAGTTGGAGCAAGAACCTGGGAGCAGAGGAGAACTAAGAAATGGAAAAGGAAATTGGGGTTGGAACGGGAGCAAAAGAATCAGAGATTCGCGCCGCTGTGGATGGTGACGGTTATGGCAGAGCGGCGGCGGTGGTGCTCGGAAGATTGAGAGACTGAGTGAAGGGAAGCTGGCGATGGTGAGAGAAGGAGAGTGAGAGGAGAATGTGAAATGGGGGGAGAAAGGGAGGGGCCGCCGAGTGCTTGTCGCTGGCGGTGATGGTGGAGTGACGGCGGAGGTGGCGTTCGGGCAGAGGTGAGCAGAGCGAGAGAATGAGAGGTTGGCAGTGAAAGAGAGACGACGGACGAAGGTTTGGTGGTGGCGACGGCGGCCGCTGTTAGCGGCGGAGGGTGGTTAGAAGTTGAAGGAGGTAGGAGGAAGAAGATGATGAGGGGTAAGAAGAGATGTGCGTGACTGCGCAACACCCTCGCGCATTAAGGTTATCATATTTTTTTGAATCGACACGAGCGCTGGTGGACGAAATTGTGATCACTGTTCTTTAAGTTGTACTTTTATGGAATTTGAAATTGGCACGAGTGGACACAACTCCGTTCAACTAACCAGCAAGTGTACTGGGTCGTCCAAGTAATAAACCTTACGCGAGTAAGGGTCGATCCCACAGAGATTGTTGGTATGAAGCAAGCTATGGTCACCTTGTAAATCTCAGTTAGGCAGATTAAATTGGTTTATGGGTTTTCGAGAATAGAAATAAGAAAATAGAAATAATAAAAGGGATAGGGTACTTATGCAGATTCATTGGTGGGAATTTCAGATAAGCGAATGGAGATACTGTATGGCTCAAGAACGCCTGCTTTCCCACTGCTTCAACTCAATCCTTCTTACTCCTTTCCATGGCAAGCTGTGTATAGTGGTTCACCGTTCGACGATGGCTACTTTGAATCCTCTTGGGAAAATGGTCCTCTGCGGCTGTCACTCGCATGGCTAATCGTCTGGAGGCATCACCTGGCCGAAGGCTACATCCCATCCTCGCAGTGAAAACTACGCTCACGCGCTCTGTCACAGCACGGCTAATCACTGGTTGGTTCCCGCTCCTACTGGAATAGAATCCCTTAATTCTTTTGCGTCTGTCACTAACGCCCAGCACTCGCGAGTCTGAAGCACGTCACAGTCATTCATTACCGGAATCCTACTCGGAATACCACAGACAAGGTTAGACTTTCCGGATTCCCAGGATCCTACTCGGAATACCACAGACAAGGT
>NC_029776.3:44339891-44340265 GCF_000817695.3 Arachis duranensis | reverse complement strand
AACACCAAACTTAAATTGTTGCTTGTCCCCAAGCAACTGAAAATCAAATAGGATAAAAGAAGAGAATATATTATAAATTCCAGAATATCAATGAATGTTAATTATAATTAGATTAGCGGGACTTATAGCTTTTTGCTTCTGAACAGTTTTGGCATCTCACCTTTTCCTTTGAAGTTCAGAGTGATTGGCGTCTCTGGGAACTCAGAATTTTGGATAGTGTTATTGACTTTCCTAGTTAAGCATGTTGATTCTTGAACACAGCTACTTATGAGTCTTGGCCGTGGCCCTAAGCACTTTGTCTTCCAGTATTACCACCAGATACATAAATGCCACAGACACATAACTGGGTGAACCTTTTCAGATTGTGACTCAGC
>NC_029776.3:44338997-44339726 GCF_000817695.3 Arachis duranensis | reverse complement strand
TTTTCACTGCTTTTTCTTGCTTCAAGAATCAATTTCATGATTTTTCAGATCATCAATAACATTTCTCTTTGTTCATCATTCTTTCAAGAGCCAACAATTTTTAATACTCATAAACAACAAGATAAAAAATATGCACTGTTCAAGCATTCATTCAGAAAACAAAAAGTATTGTCACCACATCAATATAATTAAATTAACTTCAAGGACAAAATTCGAAATTCATGTACTTCTTGTTCTTTTGAATTAAAACATTTTTCATTTAAGAGAGGTGAAGGATTAATGGAATTTATTCATAGCTTTAAGGCATAGTTACTACATACTAATGATCATGAAGTAAAGACACAAAACATAGATAAACACAACATTAAAAACCGAAAATAGAAAGAAATAAAGAACAAGGAATGAATCCACCTGAGTGAGGGTGGCGCCTTCTTGAAGGTTCAATGGTGCTCTTTGAGCTCCTCTATGTCTCTTCCTTGCTTCTGTTGAATGATTCCTAGTAATTTTGGTGTTCCTACCCTTAGTTGCTTCCAATATTTGTGTGGAGGACAATTTATCCCCTGAGGTATCTCAGGGATCTCTTGATTTGCAGCCACATGTTCTACCACTGAGCTATAAACCCCTTACATGAGTCTTTCCATCTCCCATGACTCAGAGGTGGAAGCTTTTGTCTTCCCTTTGAGGTTTCTCTGGCCTTAGGTGCCATTAATGGTAATGGAAAAGCAAAAA
>NC_029776.3:44336906-44338018 GCF_000817695.3 Arachis duranensis | reverse complement strand
ATCAACCTTTACTAGCACGTCCTCTACTATTCCATAAGCTTGTCTCAATGACTTATCTGCCAATTGCAATGAGAACAAGGCAGGTTGTACCTCAATGATCCCTAGCTTCTCCATTACAGAGAGTGGCATAAGATTTATCCCTGACCCTAATCACATAGAGCTTTTTCAAAGCTCATGGTGCCAATGGTACAAGGTATTGAGAACTTGCCAGGATCTTGTTTCTTTTGAGGTAGAGTTTTCTGAATCCAAGTATCTAGTTCACTAATGAGCAAGGGAGGTTCACTTTCTCAAGTCTCATTACCAAACAACTTGGCATTCAGCTTCATGATAGCTCCTAAATATTGAGCAACTTGCTCTCCAGTCACATCTTCATCCTCTTCAGAGGAAGAATAGTCCTCAGAGCTCATGAATGGCAGAAGGAGATTTAATGGAATCTCTATGGTCTCTGTATGGGCCTCATATTCCTTTGGATCCTTAATAGGAAACTCCTTCTTGCTTGAGGGACGTCCCAGGAGGTCTTCCTCACTAGGATTTTCGTCCTCCTCCTCCCTTATGCATTCGGTCACATTGATCACATCAATGGCCTTGCACTCTCCTTTTGGATTTTCTTCTGTATTGCTTGGGAGAATACTGGGAGGAGTTTCAATGACTTTCTTACTCAGTTGGCCCACTTGTGCCTCCAGATTTCTAATGGAGGATCTTGTTTCACTCATGAAACTGAAAGTGGCTTTTGACAGATCAGAGACTACATTGGCTAAATTAGAAGTGTTTTGTTCAGAATTCTCTGTCTGTTGCTGAGAAGATGATGGATATGACTTGCTATTGCCCAGCCTGTTGCGTCCACCATTGTTAAAGCCTTGTTGAGGCTTTTGTTGATCCTTCCATGAGAAATTTGGATGATTTCTCCATGATGAGTTATAGGTGTTTCCATAAGGTTCACCCATGTAATTAACCTCTGCCATGGCAGGGTTCTCAGGATCATAGGCTTTTTCAGAAGCTGCCTCTCTAGTACTGTTGGATGCATGTTGCAGCCCATTCAGATTTTGAGAGATCATGTTGACCTGTTGAGTCAACACTTTGTTCTAAGCCAATATGGCATTCAGAGCATCAAT
>NC_029776.3:44335304-44336021 GCF_000817695.3 Arachis duranensis | reverse complement strand
TTTGAAAAAGATAAGAAGATAAGAAGTTAGATAAGATATTTTGAAATTAAATTTTGAAAAAGATAAAATTTTTGAAAAAGATAAGATAAAAGATAAAATAAAAGTTTTAAGAAAAATATATTTTGAAAAAGATTTAATTTTTAAAATGACTTAACTAACAAGAAACTACAAGATAAGATTCTAGAACTTAAAGATTGAACATTTCTTAACAAGAAAGTAACAAACTTCAAATTTTTGAACCAATCACATTAATTGTTAGCTAATTTCGAAAATTAGATATAAGAGATAAGAAAAAGATTTTTGAAAATTAATTTTTAAAATTTTCGAAAAGAATAAAAAAATGAAAAAGATATGATTTTTGAAAAAGATTTTGAAAAGATAAGATTTCTAAAATTGAAATTTTGACTTGACTTGTAAGAAATAACTAATTTTAAAAATTTTTGACTAAGTCAACCCAAAATTTTGAAAATTTGGAGGGAAATAAGGAAAAGATATTTTTTTGATTTTTGAAATTTTTTTAATTATGAGAGAGAAAAACAACAAAAATACTCAATGCATGAAATTTTTAGATCAAAACAATGAATGCATGCAAGAATGCTATGAATGTCAAGATGAACACCAAACATACTTTGAAGATCATGATGAACATCAAGAACATATTTTTGAAAAATTTTTAATGCAAAGAAAACATGCAAGACACCAAACTTAGAAATCTTT
>NC_029776.3:44334818-44335207 GCF_000817695.3 Arachis duranensis | reverse complement strand
GAAATCATCAAGATCAAACAAGAAGACTTGTCAAGAACAACTTGAAGATCATGAAGAACACTATGAATGCATGGAGTTTTCGAAAAAAAATGCAAGAAAAATTTTAAAAGCATGCAATTGACACCAAACTTAAAAATTAACACAAGACTCAAACAAGAAACACAAAATATTTTTGATTTTATGATTTTCTAATTTTTTTTGTATTTTTATTTTAATTTTTTCGAAAAACATGGTTAGCAAAACGAAAAAGGAAAGAAAAATTTTGAAAAAGATTTTTGAAAAGAAAATTACCTAATCTGAGCAACAACATGAACCGTCAGTTGTCCATACTCGAACAATCCCCGGCAACGGCGCCAAAAACTTGGTGGACGAAATTGTGATCACTATTC
>NC_029776.3:44326360-44333857 GCF_000817695.3 Arachis duranensis | reverse complement strand
AGTAAAAGGTTCAGGCATGGCCGAATGGCCAGCCCCCATTATCTGAGAACTAATCATCCCAAGATGAAGAATAAAACAAAACTGAGACCAAAGATGTCTAATACAATAGTAACTTATCCTATTTATACTAGACTAGCTACTAGGGTTTACATGAGTAAGTATTTGACGCATAAATTCACTTCCGGGGCCCACTTGGTGTATGTTTGGGCTGAGCTTGATCAATCCACGAGCTGAGGCTTCTCTTGGAGTTGAACTCCGAGTTATGACGTATTTTGGGCGTTCAACTCCGGATCATGACGTTTTTCTGGCGTTTAACTCCAGACAGCAGCATGAACTTGGCGTTCAACTTCAAGTTACGTCGTCAATTTCCGAATAAAGTATAGACTATTATATATTGCTGGAAAGCCCTGGATGTCTACTTTCCAACGCCGTTGAGAGCGCGCCAATTGGAGTTCTGTAGCTCCAGAAAATCCATTTCGAGTGCAGGGAGGTCAGATTCCAACAGCATCAGCAGTCCTTTTGTCAGCCTTTTTCAGAGTTTTGCTCAAGTCCCTCAATTTCAGCCAGAAATTACCTGAAATCACAGAAAAACACACAAACTCATAGTAAAGTCCAGAAATGTGAATTTAACATAAAAACTAATGAAAACATCCCTAAAAGTAGTTCAAACTTACTAAAAACTACCTAAAAACAATGCCAAAAAGCGTATAAATTATCCGCTCATCAAGCGCGCACCTTGCGCGTTCATGTACATTGATGAAACTAGGGACCTACGCGTGCGGGTACAGCGCGCTCAGGCGTGGATGGGGAATCTACATAGGGGCGCGTGCGCGTACAGCGCGCGCACGCATACATGAGGTTGGGCTGGAGGCTTAGAGTGGGGTCAGCGCGCGCCCAACTCTCTGGACAAAGGCCTGGAATGATGGCATCAGCTAGGGCGCGTACGCGGCAAGTGCGCGTCCGCGTATGTTGGCAATTTATCATAAGGCGCGCAAGCGCGATGCGTGCGCTCGCGTCCTTTCCTCCTTTTGGCATATGGGCGCGCACGCGTGGGTGCACGTCCGCGCGAGATAAGTTGGGCTGGGGGCATAAAGTTGGCCCAGATCCAACACAACTCTCTGAAGATTGGCTCAGAAATAGCAGCAGCGGATTGACGCGGACGTGGCAGGTGCACGTTCGCGTGCACTTCCTTGTTCTTGTGATCGGCGCGCACGCACGTAGTGCGCGTCAGCGTGGGTTATGTTGGGCTCGGGGCATAGTGTTTGCCCAAGAGAATCCCAACTCTCTGGAATGTGGGTGATGATGCATCCGCTCATGGACGCGTGCGCGTACATCGTGCGCGCGCGCCCACCCCCCTTTTTTTTAGTGCTCTTTAAGCAGAAAAATTGTGCTCAGATGCTCCCTATACTGCTCACAACTCTTTATTCAATCAACCATCATACAATTCACAAAAATGCAATTTGATATTATTCATCTACTACTAAACGCACAACATACATGTGACTATGCTAACAATTAAGTTGTACAAACAAATTTATATGAAACATCTACCTACAATTGCAACTCAAATCACTTATTAAGCAGAATTAAAAGGGAGTGGAAAGAGTTTACCATGGTGGGGTGTCTCCCACCTACCACTTTTATTTTAAGTCCTTAAGTTGGACATGTTGAGAGACTCATTGTTATGGTGGCTTGTGCTTGTACTCGTCTTGGAACTCCCACTAATGCTTGGTTCTCCATTGTGCCCCAAGATTTCTCATGGATTGAGCCAAGTGTTGATGGAGTTCTTCACAAGCTTGGGGCTCCCAAAGTTGATCCTCTTCTTATGATCCGGGGTCCCACACTTTATTTTCACACCCGTCTTGAAGTTGATCATCATTATAGGTCCATCCGGGTGGTGAGCAAGATGAATTCTCTATGAAGTACCCAACAAACCTCCTAGACCCATATATTTGAACACTATTCCCACCTTTGTATTCAACTCTTGAAGTATTAACCAAAATGAGCTTTGATTTGCAACGCCAACCACGAAACATCTTTCGCTTACGCTTCATCCCACAAAGCATCCTAAGTAGACCATCCGTTTCAAGCAAGCCATACTCAAGTGGGACAATAAAACTAATAGAAATGAATTTTACCCACTTAAGTGAAAGAGTAGATGACAACCTAGGTAAAGGTGCTTCCAATGATCTTGACAAAGCATAACCAATCCCCGTTCTTCTATTTCTAGGGACTTCCACCTCTTCACAAGATTTCTCTAATTCAATCCTTTGTTCATTACTACTATCTAAGCCTTTTCCCTTAATCAAACCCTAATTGGGAGGGTGAAAGAAGTTTACCTCCACAATATTTTCAAATGCACCGGGAGAAGGGTCTTCAAGTTCAAAGGATTCTCCACCACTAGGACTTGATGTTTGCTCTTCATTGCCATGGGAACTCAATTCTTGCTCTATTCCATCCAAGTCGTCATATGGAATATGCCTTGGAAGGTGTGCACTTCCCTACCTAGCATCAATCTCAATCATTTTGGAGGAGTTTTCTTCGACTCTATGTTCCCATGGAGGCTCCGCATCTTCCAAGTCTTCTACCGCTTCTTCCTTGTCTTCAACAATTAGGGCTTCCTCCAATTGTTCCAATATAAAGCAACTTCCCTCATTTCCCATCGAGGTTTCCAATCTCTCTTTCATGCTATGTTCTTCATTCGATTCTCCACATGTAGCCATGGGAGTTCCTTAAGTGTTCAAGCATTGGGAGGCTAATTGATTTGTTACCGCATCCAAGGCGGCCATGAAATTTTGCACATCCCTTTTCATCTCTTCTTGCCCTTGAACAAGAACACCAAGGGTTTCATCCATTAGAGATTGGGATGGGTGGAAGGGTTCATTAAATTGGGGGGGAGGGTTCATAGTAGGAAGGTGGTTCTTCTTGGTAGAGTTGTGGTGGTTCTATGTTTTCCACTCTTTCAACTTGTTGCACAATGCACTCCATGGTTGCTTGAAATTGATCCAATGCTTCCTTGAGATGATCCCTTGACTCTTTTTCCTCTTGGGTAATATGATTAGGACCATAGGGCTCTTGGATTGAAGGACACGAGTACTCTTCCATGGGAGGTTGTGGTGGAAAGTAGTATCCATCTTGTGGTTGGAAAGTGTCATTTATTGGAGATGGTTCATCTTGGTAATAATATGGAGGGGGTGGTTCTTGAAAATGTTGTTGTTGGAGTGGTGGTGGCTCTATATGTGGTTCATATGGCTTATATGGTTGTTGGTAGGATGGATATGGATTAGGGTCATATGAAGGTGTTTGGTGAAAAGAGGCTTGTGAGTGTGGTTGAGGGTTATGTTGAGGATATGGTTCATAGGCATATGGTGGTGGTTCTTGAAAGTCACAAGGTGATTCACCATAGCCATTGGATTGATATGTATTATAGAATGGCTCTTCTTCATAGTGCATTGGTGGAGGTTGTTGCCATGAGGATTGATCATATGCATATGGCTCCTCCCACCTTTGATTGTTCCATCCTTGATACACATCTTCATTATAGTCCTCATCACCTATAACATAGTTGTAATCACACTCATAGCCAAGGTGAGAATTCGTGATAGCAAGAGGAGAATAAAAACAAAATCAAATAAGAAGCAAGAAAATTAAATCCTAAAACTAGTAAGAGCTAACAAAAGCAAACATATTCACACTATTCACATATATACAATAACCAATAACACAACACCATTGCAATCCCTGGCAACGGCGCCATTTTGATGATTTGGATTTTTGACGGTTTAGATTTTCACTAATGAAATCTCGTTGTAAAGTATAGTTTCTAAACCAAACAATAATCCTTTCATACAAAAAGTTGTTTGTCACTAAAACAAACCCCTAAATTTATAAACCGAAGTATTTAAATCTCAGGTCGTTCTCCCTAGGAATTACAATGAAGTGTCTTGCTATTAGTTGTGAGTTATTTGGGGTTTTTAAGGTTTTGGACAAGAAATATAAATGGCAAAGGAAATAAACTAACAACTGACAAAGCTCTTGGCAAGATATGAGAACTAGATGTCCTATCCTAATTATCCTCCTCAATTGTGATAACAAATTGTCCATTGCTCCCACTTAGTTAACCTCTAACCATGGAGAAAAGTCAAGAGGATGAATCAATTTGATTCCTCAAGTCCTAATCAACTCCTAAAGGAAAGACTAGCTTTAGAGGCATTCAAATCAATTAGCAACTTCTAATTAAAAGGAAAGCTTAGTAAATCAACAACAAGAATGAAATCTAACAACAATTATTGCAAAGAATTAACGACAACAAATCAAGGAAATCACAATTATCATGAATTACCTCAAATTGCATTATTGAAAGAAAACAAATGAACAACAATCTATCCAAAACAAAATGAAGAATTACAATTATTAAAACACATAACTAGAAAGAGGAAGAGGGGGAGATTAAGACTTGATAAAGGGGAAGTGAATTAAAGCATGAATTAAACCTAGATCTAAGAAGAGAGATTAACCTAAACCTAATACTAATTCTAGAGAGAAGTGAGAGCTTCTCTCTCTAAAAACTAACTCTAACTAAAGCTATCACTAATTGTGTCTAACTTCTCCCCCCTTCCCCCTTCAATCCTTGATCCTTTTATTCCTTTCTATCAGTAATTGGCGCCAAAATGGGTTCATAAACCCTTCCAAATCGCCAGGCACGTGTTGCTTTTAATGAAGTCATGTGCGGACTGCGACGCGTGCGCGCACGGTACGCGTGCGCATCCCTGGCTGATTTTTGCGAAGTGCGCGCGAGCACCCTGTGCGCGTGCGCGTGCTTGGCTGACTTCACTTCTTTGACTTTTTATGCTTCTCTCCACTTGTATGCTTCCTTCCTTGCTTCCTTTGATCCATGCCTAGCCTATTTCAATCCTGGAATTACTAGCAAACACATCAAGGCATCTTATGGAATCAAAGAGGAATTAGAATTCATCAAAATAAGGCTTAAAAAGCATGTTTTTACACTTAAGCACGAATACGGGAGAGATTGCAAAACCATGCCAATTCATAGGCTAAATGCAAGAAAAAGTTATCAAAGTAATCTAAATTCAATACAAGATAAACCCTAAAAATGGGGTTTATCACTTGCACCACACAACTCAACCCAAATTGCCAAAATATCTTATCTTTCTCTTCTCCAAATCCTAATTTTTCTTTTCCCTCCTTATTTCTTCCTTCTCCCTTCTTCCTTCTTCCTTCCTTCTTCCTTTCTACTTTCTCTCTCCCTTCCCAACATTATCAAGGTTTTTCTTCTCTTCTTCCCTCTTAACTTTTCTATTCTTCTTCTTTATTTATGTTTTCTTCTTTCTTCTTCTTTCTTTTTAATTTCTTTGCATATGTTTTCTTTTTCTTTCTTTTCCCTTTTTATTGGTGTTGGAATTTATTTGGTCATTGTGGATTGTTTCATAATTATTTGGTAATTATATTTTTTTAAAGGGGTTGCTTGCATGTTCAATTTATTATTTTCATTGAATTATTTACCATGTATGCTATGTGTTTGTGAAAAAGCCCGTATGACATTATGCACTTTTCTACATTATCATATCCTACTATTCAATGCATGCTTTTCACAAATTCCCTTTACTATTTTATTAACTGCATTTAATTGCCAATACAAATGTGATAGTTTCTTACGAAGTGATGCTTGATCTATGCTACTCATGCCCTTGCCGGCATGCCAATAAACATCTTGCATCTACTTTCCTATCGTGCACTTATTCTTTTCCATTTATTGATCTCTTCACATGTTGTCATGACCATGTGTTTATTTCATTCATCTTTACCTTGCACTATTTATCACTCACTCAATCCCCTTCCTTGCTTTATCGCTTTAGATTTAACTTACTTTCTCTTTCCTTTTTTCAGAATGGCCACCAAGAAAGGCAAAGAGAAAGCTACCCCTAAACCCACCGCAAGGAAAGGAACGAAGAGATCATTAGTGGTAGAGCCTTCTTCAACTGCAGTCAAGCCCTCAACAAAAAGAATTAAAAGGATTATCAAGGTTGATGAAAAGGAAAGAGCCTTCCCAGCAAAGGACACTGCACGATTCCCAAATCGCTACTGTGAGCAGATGTTTCCTATTCTGGCAGCCCAAAATTACAACAATGAACACCTTCTTATCCTTCTGCCTCGTATTGCTGAATTTTTTGAGCCACAAATTGCACAAAGACATTGGGGATTCTTACAGAGACAGCCACGACAGGTTAATCTTTCTTGGGTTGTTGAGTTCTACTCCAATTTCCACCTGCCGACTCTGCAGTCCGTTTATTTACGCCAGAAGCAAGTCCCCATTACAGAAGAGGCCATTCAACAAGCCTTAGATCTCCCCCTACTCCAGAAGTATTGGACGCTTTTCAGAAAGCCGCGATCAAGCGCCAGGCATACACCTTTGACTGGGACGCTGTTCTCAGAGTTATCGCTCGACCTGGCAGTAAATGGATCTTCGGATACCATCGTTCCCGTCCTAAGGAAATCTCGGCTTCCGCACTCACCTTAGAGGCTTACGTATGGGCACAGATCATGTCCCATTACGTCTTTCCGAGAACTCTTGAGTCCTCCTTCACAGCAGACATGGCCGTTCTACTATGGTGCATCCTCACTGACCAGCCTCTTAATTTACCAAGACATATCCGGAATGCTATGGAACATGTGTAGATCACAGGTAACCTACCTTTCCCCGCGTTGGTCTCTGATCTTATCTCAGCAGTCGGAGTATCCTACAGAGCTGGAGACACCAAAACCATTCTTCCACGGGATGATTAGTATGTCCCTAACGGGAGATATCTCAGGCCACAACTTGCCAATACCAGCCAGTCCACAGAGCATTCTGCAGCTCCTCCACCATCTACGAGTCAGCTGCTGCACCAAATCCTGAAGCGATTGGACCAACAAGAAAAGAAAGCAAAGCTCCGAGAGCGCCGCAACCCCCGCCAATTCAAATACATCAAGGAGCTACTTACAGGCAATCACCGACCCAATGACGATCCAGGAACTCCAGACTCTACTTCTTTCACCAGCACAGGGAGCCATGACGGTCCCAACTGTGGAGACACTGCCACCAGCCCACCACTGTTCCTGACAGATGGCACCGAGGACGGTGCAAATCCTTAAGTGTGGGGAGGTCGGTCAGTACCTGACTTCCGGAGGTAATTTCTCTTCCCTAGCACCAATAAATTAGGATATTTTAGTTAGATTTTCTTTCTTTTATAGAATAGGATAAATTGCATAGTAATAGGTTAGTTGCATGCATGTTCTACTTGATTGAAAAGACAATAAGTTTCTTTTAAGACTCTATCTTTGGAACAAAATTTCACTAATTTTAATTAAATTTTTTTTTTTATGATAAATCTGCTTGAAGATGTATTTGGAACATGGTTTTTGAGCTAAAGAACACACAACCTGTGAAGATTTGAGCCTTTATGCATGGTTACATTATTTAACCATAATTATTTTATT
>NC_029776.3:44323792-44326266 GCF_000817695.3 Arachis duranensis | reverse complement strand
GAATCTTTGGTTAGCTTAAGATAGAATTGTGTATGCTAGTTAAGTATGGGAAATTGTGGGAACAAAAGTTATTAAGGGAATGTGTCATGATAATACAATGGGAATTTGGATACCTACTCATGTGAAACTACAAGAATTAAAAATCTATGTGCATTGATAAGCGATGTTTATTTTGATGTCTATATTAAAAAAATCAATAAATAAATAAGGGAACAAAATTACCCCAATGTTGAATTAGGAATTCAAAGATCAATGCACATATAATAAAAAAAAATTTGATTCATGAGTATGGAATGTAAAAGGGAATTCTGGGTAGCTAGGTAAGAATTCTAAGGTTATATAAAATATATAGGTTGGGTTAAAGCTTGAGTTAATTAAAGATTCAATTTATAAGCTCACTTAACCATATATGTATCCCTACCCTTACCTTGTCCCCATTACAACCTTGAAAAGACCTCATGATGTTTGCATTGGTATATTAACTGTTGTTGATTGGTTAGGAGAAGAACAAAAGTTAGAGAGCATGATTAGAGAAGGATAGAGTGATTACCCTATACACTAGACAGATTAGAGCGTACATACATCATCAGTGAGGGTTCAATGCTTGAATTTCCATGTTCCCTACTTTCATGAGCTATCTTCTTGCACTTTTATCTGTCTTACTGTATAATGATAGAATTAGTGGAATTTGATTTGTAATTGTTTTGAAGAGCTTATTTACTTTTGATCAAGTGGGTAAGAATCATATAGTTGCATTCATATATATAGGTTGCATTGCATTGTGGTTATTGCAATGATAGGATTCCTTTGATCCTTGATGATTAGATTTTTGACGGTTTAGACTTTAACAAATGAAATCTCGTTGTAAAGTATAGTTTCTAAACCAAACAATAGTCCTTTCATACAAAATATTATTTGTCACTAGTACAAACCCCTGAATTTATAAATTGAAGTATTGGAACTTCGGGTCATTCTCCCTAGGAATTGCAATATAGTGCCCTGCTATTGGTTATGAGGTATTGGCATGTCACGCCCATATGCATGCTTGTACTTCTTCTCTGGACTTGAGTACTGGTGTGCTACGCCTAGCTCCTGGCGAGCCACACCAGTGCATTTTTGTGGCGTTTGCTCCAAGTGGCACGCCCGTTTCACACACCCAGCTTCTTGTTTGTCTTTTACTCATTTTTTATGCCTTTTTCACTTGAAATTCAGCACAACTCATCTCAAAGTAGTGTACCATAATATCCATCAAATAATGCATAAATTGTACTGATCAAATGAGATTTATGCTCTTTTATGGTCTTCTTTATGCAACAAAGAAGGGTAGATGATGCAAGTCATCAGGTATGTTTGGGGTTTTTAAGATATTAGACATGAAAGGTAAATGGCAATGAAAATAAACTAACACTATGAAAGTTCTTGGCAAGGTTATTGGTGGACGAAATTGTGATTCACTTGTTATTCCATTTTGCAAAATTCATTGCTTTTCATTCCCTGATAATGACGCCAAAAACATGATGCCAATACCATAGTTCACAACTTCGTTCAACTAACCAGCAAGTGTACTGGGTCGTCCAAGTAATAAACCTTACGCGAGTAAGGGTCGATCCCACAGAGATTGTTGGTATGAAGCAAGCTATGGTCACCTTGTAAATCTCAGTTAGGCAGATTAAATTGGTTTATGGTTTCGAAAATTAATAATAAAATAGAAAATAAAAAGGGGTAGAAATACTTATGTAAATCAATGGTGAGAATTTCAGATAGGTATATGGAGATGCTGTGCTCCTCTTGAAACTCTACTTCACTACTCACTCTTCCTTCAATCCTTCTTACTCCTTTCCATGGCAAGCTTTATGTAGGGCATCACCATCATCGGTGGCTACTTTCAATCCTCTCGGGAAAATGATCCTATGCGCTGTCACTGCACGGCTAATCGTCTGGAGGCATCACCCTTGGTTGATGGCTACATCCCGTCCTCTCAGTGAAAACGTTCCTATGCTCTGTCACAGCACGGCTAATCATCTGTCGGTTCTCAATCAGGTTGGAATAGAATCCATTGATTCTTTTGCGTCTGTCACTAACGCCCAGCCTTCAGGAGTTTGAAGCTCGTCACAGTCATTCAATACCGGAATCCTACTCGGAATACCACAGACAAGGTTAGACTTTCCGGATTCCCAGGATCCTACTCAGAATACCACAAACAAGGTTAGACTTTCCGGATCCTCATGAATGCCGCCATCTATCTAGCTTATACCACGAAGATTCTGTTGGGGAATCTAAGAGATATGCGCCCGGCCTAAAGTAGAACGGAAGTGGTTGTCAATCACGCGCGTTCATAGGTGAGAATGATGATGAGTGTCACGGATCATCACATTCATCAAAGTTAAGTGTAACGTATATCTTGGAATAAGAATAGAAGAGAATTGAATAAAAAGTAATAGTGATTGCATTGAAACTTGAGGTACAGCAGAGCT
>NC_029776.3:44321948-44322924 GCF_000817695.3 Arachis duranensis | reverse complement strand
GGATACACAAATGCCACAGACACATAACTGGGTGAACCTTTTCAGATTGTGACTCAGCTTTGCTAAAGTCCCCAGTTAGTGGTGTCCAGAGCTCTTAAGCACACTCTTTTTGCTTTGGATCACGACTTTAACCACTCAGTCTCAAGCTTTTCACTTGGACCTTCATGACACAAGCACATGGTTAGGGACAGCTTGATTTAGCCGCTTAGGCCTGGATTTAATTTCCTTGGGCCCTCCTATCCATTGATGCTCAAAGCCTTGGATCCTTTTTACCCTTGCCTTTTGGTTTTATGGGCTATTGGCTTTTTCTACTGCTCTTTCTTTTTTTTTCTAAATTTTTTTTTGCCCGCCACTTTTTTTTTTTCGCAAGCTTTCTTTTTCACTGCTTTTTCTTGCTTCAAGAATCAATTTCATGATTTTTTCAGATCATCAATAACATTTCTCTTTGTTCATCATTTTTTCAAGAGCCAACAATTTTAACACTCCTAAACAACAATATCAAAAGACATATGCACTGTTCAATCATTCATTCAGAAAACAAAAAGTATTGTCACCACATCAATATATTAAATTAAATTCAAGGATAAATTTGAAATTCATGTACTTCTTGTTCTTTTGAATTAAAACATTTTTCATTTAAGAGAGGTGAAGGATTAATGGATTTTATTCATAGCTTTAAGGCATGGTTACATACTAATGATCATGAAGTAGAGACACAAAACATAGATAAACACAACATTTAAAAAAACCGAAAACAGAAAGAAATAAAGAACAAGGAATGAATCCACCTTTAGTGGCGTCTTCTTCTTGAAGGACCAACAATGTCCTTAAGCTCTTCTATGTCCCTTCCTTGCCTTTGTTGCTCCTCCCTCATTGCTTTTTGGTCTTCTCTTATTTCTTGGAGAATGATGGAGTGCTCATGATGTTCCACCCTTAATTGTTCCACATTGTGGCTCAAATCTTCTAAGGAGGTGTT
>NC_029776.3:44320322-44320944 GCF_000817695.3 Arachis duranensis | reverse complement strand
TAAAGAAGAAAATATGGTAGAGAGGGAGAGAGGTAGGTTCGGCTAAGGGGGAGAAGATGGGTTTGTGTTGTGTGAAAATGAAGTAGAATGGAAGGGTATTTATAGGGAGAGGGGAGGGTGTATGTTTGGCCATTTTGGGTGGGAATGGGTGGGAAATTGATGTTGAATTTTATGAAGGTAGGTGGGATTTATGGGGAAGAGTGGATTGATGTGAGTGGTGAAGGGGTAATTGGGAAGAGGAATTGAGGTGATTGGTGAGAAGTGTTGGGAAGTGTGACATGGGGAATTCAAATCACAAAAATAGGATTAGGAGGTAAGGTGGGAATATATTAGGTGGGGATCCTGTGGGGTCCACAGATCCTGAGATGATTCTGTGGGGTCCACAGGATCCTGAGGTGTCAAGGAATTCCATCCCTGCACCAAATAGGCATGTAAAATGCCCTTGCACACCCAACTGGCGTTTAAACAACCATTGGTGCACGTTCTGGGCGTTCAACGCCCATGTAAAGCATGTTTCTGGCGTTGAACGCCAGTTTCATGCTTGTTGCTGGCGTTCAGCGCCAGCTTTTCTTCTCTGGGCACATTCCTGGCGTTCAGCGCCAGAATGTTGCTTGTTTCTGGC
>NC_029776.3:44319479-44319957 GCF_000817695.3 Arachis duranensis | reverse complement strand
TCTCATGGAGCCACAAGGTGATCAGGTCAATGTTTGTGTAGTCCCAACACCAAACTCAGAGTTTGGTTGTGGCCTCACAACACCAAACTTAGAGTTTGACTGTGTGGGCTCCTCTTGACTCTGAACTGAGAGAAGCTCTTCATGCTTACTCTCTTTTGTCACAGAGGGATGGCCATGTGCCTTAAACACAAGGTAGTCCCCATTCAATTGAAGGACTATTTCACCTCTATTGACATCTATCACAGCTCCTGCTGTGGCTAGGAAAGGTCTTCCAAGGATGATGCAATCATCCTCTTCCTTCCTAGTGTCTAAGATTATAAAATCAGCAGGGATGTAAAGGCCTTCAACCTTTACTAACACGTCCTCTACTATTCCATAAGCTTGTCTCAATGACTTTTCTGCCAATTGTAATGAGAACAAGGCAGGTTGTACCTCAATGATCCCCAGCTTCTCCATTACAAAGAGTGGCATAAGATTT
>NC_029776.3:44318641-44319391 GCF_000817695.3 Arachis duranensis | reverse complement strand
AAGGTATTAAGAACTTGCCAGGATCTTGTTTCTTTTGAGGTAGAGTTTTCTGAATCCAAGTATCTAGTTTACTAATGAGCAAGGGAGGTTCTCTTTCCTAAGTTTCATTACCAAACAGCTTGGCATTCAGCTTCATGATAGCTCCTAAATATTGAGTAACTTGCTCTCCAGTCACATCTTCATCCTCTTCAGAGGAAGAATAGTCTTCAGAGCTCATGAATGGCAGAAGGAGATTTAACGGAATCTCTATGGTCTCTCTATGAGCCTCAGATTCCTTTGGATCCTTAATAGGAAACTCCTTCTTGCTTAAGGGACGTCCCAAGAGGTCTTCCTCACTAGGATTTTCGTCCTCCTCCAACCTTGTGCATTCGGCCATATTGATCACATCAATGGCCTTGCACTCTCCTTTTGGATTCTCTTCTGTATTGCTTGGGAGAATACTGGGAGGAGTTTCAATGACTTTCTTACTCAGCTGGCCCACTTGTGCCTCCAAATTTCTAATGGAGGATCTTATTTCATTCATGAAACTGAAAGTGGCCTTTGACAGGTCAGAGACTATATTGGCTAGATTAGAAGTGTTTTGTTCAGAATTCTCTGTCTGTTGCTGAGAAGATGATGGATATGGCTTGCTATTGCTTAGCCTATTGCGTCCACCATTGTTAAAGCCTTGTTGAGGCTTTTGTTGATCCTTCCAGGAGAAATTTGGATGATTTCTCCATGATGAGTTATAGGTGTTTCCATAAGGTTCAC
>NC_029776.3:44317786-44318586 GCF_000817695.3 Arachis duranensis | reverse complement strand
TATGGCATTCAGAGCATCAATTTCAAGAACTCCTTTCTTCTGAGGTATCCATTTTTCACGGAATTCCTCTCAGAAGTGTACATGAATTGGTTGTTTGCAACCATGTCAATGAGTTCTTGAGCCTCTTCAGGCGTTTTCTTTAGGTGAATAGATCCACCTGCAGAATGGTCCAGTGACATTTTCGAATATTCAGAGAGACCATAATAGAATATATCTAATATGGTCCATTCTGAAAACATGTCAGATGGACATCTTTTGGTCAGCTGCTTGTATCTTTCCCAAGCTTCATAGAGGGATTCACCATTTTTTTGTTTGAAGGTTTGAACATCCACTCTCAGCTTGCTCAGCTTTTGAGGAGGAAAGAATTTATCCAAGAAGGTTGTGACCAGCTTATCCCAGGAGTCCAGGCTATCCTTAGGTTGTGAATCCAACCATATTCTAGCTCTGTGTCTTACAGCAAAAAGGAAAAGCATGAGTCTGTAGACTTCAGGATCAACTCCATTCGTCTTTACAGTCTCACAGATCTGCAAGAACTCAGTTAAGAACTGATAAGGATCTTCAAATGAAAGTCCATAAAACTTGCAGTTTTGTTGCATTAAAGCAACTAGCTGAGGTTTCAGCTCAAAGTTATTGACTCTAATGGCAGGAATGGAGATGCTTCTTCCATCAAACTTGGACGTTGGCTTTGTGAAGTCACCAAGCATTCTCCTTGCATTATTATTTTCGGCTGCCATCTCCTTCTCTTGTTCGAAAATTTCTGAAAGGTTGTTTCTGGATTGTTGTAATTTAGTTTCTCTTAA
>NC_029776.3:44316802-44317580 GCF_000817695.3 Arachis duranensis | reverse complement strand
TAAATACAAGGGATATAAGAAGTTCGGATTCTTAGATGAAGAGAGGTGAAGAGAAGTGTTAGTAATTAATTAATTAAATAGAATAAGAGATGAGAAGAGAAATTTCGAAAATAATTTTTGAAAAATAGGTTAGTAATTTTCGAAATTCAAAGACAAAATATAATTAAAATTAAAATTTAAAACAAAAAGAATTTTTTAAAAAAAAGAGATGAGATATTTTCGAAAATTAGAGAGGGAAAAGTAGTTAGGTGGTTTTGAAAAAGATAAGAAACAAACAAAAAGTTAATTAGTTGATTGAAAAAGATTTGAAATCAAATTTTGAAAAAGATAAGAAGATAAGAAGTTAGATAAGATATTTTGAAATCAAATTTTGAAAAAGATAAAATTTTTGAAAAAGATAAGATAAAAGATAAAAGATTAATTTTAAAGTTGACTTAACTAACAAGAGACTACAAGATAAGATTCTAGAACTTAAAGATTGAACCTTTCTTAACAAGAAAGTAACAAACTTCAAGTTTTTGAACCAATCACATTAATTGTTAGCTAATTTTCGAAAATAAAGATAAGAAAAAGATTTTGAAAAGATAAGATTTTTAAAATTGAAAATTTGACTTGACTTGTAAGAAACGACTAATTTTAAAAATTTTTTACCAAGTCAACCCAAAATTTCGAAAATTTGGAGGAAAATAAGGAAAAGATATTTTTTTTATTTTTGAATTTTTAATCATGAGAGAGAAAAACAACAAAAATACTCAATGCATGAAATTTTTAGATCAAA
>NC_029776.3:44315582-44315814 GCF_000817695.3 Arachis duranensis | reverse complement strand
GTCAGTCACGCACGTTCATAGGTGAGAATGATGATGAGTGTCACGGATCATCACATTCATCAAAGTTAAGTGTAGCATATATCTTGGAATAAGAATGAATGGGAATTGAATAAAAAGTAATAGTGATTGTATTGGAACTTGAGGTACAGTAGAGCTCCACACCCTTAATCTATGGTGTGCAGAAACTCCACTGTTGAAAATACATAAGTAAAAGGTTCAGGCATGGCCGAAT
>NC_029776.3:44304576-44315311 GCF_000817695.3 Arachis duranensis | reverse complement strand
CTCCGAGTTATAACGTATTTTGGGCGTTCAACTCCGGATCATGACGTTTTTCTGGCGTTTAACTCCAGACAGCAGCATGTACTTGGCGTTCAACGCCAAGTTACGTCGTCATTCTTCGAATAAAGTATGGATTATTATATATTGCTTACGTCGTCAATCTCCGAATAAAGTATAAACTATTATATATTGCTGGAAAGCTCTGGATGTCTACTTTCCAACGCCGTTGAGAGCGCGCCATTTGGAGTTCTGTAGCTCCAGAAAATCCATTTCGAGTGCAGGGAGGTCAGATTCCAACAGCATCAGCAGTCCTTTTGTCAGCCTTTTTCAGAGTTTTGCTCAAGTCTCTCAATTTTAGCCAGAATTTACCTGAAATCACAGAAAAACACACAAACTCATAGTAAAGTCCAGAAATGTGAATTTAACATAAAAACTAATGAAAACATCCCTAAAAGTAGCTCAAACTTACTAAAAACTTCCTAAAAATAATGCCAAAAAGCGTATAAATTATCCGCTCATCAGTTATGGGAACTAAAAGTCCTATCCTAGTTATCCTCCTCAATTGTGAAGAGAATTTTCCATTGCTACCACTTAGTTAACCTCTAACCATGGAGGAAAGTCAAATGGATTAATTAACTTGATTCCACAAGTCCTATCCAACACCCAAGGGAAAGACTAGCTTTAGTGGTATCCAAATCAATTAGTAACTTCTAAGTGTCAATCAACAAAGGAATTAGATAACTCAAGCATCACTAGTTACTCCACCTAGGCCAAAAGGAATAAAATCTACACTAAAATCCAACCAAGCATTTCATCAAACACTTGGAAGGCATAAAAGGAAAGCAAAGTAAATTGACAACAACAATGAAATCTAACACAATTATTGTAAGAAATTAATGACAACAAGAAAAAGAAACTCAATTATTGTGAATTATCTCAAATTGGATTGAAAGAAAAGTAGAAGAAGCAATAGTAGATCTACAATAAAGCATAGAAACAACATAAAGGAAATTACAACAAAAGAATAGAAGAATGGTGAAAGTAACAACAAGGAATTGAAGAGTAGAAGTAGAAGAAGGCATGAATTGAAACCTAGATCTAAGAACTAAACCTAATCCTAATCCTAATCCTAGAGAAAAGTAAGAACTTCTCTCTCTAAAACTACTTCTAACTAATCCTAATGTGAATGAATGAACCAAAGATGTCAATTCCCTTCACTCCTTGGTCCTTTAAAGCACTTCTGGCACCAAAGTTGGTTGTAACTGGGCCCCACAGCTTCTCAGAAATTGCTGGGCACGTTTTCCATTAAAAAATCATGTGTGGTCACCGACGCATGCGCGTACAGTGCGCATGCGCGTCCCTTGAGGTTTTGCGATCCACGCGTGTGCGTGCGCGTGGATGAACATATCCAAATCTTTGGCTTTTTCATGTGTTCTCCACTTTGCATGCTTTCCTCCCTTTGATCCATTCCTAGCCTTTTCAATCTGAATTCACTAACAAACATATCAACGCATCTAGTGGAATCAAAGGTGAATTAAAATCATCAATTTAAAGGTCTAAAAGCATGTTTTCACCTTTAAGCACTAATTGAGGGAGAATCACAAAACTATGCTATTTCATTGAATAAATGTGAGGAAAGGTTAACAAAATGATCTAAATTCAACATAAGATAAACCCTACAAATGGGGTTTATCAAACTCCCCACACTTAAACCAAGCATGTCCTCATTCTTAAACTAAGAATGAAGTAAAGGGCATGACATTTATTCAATGGAACTAAACTATATGCAACCTATCTAAATGCAACTATCTAAATGAATGCAATTGCTTGGTCAAAATAAATCAATTCCTAAGAAGCATATATGCACAAGGGTTAAGGACTAGAGTCTAATCCACAATTGTATTGAGTTATTAAATATTTTTACAAAATTGCATGAAAAGTGATGATTGTAGGTGGAAACATGTAATCGAGCAATCGAACCCTCACCGGATGTGTTTGCACTCTATTCGCTCAAGTGTTTAGGGTCGATTCACTCAATTCTCCCCTAATCATGCTTTCCAAGATTTGCTCTTCTTCTAGCAATCAACATTTATTCCATGCATGCATACAAATATCATGAGGTCTTTTCATTGGTTGTAATGGGGCTAGGGTCAAGGTAGGATCACATATGGTTAAGTGGACTAGAATTTGAATCTTTGATGAGCTTAAACTTTCCCACCTAACCTATATAATAACCTATACAATTTAGTGCTAACCTAACTACTCATCCTTCTCACTTTTTCTTTACATGCTCATGCATTCCTTTTTTCTTGATTACAACTCATATGCATTGATTTTTATTAAGCTTCACTTTGGGGCATTTTGTCCCATTTTTTATTTCTTTTCTTTTTTTTTTGTCTTTTTCTATATTTTTCCATATTATATTTTTTTCTTTTTCTTTTTTTTTTCTTTTGTTTTTCTCATCTTTCTTTCTTTTCTTTCTATATGCAAGAACATCAATGCATAAGGTCTAGCATTTGATTAATACATGAGCATGCACCGTCCTCAGTGCACTCAAAGATGAGAAACGGGGTACGACGACTCTCTGGATTGCTACCTTCAGCTGGTAGGTCAACTTGGTTGCTGCGTGTTCTTTCTTCCGCTTCCATTTTTTTACTTGTGGTGCATCATTCAATAAGGAAAATAGGAAATAACATCATAAGATGAGAAACTACAAAAGCAAGCAAAGAAGTATAAATTGTTAGAATGAGGTAAATCACTAGAATTGAGTGAGTGAATTAGTGTGACATGAATGAAAAATAGGTGTGTGAATTCTAAATTAGCCTCCTTATAGAACACACATTAACATAAAAGTGATGTCACAAAAGAAGTATGCACTTCACTTATCCTAGTGTGTTTGAGATGCTTTAAGTGAACTTGTAAGGTAAAACAAGCATTAAGAAGCATGAAAGCATTCAAGCTAAAAACATATGGATGCATATGAACAAGAAGCACAATGCATTGGGGTAATTGCACAACATCGTCCATCAATGCCTAGTCAAAGAAAATGATTCAAATCACATGGTGGCCAAATCATGCAATTCAAGAAGAGTTACAAGCTCGAAGGCGATTCTCATCACTTGGTATTTGCAAAATGAAGCATGAAAGAGTCAAAACCAAGTAGCAAATTGTAACCTCAATCAATGAATCCAACAATGAACATCTAAAAACATTCATGCTAAAATAGCATTTAGTCAATAAGAGGCAGCAATAAATAGGAAACAGAATCCATAATCCAACACTTGTAACAAAAAATAGAAAAGAAGGTGAAAACTCGACTAAGTAACTAACTAATCAACTAACTAACTAACTAATTAACTAACTACAATAAATGGTTATCAATGGTGTTTGGAAGTGTTGGATAAGGGGTAGGAGGGGCAAGAAGAAAGGAGTAGGAAAGAAATGGAAGGAGGAGAAGAAAAGCAATGGTTGAAATAAGGGCATCCACGCGTATGCGTACATGGCGCGCTCACGCGGAAGGGCAAATGGAGAGGGGTCACCGAAGCGCCAAGTGCGCCTTCGCATGGATGGGGTTGTAAGTATAGGCGCAGACGCGTACGGTGCACGTCCATGTTGGTGGTTGGCCATGCCAGGAGCTTAATGTTGGCCCAGAGTTGGCGCAACTCTCGTGCCTGAAGTATGGTGCTGCATCTGTGAAGGGGCGCATACACGCACAGCGTGCGTACGCGTACCTGCCCCACACTTTTTTTTCGAGAGTGACGCGTACGCGCCATGTACGCATACGCGTGAGGTCATTTGTGCCTCAGGCACAATGCACGCGCAGCGTTTGCATAACTCTCGGGTTAATGTATGGAGGATTGAAAATTTGGTATCCACGCGTACGCGTGCATGGCGCGTGTGCGTGGATGGGTGAAAATGCTTGAAGCACACATATGCGCGATGGTACCCTATTTTTCAAAATTTTTCTATGTTTTTGCACCAATCCAAGCATTCCAAACCTCCGAACAGTCACCAAAACACCATAAAACCTTATTTAACATACTAGACTACCAAATAAACTCAACAAACTAATCGAAATATGAAATTAAAATACTTTTACCAATATGTACAAAAGGAAAAAATGAAAGGAAATTACCATCGTGGGGTGTCTCCCACCTAGCACTTTTGATTAATGACAACAAGAAAAAGAAACTCAATTATTGTGAATTACCTCAAATTGAATTGAAAGAAAAGTAGAAGAAGCAAGAGTAGATCTACAATAAAGCATATAAACAACATAAAGGAAATTACAACAAAAGAATAGAAGAATGGTGAATGTAACAATAAGGAATTGAAGAGTAGAAGTAGAAGAAGGCATGAATTGAAACCTAGATCTAAGAACTAAACCTAATCCTAATCCTAATCCTAGAGAAAAGTAAGAACTTCTCTCTCTAAAAATACTTCTAACTAATCCTAATGTGAATGAATGAACCAAAGATGTCAATTCCCTTCACTCCTTGGTCCTTTAAAGCACTTATGGCACAAAAGTTGGTTGTAACTGGGCCCCACAGCTTCTCAGAAATTGCTCGGCACATTTTCTATTAAAAAATCATGTGTGGCCACCGACGCGTGCGCGTATAGTGCGCATGCGTGTCCCTTGAGTTTTTGCGATCCACGCGTGCGTGTGCGCGTGGATGAAGATATCCAAATCATTGGCTTTTTCATGTGTTCTCCACTTTGCATGCTTTCCTCTCCATCCTTTTGATACATTCTTAGCCTTTTCTATCTGAATTCACTAACAAACAAATCAAGGCATCTAGTGGAATCAAAGGTGAATTAAAATCATCAATTTAAATGTCTAAAAGCATGTTTTCACCTTTAAGCACTAATTGAGGAAGAATCACAAAACCATGCTATTTCATTGAATAGATGTGAGGAAAGGTTAACAAAATGCTCTAAATTCAACACAAGATAAACCCTACAAATGGGGTTTATCAACCTCCCCACACTTAAACCAAGCATTTCCTCATGCTTAAACCAAGAATGAAGTAAAGGGCATGACATTTATTCAATGGAACTAAACTATATGAAACCTATCTAAATGCAACTATCTAAATAAATGCAATTGCTTGGTCAAAATAAATCAATTTCCAAGAAGCATATATGCACAAGGGTTATGGACTAGCAAGTCTAATCCACAGTTGAATTGAGTTATTAAATATTTTTACAAACTTGCATGAAAAGTGATGATTGTAGGTCGAAACATGTAATCGAGCAATCGAACCCTCACCGGATGTGTTTGCACTCTATTCCCAAAAGTGTTTAGGGTCGATTCACTCAATTCTCCCCTAATCATGCTTTCCAAGATTTATTCTTCTTCTAACAATCAACATTTATTCCATGCATGCATACAAATATCATGAGGTCTTTTCATTAGTTGTAATGGGGCTAGGGTCAAAGTAGGATCACATATGGTTAAGTGGACTAGAATTTAAATCTTTGATGAGCTTAAACTTTCCCACCTAACCTATATAATAACCTATACAATTAAGTGCTAACCTAACTACCCATCCTTCTCACTTTTTCTTCACATGCTCATGCATTCCCTTTTTATTGATTACAACTCATATGCATTGGTTTTTATTAAGCTTCGCTTTGGGGCATTTTGTCCCCTTTTTTATTTCTTTTCTTTTCTTTTCTTTTTCTTTCTTTTTCTATATTTTTTCCATATTATATTTTTTTCTTTTTTTTTTCTTTTTCTTTTATTTTTATCATCTTTCTTTCTTTTCTTTCTATATGCAAGAACATTAATGCATAAGGTCTAGCATTTGATTAATACATGAGCATCCACCCGATTCCAAAATATAAAAATACAAAACTACCCTTTTATTCACCCAATGTCCCAAGTTTTCCCACACTTGAATGTTACACACTCACACTAGCCTAAGCTAATCTAAGATCCAAATTAAGGGCATTTATTATTTTTATCTTCAAGGCTTGTAATGTGCTAGAATTAAGAACAAGTGGGTCAATTGTAGGCTCAAATTGGCTAACAATGGAAGATAAAAGGTAAGGCTATTTGGGTAAATGAGCTAATGAAATGATGACCTCAATCATATAAGTGCATGTTTACACAAAATATTGGACATAAAGAATCAAACAAATTAAGGATTACAATCATAGAAAGAGAATAATGCACACAAGAAGGAAATATAAGTGGTTATAAGATGTAACCACACCATTAGGCTCAAGTCTCACAAGCTTGTGTTCTTATCTCAAAAACATGATCCACAATATATATAATTCAAGCAAGTTTTATGAAAAAGTTTTTCATTCAAATCAATTGAGGTGCCCTATAGATTATTTTGTCGAAAAATTTCGTTATTTTGACTAAGCTTATTGTGTACATATATATATATATATATATATATGCAAAATAAGAAAGTGAAAGTAAAAATCCTAAAAGACCTAAAATGAAATGCAAAAGTGTTGAGATTAGAAATTTGTCACCCAAAATCGCCGAACGGTCGGACGACCTCCCCACACTTAAAATTTGCACCGTCCTGGGTGCACTCAAAGATGAGTAAGGGGGTACGACGACTCTCCGGATTGCTACCTTCAGCTGGTAGGTCAACTTGGTTAATGCGTGTTCTTTCTTCCGCTTCCATTTTTTGCTTGTGGTGCATCATTCATTAAGGAAAAATAGGAAATAACACCATAAGATAAGAAAATATAAAAGCAAGCAAGGAAGCATAAATTGTTGGAATGAGGTAAATCACTAGAATTGAGTGAGTGAATTAGTGTGACATGAATGACAAATAGGTGTGTAAATTCTAAATTAGCGGCCTTGTAGAACACACATTAACATAAAAAGTGATGTCACAAAAGAAGTATGCACTTCACTTATCCTAGTATGTTTTAGATGCTTTAAGTGAACTTGTAAGGTAAAACAAGCATTAAGAAGCATGAAAGCATGAAAGCTAAAAACATATGGATGCATATGAACAAGAAGCACAATGCATTGGGGTAATTGCACAACATCATCCATCAAGAGATTGCCTAGTTAAAGAAAAGGATTCAAATCACATGGTGGCCAAATCATGAAATTCAAGAAGAGTTACAAGCTTGAAGGCGATTCTCATCACTTGGTATTCGCAAAATGAAGCATGAAAGAGTCAAAACCAAGTAGCAAATTGTAACCTCAATCAAGGAATCCAACAATGAACATCTAAAAATATTCATGCTAAAATAGCATTTAGTCAATAAGAGGCAGCAACGTATAGGAAATAGAATCCATAATCCAACACTTGTAATGAAAAATAGAAAAGAAGGTGAAAACTCGACTAAGTAACTAACTAATCAACTAACTAACTAAGTAAATAACTAACTAACTAACTAATCAACTAACTAAAATAAATGGTTATTAATGGTGTTTGGAAGTGTTGGATATGGGGTAGGAGGGGGGAAGAAGAAAGGAGAAGGAAAGAAATGGAAAGAGGAGAAGAAAAGCAATATTTGAAATAAGCGCATCCACGCGTATGCGTACATGGCGTGCGCGCACGGAAGGGCGAATGAAGAGGGGGCGCAGAAGTGCCAAGTGCACCTTCGCATGGATGGGGTTGTAAGCATGGGCACGGACGCGTACGATGTGCGTCCGCGTGGGTGGTTGGCCATGCCAAGAGCTTAATGTTGGCCCGCAGTTGGCATAACTCTCGAGCCTGAAGTATGGTGCTGCATCTGTGAAGGGGCGCATACGTGGTGCACAAAATTGCAATCGCACTTTTGCAATTCCGCACAACTAACCAGCAAGTGCACTGGGTCGTCCAAGTAATACCTTACGTGAGTAAGGGTCGATCCCACGGAGATTGTCGGCTTGAAGCAAGCTATGGTTATCTTGTAAATCTTAGTCAGGATATCAGAGATTATCAGGATTGATTGTGAAAAGTAAAAGAACATGAAATAAGTACTTGTTTTGCAGTGATAGAGAATAGGTTGAGGTTTTGGAGATGCTCCATCTTCTGAATCTCTGCTTTCCTACTGTCTTCTTCTTCAAGCACGCATGGCTCCTTCCATGGCAAGCTATATGTAAGGGTTTCACCGTTGTCAGTGGCTACCTCCCATCCTCTCAGTGGAAATGTTCAACGCACCCTGTCACGGCACGGCTATCCATCTGTCGGTTCTCAATCAGGCCAGATTGTCACGGATCATCACATTCATCCGGATTAAGAACAAGTATTATCTTAGAATGGAAGCAGGCATGATTGAATGAGAAACAGTAGTAATTTGCATTAATCCATCAAGACACAGCAGAGCTCCTCACCCCCAACCATGGGGTTTAGAGACTCGTGCTATGGAAGGTACACAAAGAAATGTGTAAAGTGTCATGAGGTCCAGATACAATGTCAAAAGATCCTATTAATAGTGAACTAGTAACCTAGGGTATACAGAAATGAGTAAATGACGTAAAAATCCACTTCTGGGTCCACTTAGTGTGTGCTTGGGCTGAGCATTGAAGCTTTCATGTGTGGAGACTTTTTCTGGAGTTAAACGCCAGCTTTCATGCCAGTTTGGGCGTTTAACTCCAAGTTTTATGCCAGTTCCAGCGTTAAACGCTGGAATTTCTGAGGCTGATTTGCCACGCCGGTTTTGGCCATCAAATCTCGGGCAAAGTATGAACTATTATACATTGCTGGAAAGCCCAGGATGTCTACTTTCCAATGCCGTTGAGAGCGCGCCAATTGGGCTTCTGTAGCTCCAGAAAATCCACTTCGAGTGCAGGGAGGTCAGAATCCAACAGCATCTGCAATCCTTTTCAGTCTCTGAATCAGATTTTTGCTCAGGACCCTGAATTTCAGCCAGAAAATACCTGAAATCACAGAAAAACACACAAACTCATAGTAGAGTCCAGAAAGGTGAATTTTAACTAAAAACTACTAAAAATATACTAAAAACTAATTAAATTATACTAAAAACATACTAAAAACAATGCCAAAAAGCGTATAAATTATCCGCTCATCACAACACCAAACTTAAATTGTTGCTTGTCCCAAGCAACTGAAAATCAAAATAAGATAAAAAGAAGAGAATATACTATAGACTCCAAAATATCAAGGAAACTTAGTTCCAATTAGATGAGCGGGACTAGTAGCTTTTTGCTTACGAACAGTTTTGGCATCTCACGTTATCCTCTGAAGCTCAGAATGATTAGCATCTATAAGGACTCAGAACTCAGATAGTGTTATTGATTCTCCTAGTTAAGCATAATGACTCTTGAACATAGCTAGTGTATGAGTCTTGTCTGTGGCCCAAAGCGCTCTGTCTTCCAGTATTACCACCGGATACATACATGCCACAGACACATAATTGGGTGAACCCTTTCAGATTGTGACTCAGCTTTGCTAGAGTCCCCAATTAGAGGTGTCCAGGGTTCTTAAGCACACTCTTTTTGCCTTGGATCACAACTTTATTTCTTTCTTTTTCTTTTTCTTTTTTTTTCGAATTTTTTTTTGTATTCATTGCTTTTTCTTGCTTCAAGAATCAATCTGATGAATTTTTTTAGATCCTCAATAACAGTTCTCTTTTTTCCTCATTCTTTCAAGAGGCAACAATTTTAACATTCTCAAAACAACAAATTCAAAAGACATACGCACTGTTCAAGCATTCATTCGGAAATCAAAAATTATTGTCACCACATCAAACTAATTCAACTAGTTTCAAGGATAAATTTTGAAATCCTGTACTTCTTGTTCTTTTGTGATTAAAGCATTTTTCATTTAAGAGAGGTGATGGATTCATAGGGCATTCATAGCTTTAAGACATGAATTTTAAATTTTATTAATTATGAATTAAAAACAAGACTAAAAAAAATAGATATAAGATGAGACTAGAAAATAAAAATAGAAAACAAAAATTTAAATAGGCTCCTCATGATAGAGGTTTTCACAGAGTTAGGACTCAACAACCTTGATTTTGAGAAGTGGATGCTCCCTCAACTTGAGATGAGAGCTTTTGGCGTTTCAACTTTTGGAGTTCACGCCCCTGCTTCTCTTGTTCCTTCAGCAATTTGCAGAGCATGCAGTTCTGATTCTGCTGTTCTTCCTTCAGTTGCTCCATAGTTTCTTGTAACATGATGATAGATGCTTCTAGGCTGGTCCAGTAGTCAATTTTTGGGAATTCAGGGAGGAATTCTTGCGCCCTCCTCTTGATAGAGTTGTCTTGCATTTGTCCCTCCATTGACTTCTTGGTGATTGGATGTTCAATGGGTATAAATTCATCTACTCCCATCTTTACCCCAGCCTCTTTATAGAGCAAGGAGATCAAGCTTGGGTAAGCCAATTTGGCTTCAGTGGAGTTCTTATTTGCAATTGTGTAGATCTCACAAGCAATCACATAATGAACCTCCACTTCTTTTCCAAGCATAATGCAATGAATCATCACTGCTCTCTTGATAGTGACCTCAGAACGGTTGCTAGTGGGCAATATGGAACGCCCAATAAAGTCTAGCCAACCTCTTGCAATTGGTTTGAGGTCTCCCCTCTTGAGTTGGTTTGGGACACCCTTTAAATTGGTTATCCACTTAGTTCCAGGGAGGCATATGTCCTCTAGAATTTGATCCAACTCTTTATCTGCTCTCACCATTCTCCTATTAAAGGATTCAGGATCATCCTGCAGTTGAGGCAATTTGAAGATTTCTCTTATTTTGTCCAGATAGAAGTACATAACTTTCCCCCTGACCATGGTTCTGTAGGTATGGTAAGCA
>NC_029776.3:44302816-44303242 GCF_000817695.3 Arachis duranensis | reverse complement strand
GTTCCTATAGGAGTCTTGAATGCTGTTCTGTATGCCCACAGAGCATCATCCAAACTCTTTGCCCAATCCTTTCTTCGGGCTATCACAGTCCGTTCTAGGATTCTTTTTAGCTCTCTGTTAGAGACTCCAGCTTCCCATTTGTCTGTGGATGATACGGAGTTGCCACTTTGTGGCTAATTCCATATCTGACCATAGCAGAGTATAGCTGTCTATTGCAGAAATGAGTGCCCCCGTCACTGATCAGTACTCTGGGAACACCAAACCTGCTGAAGATGTGTTTCTGGAAGAATTTCGGCACGGTCTTGGTATCATTAGTGGGTGTAGCAATTGCTTCTACCCACTTAGATACATAGTCCACTGCTACCAGAATGTAAGTGTTTGAGTATGACGGTGGGAATGGCCCCATGAAGTCAATTCCCCATACGT
>NC_029776.3:44302370-44302787 GCF_000817695.3 Arachis duranensis | reverse complement strand
TACATCAAACAATTCAATCTCTAGGATCCCTTGTTGAGGCATGGCGTATCCATGAGGCAAGTTACCAGCTCTTTGGCAACTGTCACAGTTACGCACAAACTCTCGAGAATCTTTATAGAGAGTGGGCCAGTAGAAGCCACATTGGAGGACTTTAGTGGCTGTTCGCTCACTTCCAAAATGTCCTCCATACTGTGATCCATGGCAGTGCCACAGGATCCTTTGTGCTTCTTCTCTGGGCACACATCTGCGGATCATTCCGTCTGCACATCTCTTAAAGAGATATGGTTCATCCCATAGGTAGTACTTGGCATCTGAAATTAATTTCTTTCTTTGCACTCTGCTGTACTCCTGGGGTATGAACCTCACAGCTTTGTAATTTGCAATATCTGCAAACCATGGAGCTTCCTGAATGGCAAA
>NC_029776.3:44300520-44300740 GCF_000817695.3 Arachis duranensis | reverse complement strand
TCTGAAGATGTTCTCAAGCTCTGATTCTAGGCTTTCAGTCATATTGATCTCTTCTACCAGAGAGTCAATAATGTCAGCGCCCATCATTTGGTGTGTCTGGATGCTGCATAGCTTTGACAGTATTCAACTTGAACTCATACTCATTGACTCTCAGGGTTACTTCCCCTTTTTGTACATCAATGAGAGTTCGTCCAGTTGCTAGGAAAGGTCTTCCTAGAAT
>NC_029776.3:44299914-44300417 GCF_000817695.3 Arachis duranensis | reverse complement strand
AACCTTGACAATCATATCCTCTATTATGCCTGATGGATATTTAATGGAGCCATCAGCAAGTTGGAGGCATATCCGGGTTGGTTTGACTTCTCCAGTTAACCCAAGCTTTCTGATAGTGGATGCAGGTATTAGATTGATGCTTGCTCCAATATCACATAGGGCTGTCTTGGTGCAAGCACCTTCTAATGTGCATGGTATCATAAAGCTTCCTGGATCTTGAAGCTTTTCTGGTAAGCTTTTCAGAATGACTGCACTGCATTCTTCAGTGAGAAACACTTTTTCAGTTTCTATCCAATCCTTCTTATGACTTAAGATTTCTTTCATGAACTTAGCATAAGAAGGTATTTGCTCAAGTGCCTCTGCAAACGGAATCTTTATTTCAAGAGTCCTGAGATAGTCTACAAAGCGAGCAAATTGCTTATCCTATTCCGCTTGGCGGAGTTTTTGAGGATAAGGCATTTTGGCTTTATATTCTTCAACCTTAGATGCTGCAGGCTTATTCC
>NC_029776.3:44299465-44299898 GCF_000817695.3 Arachis duranensis | reverse complement strand
TCAGAATGACTGCACTGCATTCTTCAGTGAGAAACACTTTTTCAGTTTCTATCCAATCCTTCTTATGACTTAAGATTTCTTTCATGAACTTAGCATAAGAAGGTATTTGCTCAAGTGCCTCTGCAAACGGAATCTTTATTTCACGAGTCCTTAGATAATCTGCAAAGCGGGCAAATTGCTTATCCTGTTCCGCTTGGCGGAGTTTTTGAGGATAAGGCATCTTGGCTTTATATTCTTCAACCTTAGATGCTGCAGGTTTATTCCTTACAGAAGTGGTTGAAGAAGCCTTGTTAGAGGGACTACTGTCAGCACCCTCAGGTGTCTGATCCTTCCTTGGCGTCTGAACGCCAGGAATGGGTGGAAATTGGGCGTTTAACGCCAACTTTTCCCCCTTTTCTGGCGTTTGAACGCCAGAACTGGGCAAGGAATGGGC
>NC_029776.3:44297382-44299369 GCF_000817695.3 Arachis duranensis | reverse complement strand
CTTCCTCTTTTGGAGAGAACTCGTTGCTAGAGTACAAATATTGGTTTCTAGCAACAGTGTCTATAAGTTCTTGAGCTTCTTCAATTGTCTTCCTCATGTGTATAGATCCACCAGCTGAGTGGTCTAAAGACATTTGAGCTTTTTCTGTAAGCCCATAGTAGAAGATGTCTAACTGTACCCACTCTGAAAACATTTCAGAGGGGCATTTTCTTAGCATACCTCTAGACCTCTCCAAGGCATTATAAAGGGATTCATTATCCTCTTGTTTAAAGCCTTGGATGTCCAGCCTTAGCTGTGTCATCCTCTTTGGAGGGTAAAAATGATTCAGGAATTTGTCTGATAACTGTTTCCATGTCTTTATGCTTGCTGTAGGTTGGTTATTCAACCACCTTTTAGCTTGATCTTTTACAGCAAATGGAAACAGTAATAGTCTGTAGACATCCTGATCCATCTCTTTATCATGTACTGTGTCATCAATTTGTAAGAACTGTGCCAGAAACTCAGTAGGTTCTTCCTATGGAAGACCATAATACTGGCAATTTTGCTGCACTATGATAATGAGTTGAGGATTTAGCTCAAAGCTGCTTGCTTTGATGGGAGGTGTCAGATGCTACTCCCATATGCAGCTGTAATGGGGTTAGCATAAGACCCCAGAGTCCTTCTGGACTGTTCAATTCCACTTAGGTCCATGATGGATAAAGGGAAATGATATGGATTCATAAGCAAAGTATATATTTTTTTTGAATTAACCGAAAAAAATAAAATAAAACAAAAGGAAAATAAAATAAACATTCGAAAATTAAAAGAAAATAAGATCAAAACAAATTGAAAACTGAATCAATTAGTTAATTAAAAAGATTTTGAGATTAGCAATTAGAAAGATATGATTGAAAAATTTTTGTGAAAAAGATTTGATTTTTGAAATGTGGAAAGAAAAAAACAACAAAATGACACCAAACTTAAAATTTTTAGAGAATTAAACACTAATTTTCGAAAATTTTAAGGGAAAAACACAAAGAGGACACCAAACTTAGAATTTTTACGGATCAAAAAGGGACTAAAAACATGCAAATTCGAAAATTGAAAGAAAAACAAAAGCATGCAATTGACACCAAACTTAAAATATGAAACTAGACTCAACTAAAAGACTCTAAACCAACAAAAATAAAACAGTCCTAATCTAAGCAACAAGATAAGCCGACAGTTGTCCAATCTCGAACAATCTCCGGCAACGGCGCCAAAAACTTGGTGCACGAAATTGCAATCACACTTTGCAATCCCGCACAACTAACCAGCAAGTGCACTGGGTCGTCCAAGTAATACCTTACGTGAGTAAGGGTCGATCCCACGGAGATTGGCGGTTTGAAGCAAGCTATGGTTATCTTGTAAATCTTAGTCAGGATATCAGAGATTATCAGGATTGATTGTGAAAAGTAAAAGAACATGAAATAAGTACTTGTTTTGCAGTGATAGAGAATAGGTTGAGGTTTTGGAGATGCTCCATCTTCTGAATCTCTGCTTTCTGATGAGCGGATAATTTGTACGCTTTTTGGCATTGTTTTTAGTATGTTTTTAGTATGATCTAGTTAGTTTTTAGTATATTTTTATTAGTTTTTAGTTAAAATTCACTTTTCTGGACTTTACTATGAGTTTGTGTGTTTTTCTGTGATTTCAGGTATTTTCTGGCTGAAATTGAGGGACCTGAGCAAAAATCTGATTCAGAGACTAAAAAGGACTGCATATGCTGTTGGATTCTGACCTCCCTGCACTCGAAGTGGATTTCCTGGTGCTATAGAAGCCCAATTGGCGCGCTCTCAACGGCGTTGGAAAGTAGACATCCTGGGCTTTCCAGCAATATATGATAGTATATACTTTGCCCAAGCTTTGATGGCCCAAACCGGCGTTCAAAGTCACCCTCAGAAATCCCAGCGTTAAACGCTGGAACTGGCACCAAAACGGGAGTTAAACGCCCAAACTGGCATAAAAG
>NC_029776.3:44296768-44297037 GCF_000817695.3 Arachis duranensis | reverse complement strand
CTAAGGTGTGGAGCTCTGCTGTACCTCGAGTATTAATGCAATTACTATTGTTCTTCCATTCAATTCCGCTTGTTCTTGTTCTAAGATATCACTTGTTCTTCAACTTGATGAATGTGATGATCCGTGACACTCATCATCATTCTCACCTATGAATGTGTGACTGACAACCACCTCCGTTCTACCTTCGTTTGGGTGAATATCTCTTGGATTCCTGATTGCACGATGCATGGTTGATCGCCTGACAACCGAGTGCTCGCCTGACAACCGAG
>NC_029776.3:44296435-44296668 GCF_000817695.3 Arachis duranensis | reverse complement strand
ATGATGCAAGGAGATGAACACCCTTACACTAGAAGGGTCAACTTTGATCAAAGGTTGGACCAAGTCCTCATAGACATTTGTTAAAAGGGCGCTCAATGGAAGATAGATTCAAGAGGGAAGCCGGTTCAACTGAGAAGGCATGACCTCAAGCTCGTGGCTAGGGGATGGTTGGAGTTTATCCAACGCTCAATCATTCCCACTAGCAACCGGTCTGAAGTTACTATAGACCGGGC
>NC_029776.3:44294462-44296077 GCF_000817695.3 Arachis duranensis | reverse complement strand
GGCAATACTTTGACTTCTGAATGTATGCTTGAACAGTGCATATGTCTTTTGAATTTGTTGTTCATGAATGTTGGCTCTTGAAAGAATGATGAAAAAGGAGACATGTTACTGAGGATCTGAAAAATCATAAAAACGATTCTTGAAGCAAGAAAAAGCAGTGAATACAAAAAAAATGAAAAAAAATGGGAAAAAGAAAAAGAAAAGAAAAAAATAATAAAGTCGTGATCCAAGACAAAAAGAGTGTGCTTAAGAACCCTGGACACCTCTAATTGGGGACTCTAGCAAAGCTGAGTCACAATCTGAAAAGGTTCACCCAGTTATGTGTCTGTGGCATGTATGTATCCGGTGGTAATACTGGAAGACAGAGTGCTTTGGGCCATGGCCAAGACTCATAAAGTAGCTGTCTTCAAGAATCATCATAATTAACTAGGAGAATCAATAACACTATCTGGATTTTGAGTTCCCATAGAAGCCAATCATTCTGAATTTCAAAGGATAGAGTGAGATGCCAAAACTATTCAGAGGCAAAAAGCTAAAAGCCCTGCTCATCTAATTAATACTGATCTTCATAGATGTTTTTGGAATTCATTGCATATTCTCTTCTTCTTATCTTATTTTATTTTCAGTTGCTTGGGGACAAGCAACAATTTAAGTTTGGTGTTGTGATGAGCGGATAATTATACGCTTTTTGGCATTGTTTTTAGTATGTTTTTAGTATGTTTTAGTTAGTTTTTATTATATTTTTATTAGTTTTTAGTTAAAATTCACTTTTCTAGACTTTACTATGAGTTTGTGTGTTTTTCTGTGATTTCAGGTATTTTCTGACTGAAATTGAAGGACCTGAGCAAAAATCTGATTCAGAGGCTGAAAAGGACTGTAGATGCTGTTGGATTCTGACCTCCTTGCACTCGAAGTGGATTTTCTAGAGCTACAGAAGCCCAATTGGCGCGCTTTTAACTGCGTTGGAAAGTAGACTTCCTGGGCTTTCCAGAAATGTATAATAGTTCATACTTTTCCCAAGTTTTGATGCCCAAACCGGCGTTCCAAATCAGCTCAAAACTGCCCGGCGTTAAACGCCGGAACTGGCACAAGAATGGGAGTTAACGCCCAAACTGGCATAAAAGCTGGCGTTTAACTCCAAGAAAAGTCTCTACACATGAAAACTTCAATGCTCAGCCGAAGCACACACCAAGTGGGCCCGGAAGTGGATTTTTATGTCATTTACTCATTTCTGTAAACCCTAGGCTACTAGTTCTCTACAAATAGGACCTTTTACTATTGTATTTTCATCGGGGTAGCTATCTTTAGTCTTATGCTATCTTAGACCATGGGGCTGGCCTCACGGCCATGCCTAAACATTGTTCTTATATATTTTCAATGGTGGAGTTTCTACACACCATAGATTAAGGTGTGGAGCTCTGCTGTACCTCGAGTATTAATGCAATTACTATTGTTCTTCTATTCAATTCAGCTTGTTCTTGTTCTAAGATATCACTTGTTCCTCAACTTGAAGAATGTGACGATCCGTGACACTCATCATCATTCTCACCTATGAACGTGTGCCTGACAACCACCTCCGTTCAACCTTAGATTGAGTGGATATCTCTTGGATCCC
>NC_029776.3:44278919-44294293 GCF_000817695.3 Arachis duranensis | reverse complement strand
CTGAAGGCTGGGCATTAGTGACAGACGCAAAAGAATCAATGGATTCTATTCCAACCTGATTGAGAACCGACAGATGATGGATTGGATGAAGACAGTAGGAAAGCAGAGAGACGGAAGGGACAAAGCATCTCCATACGCTTATCTGAAATTCTCACCAATGAATTACATAAGTATCTCTATCCTTATTTTATGCTTTATTCATATCATCCATAACCATTTGAATCTGCCTGACTGAGATTTACAAGGTGACCATAGCTTGCTTCATACCAACAATCTCCGTGGGATCGACCCTTACTCGCGTAAGGTTTATTACTTGGACGACCCAGTGCACTTGCTGGTTAGTTGTGCGAAGTTGTGTTTAGACCATGGTATTGAGCACCAAGTTTTTGGAGCCATTACCGGGGATTGTTTGAGTTATAAAAAATAGAGATCACAATTTCGTGCACCACCTGTGCATACGCACAACGATGTGCGCGCGCACAGAACACTCTTTTTTTTTCTTTTAGGCATGGGTCATGTGTGTGTGCGCACATAGGTCCATGCGCGCACACAAGAACGAAAAGGGTTGGGGTTTATGCGCACAGGCTGTGCCAACACTCCCATCAGAAGGGATGCAAGTTGGCGTGTAGACGCACAAGCTTGTACGGCCACACAGAGAGCACGAAAAGAAGGCTGCGTGGGTATGCACACCTGCGTGCGCATGCACAAAGTGCAAGAACATAGGTATGCATGCACACAAGGGGTGTGAGTGCTCCAAACAGAGTTCATATATACGAGTGTGCCTACGCATGGATCGGTGCGCATGCACAGGACGCAGAAAATAGAAGTTGCCTGCGCACGCATAGATGCCCTATTTTCAAAAATACTTTTCTTTAAAAATCTAAGGTGCCAAACCTTAGCTCATCCAAAATTCAACCCCAAAACATCCAAAAATCTATAAATGCATGGTCCATATGATAATTAACCTACCAACTCAAAATTAAACTAACCTAAGCTAGCTAAGATAGGCAAAAATGCAAGAAATCAAGACTATAAACAAAGAGAAAGGATAAGAAAGATGTTACGATGGTGGGTGTGTCTCCTTGCTTTCCTCTCTAACCCTTCTTCTTCCCCTTGTGTCTCCTTGCTTTCCTCTCTACTACACTCTTTAGTAGATTCTTTAAATTCTTCAAGAGGGGTACCTTGATTAGACGAGTGAAGTAGAACCAAGCGGTTCACCGCTTCAGCTATGGTTGCCATAAATTGCCCTTGAGTTCTTCGGAATCCTTCTTGCTCTTGGATAAATGTTTGAAGGTCTTGATGGTCTTGGGTCAAGGGTGGGTAAACTCCACATTGGGGTGAAAAATGAGGTTCATTGGTTAGGAAGAAAATGGGATGTATGGGAGGTAGTTCATATTGATGAGTATCTTAAGGTGGTATGTACGGATGTGGTTGTTGGTAGTAGTGGTATGGTGTTTGAAAATATGGTAGTTGAGGATTATGTTGGAGGTATGGGTCATAGGTATATGGTGGTGAAGGTATGTAATCATTGTGAAATCCACCATATCCTTGGGTTGGGTATGTGCATTGGGAAGGGTATGGCTCATTGTAGTATAGAGGAGGTTGCTCCTCCCAAAATTGATTTTTCCATCCCATGATGCAATCCCAAATTGAAGTTATCAAACCCTACAAAATTATCACAACCAAACTCCAAACCAAGAGGGTGATAACTCATAGAGAAAATAGAAAATAAAAACCAAAGACATCAATTAACAAAAGAAGCAAAAATCCTAATTAATAGAAAAAACAAGCAAACAACCCAAAAAGTATCTATTCACACTATGGACATATTTACAACAACCAAAATATAGCACTCATGATGCTAGCTCCCCGGCAACGGCGCCAAAATTTGACAACGACCAAAAGCATAGGTTTGGATTTTCACACTAAAAATAGGATTGACGTTGCAAGTTGGTGCACGAAATTGTGATCACACTTTTAACAACTCCGCACAATTAACCAGCAAGTGCACTGGGTCGTCCAAGTAATACCTTACGTGAGCAAGGGTTGATCCTACGGAGATTGTCGGCTTGAAGCAAGCTATGGTTATCTTGTAAATCTTAGTTAGGGGATTAGTGATAAAAATGATTTTGTTTATGACAAGTAAATAACACGAAATAAATGATACTTGTGATTCAGTAATGAGGAACAAGTTAAGGTTCCAGAGATGCTCTGTCGTCTGAATCTCTGCTTTCCTACTGTCTTGTTCTCCAAACACGCATGGCTTCCTTCCATGGCAGGCTGTATGATCCTCTCAGTGAAAATGGTCCAAGTAAGGTTTCTGCACGGCTAATCAACTATTGGATTTCTCGTCTCAGATGAAAAATACCAGGCACAGCTACCGCACGGCTAATCATCTGTCGGTACTCACTTGTGTCGGAATAGGATCTCTCTATCCTTTTGCACACTGTCACTGCGCCCAACATTCGTGAGTTTGAAGCTCATCACAATCATCCCCTTCCAGATCCTACTCAGAATACAACAGACAAGGTTTAGACTTTTCGGATCTCAAGAATGCTGCCAATTGGTTCTAGCCTCTACCACGAAGGTTCTAATCTCATGGACTCGGTCCGTGGATCAGAGACCCAAGAGATATGCACTCAAGCTGTCGCCCAATGACTACGTTGAGCTCAGATAGAACAAGAGTGGTTGTCAGGTATGTGGTCATAAAGTTGAGAATAATGATTAGTGTCACGGATCATCATATTCTCTATTTTGAAGTACGAGTGAGTATCTTAGAATAGAATCAAGCGTGATTGAATAGAAAACAATAGTAATTGCATTAATCCATTGAGACACAGCAGAGCTCCTCACCCACACCTATGAAATTTAGATACTCATGCCGTAGAAGATACAATATGAGATGTAAAATGTCATAAGTTACAAAATAAATCTCTAAAAGTAGTTTTTATACTAAACTAGTAACCTAGGTTTACAGAAAATGAGTAACTAAGTGCAGATAGTGCAGAAATCCACTTCTGGGGTCCCCTTGGTGAGTGTTTGGTCTGAGCTTTGAAGCTTTCACGTGCATAAGCCATTCTGGAGTTAAACGCCAGCTTGGGTGCCAGTTTGAGCATTTAACTCCAGTTTTGGTGCCAGTTCTGGCGTTTTACGCCAGAAAAGGGTCTCTAGCTAGCGCGTAACGCCAGTTTGGGCCATCAAATATCGGAAAAGTATGAACTATTAAACATTGCTAGAAAGCCCAAGATGTCTAATTTCCAACGCAATTGGGAGCGCTCCAATTGGGCTTCTATAGCTCCAGAAAATCCACTTTGAGTGTAGGAGGGTCAGAATCCAACAGCATCTGCAGTCCTTTCTCAGCCTCTGAATCAGATTTTTGCTCAGGTCCTTCAATTTCAGCCAGAAAATACCTGAAATTATAGAAAAACACAGAAATTTATAGTAAAGTCTAGAAATGTGATTTTTGCATAAAAACTAAAATAAATATAACAAAAAACTAACTAAAACACACTAAAAACTACCTAAAAATAATGCCAAAAAGCGTATAAATTATCTGCTCATCACAACACCAAACTTAAATTGTTGCTTGTCCCCAAGCAACCAAAAACAAAATAGGATAAAAAGAAGAGAATATACAGTAAATTTCAAAATATCAATGAAGCTTAGTTCCAATTAGATGAGCGGGACTAGTAGCTTTTTGCTTCTGAACAGTTTTGACATCTCACTTTATCCTTTGAAGTTCAGAATGATTGGCATCCATAGGAACTCAGAATTTAGATAGTGTTATTGATTCTCCTAGTTTAGTATGTTGATTCTTGAACACAGCTACTTTATGAGTCTTGGCCGTGACCCTAAGCATCTTGTTTTCCAGTATTACCACCGGATACATAATTGCCACAGACACATAACTGGATGAACCTTTTCAGATTGTGACTTAGCTTTGCTAGAGTCTCCAGTTAGAGGTGCCCAGAGTTTTTAGGCACACTCTTTTTGCTTTGGATCATGACATTAACCACTCAGTCTCAAGCTTTTCACTTGGACCTTCATGACACAAGCACATGGTTAGGGACAGCTTGATTTAGCCGCTTAGGCCAGAATTTTATTCCTTTGGTCCCTCCTATCCATTAATGCTCAAAGCCATGGATCCTTTTTACCCTTGCCTTTTAGTTTAAAGGGTTATTGGCTTTTTGCTCTTGCCTTTTGGTTTAAAGAGCTATTGGCTTTTTCTGCTTGCTTTTTCTTTTTCTTTTTTTTCGCCCCCCTTTTTTTCGCAAGCTTTGTGTTTTTCACTGCTTTTTCTTGCTTCAAGAATCAATTTTATGATTTTTTAGATTATCAATAACATTTCTCTTTTTTCATTATTCTTTCAAGAGCCAACAATTTTAACATTCATAAGCTTCACTATAAAAAATATGCACTGTTCAAGCATTCATTCAGAAAACAAAAAGTATTGCCACAACATCAAAATAATTAAACTATTTTCAAGATAGAATTCGAAATCCATGTACTTCTTTTTCTTTCTCTTTTTTCATTATTCTTTCAAGAGCCAACAATTTTAACATTCATAAACTTCACTATAAAAAATATGCACTGTTCAAGCATTCATTCAGAAAACAAAAAGTATTGCCACCACATCAAAATAATTAAACTATTTTCAAGATAGAATTCGAAATCCATGTACTTCTTTTTCTTTTGCAGAAAACATTTTTCATTTAAGAAAGATGAAAGATTCATGGAACATTCATAGCTTTAAGACATAGACACTAAACACTAATGATCATGTAATGAAGACACAAACATAGTCAAAACATAGCATAAAAACTGAAAACAGAAAAGAAAATAAACAAGGAGATTAAAGAACGGGTCCACCTTAGTGATGGTGGCTTCTTCTTCCTCTTGAAGAACCAATGAAGTTCTTGAGCTCCTCTATATCTCTTCCTTGCCTTTGTTGTTCTTCTTCCTAGAGGTTTCTCCAAGCTTAGGTGCCATTAATGGCTTTGGAAAGCAAAAAGCTTAGCTTTTCCACACCAAACTTAAAAGTTTTGCTCGTCCTCGAGCAAAATAAGATAGAAGGGAGTAAAAGAAGAATGATGCAATTAATTTTGAAAACTTATTATTGTATGCAAGAAAAATTAAAAAGAGTTGAAAAGAATTTGAAAAGATATGTAAGTTTTGAAAACATTTTGGAAGGATTTGAAAAGAATTGGAAAAGAATTAAAAAGAATTGGAAAGATTATTAATTTTTGAAAATAGAAATTGAAAGATGAATGTTTAAAATATGTTTGATGCAAAAAATTATGAATTAAAATATGAAAAATTGAAAAATATCGAATTGGAAACAAAATTACCTCCCTTGTGTTATCCTGGTGTTAAACGCCCAGAATGCTATCCATTCTGGCATTTAACGCCCACTGGACTGCCTTTTTGGGCATTTAACGCCCAGCCAGATACCCTGCCTGGCGTTAAATGCCAGGAATCCTTATTTACTGGGCATTTTTCTGAACGCCCAGAATGTTGCCATTTCTAGTATTTAACGCCCAGAATGCTGCCTGTAAGGGCGTTAAACGCCAGTAAGCCTGTCCTCCAGGGTGTGCTATTTTTGATGTTGTTTTTGATTTCGCTTTAATTCTACAGCTGTTTTTATGACTCTACATGATCATCAACCTAAAGAAAACATAAACTAACAATGGGCATGAAATGAAAAAGTAATTAACATAGATAAATAAGATTGGGTTGCCTCCCAATAAGCACTTCTTTACTGTGTTTAGCTGGACTTTTTCTGAGCTTTTAATTTAGTCTCAGTTTTGAGCACTCTTGCTCAACATTGCCTTCAAGATAATGTTTGACTCTCTGTCCATTAACAATGAACTTTTTGTCAGAGTCAAGATCCTAAACCTCTACATATCCATATGGTGACACACTTGTAATCACATATGGTCCCTTCCACCAGGATTTCAATTTCCCAGGGAACAATCTGAGCCTAGAGTTAAACAGCAGAACCTTCTATCCTGGCTCAAAGGCTCTAGATGATAGCTTTCTGTCATGCCACCTTTTGCTTTCTCCTCTAGCTCATTCAACTGGAGTAATATCTTCTCCTCCAGCCACCTTAGCATCAAGGTTTAGGAATCTGGTTGCCCAGTAGGCCTTGTGTTCCAGTTCCACTGGCAGATGACAGGATTTTCTATACACCAGTTGGTATGGAGAGGTCCCTATAGGAGTCTTGAATGCAGTTCTGTATGCCCACAGAGCATCATCCAGACTTTTTGCCCAATCCTTTCTACGGGTACTTACAGTCTGTTCCAGGATTCATTTTAGTTCTTTATTTGAGACTTCAGCCTGCCCATTTGTCTATGAATGATATGGAGTTGCCACTTTGTGATTAATTCCATATCGGACCAGAGCAGAGTCAAGCTGTTTATTACAGAAATGAGTGCCTCCATCACAGATCAGTATCCTAGGGACACCAAACCTGCTGAAGATATGCTTTTGGAGGAACTTTATCACTATCTTAGTATCATTAGTGGGTGTCGTAATTGCCTCTACCCATTTAGATACATAGTCTACTGCCACCAGAATATAAGTGTTTGAATATGATGGTGGGAAAGGCCCCATGAAGTCAATACCCCCATACATCAAACAACTTAATCTCTAAGATCCCTTGCTGAGGCATGGCATAACCGTGAGGTAGATTACCAGCTCTCTGGCAACTGTCACAGTTATGTACAAACTCTCGGGGAGACTCTATAGAGAGTAGGCCAGTAGAAGCCACATTGGAGAACTTTTGTGGCTGTTCGCTCACCTCCGAAATGTCCTCCATATTGTGATCTATGGCAATGCCATAGGATCTTCTGTGCCTCTTTTCTAGGCACACATCTATGAATTACTCCGTCTGCACACCTCTTAAAGAGATATGGTTCATCCCACAAGTAGTACTTTACATCAGAAATCAAATTTTTTGTTTGCTGCTTGCTGTACTCTTTGGGTATGAATATCATAGCTTTATAGTTTGCAATGTCTACAAACCACGGTACTTCCTGAATGGCAAAGATTTGCTCATCCGAAAAGGTTTTAGAGATCTCAGTAGGAGGGAGGGACGCTCCTGCTACTGGTTCTATCCGGGACAGATGATCAGCTACTTGGTTCTCTATCCATTTTCTGTCTCTTATTTCTATATCAAACTCTTGCAGAAGTAACACCCATATTATGAGTCTGGGTTTTGAATCCTGCTTTGTGAGAAGATATTTTAGAGTAGCATGGTCAGTGTACACCATCACTTTTGATCCTACTAAATAGGATCTAAACTTGTCAATGGCATAAACCACTGCAAGCAACTCCTTTTCTGTGGTTGTGTAATTCTTCTGTGTGTCATTTAAAACACGGCTAGCATAATAAATGACATGCAGAAGCTTGTCATGCCTCTGTCCCAATACTGCACCAATGGCATGGTCACTGGCATTACGCATTAGTTCAAATGGTAATGTCCAGTCTGGTGCAGAAATGACTGGTGCTGTGATCAGCTTAGCTTTCAGAGTCTTAAACGCCTGCAGACACTCTGTGTCAAATACAAATGGTGTGTCAGCAGCTAGCAGATTGCTCAGAGGTTTTGCAATTTTTGAAAAATCCTTTATAAACCTCTTATGGAATCCTACGTGCCCCAGAAAGCTTCTGATTGCCTTAACATTGGCAGGTGGTGGTAATTTTTCGATTACCTCTACCTTAGCCTGATCCACCTCTATTCCCTTGTTTAAAATTTTGTGTCCAAGGACAATTCCTTCAGTCGCCATGAAGTGACATTTCTCCCAGTTTAAAACCAGGTTAGTCTCTTGGCACCCTTTTAGAACAAGTGCTAGATGGTCAAGACAGGAGCTGAATGAGTCTCCAAACACTGAGAAGTCATCCATGAAGTTTCCAGAAATTTCTCTACCATATCAGAAAAGATGGAGAGCATGCACCTCTAAAAGGTTGCAGGTGCATTACACAGACCAAATGGCATCCTTCTGTAGGCGAGTACTCCAGATGAACATGTGAATGCTGTTTTCTCTTGATCCTGAGGATCTACGGCAATTTGGTTGTAACCTGAATAGCCATCCAAAAAGTAGTAGTATTCATGACCTGCTAGTCTCTTTCTAGCATCTGGTCTATGAATTGTAAAGGAAAATGATCATTTCTGGTGGCTGTATTGAGCCTTCTGTAGTCAATACACATACGCCACCCTGTAACTGTTCTTGTAGGAACCAGTTCATTCTTTTCATTATGAACCATTGTCATTCCTCCCTTCTTGGGGACAACTTGGACAAGGCTCACCCAGGGGCTATCAGAAATAGGATAAATAATCCCAGCCTCTAGTAACTTAGTGACCTCTTTCTGCACCACCTCCTTCATAGCTGGATTTATCCACCTCTGTGGTTGAACCACTGGCTTAGCATCATCCTCCAATAGGATCTTGTGCATGTATTTGGCTGGGCTAATGCCCTTAAGATCACTTATAAACCACCCAAGAGCTGTCTTGTGTGTCCTTAGCACTTGAATTAGTGCTTTCTCTTCCTGTGGCTCTAAAGCAGAGCTTATGATCATGGAAAAAGTGTCATCCTCTCCCAGAAATACATATTTTAGGGATGGTGGTAGTGGTTTGAGCTCGGAGTTAGGAGGCTTCTCCTCTTCCTGAGGAGTTTTCAGAGGTTCTTTCATTTTCTCTGGTTCCTCCAGATCAAGCAAAACATCTTTAAAAATGTCATCTAGCTCTAATTCGAGACTCTCTGTCATAGTGACCTCTTCCACCAGAGAGTCAATAATATCAACGCTCATGCAGTCGTTTGGGGTGTCTAGATGCTGCATAGCTTTGACAGCATTCAACTTAAACTCATCCTCATTGACTCTCAGAGTCACCTCCCCTTTTTGGACATCAATGAGGGTTCGTCCAGTTGCTAGGAAAGGTTTTCCTAGAATGAGAGTTGCACTCTTGTGCTCCTCTATTTCCAGCACCACAAAGTCAGTGGGAAAGGAAAATGGCCCAACCTTGACAATCATGTCCTCAATTACGCCTGACGGAATTTTAGTGGAGCCATCAGCAAGTTGGAGGCATATCCGGGTTGGTTTAACTTCATCAGTCAAACCAAGCTTTTTGATAGTGGATGCATGTATCAGGTTGATACTTGCTCCAAGATCACATAGAGCTGTCTTAGTACAAGCATCCTCTAATGTGCATGGTATCATAAAGCTTCTGGGATCTTTAAGCTTCTCTGGTAAGCTTTTCAGAATGACTGCACTACATTCTTCAGTGAGGAAAACTTTTTCAGTTTCTCTCTAATCCTTCTTATGACTTAAGATCTCTTTCATGAACTTAGCATAAGAGGGTATTTGCTCAAGTGCCTCTGCAAGCAGAAACTTTATTTCAAGAGTCCTGAGATAGTCTGCAAAGTGGACAAATTGTTTATCCTATTTTGCTTGACAGAGTTTCTGAGAATAAGGCATCTTGGCTTTATAGTCTTCAACCTTAGTTACTGCAGGTTTACTACCTGCAGAAGTGGTTGGAGAAGCCTGCTTAAAGGGGTTGTTATCAACACTTGCAAGTGTCTGATCCCTTATTGGCGTTTAAACGCCAGAATTGGGGGCTGTATGGGCGTTTAACGCCTGATTGCCACCCTTTTCTGGCGTTTGGACGCCAAAATTGACCATCCATTGGGCATTTAACGCCACTTTTTCACCCTTTTCTGGTGTTTGAATGCCAGAATCATTTCTTTCTGTGCTTTTACTGTCCTCAGAGGGATTTTAGGCAGTGGGTTGGTCATCCTCTGTCAGTTGTTCCTTTCTTGGCTTTCTCCTGCCTTGAGTTGAAACATTCAATGTCTTCCCACTCCTTAAATGAATAGCTTGGCACTCTTTTGTTATCTGTTTAGATAACTGCTGTCTTGTCTGATCCAATTGTGCTTCCATATTCTTGTTAGCATTTTTGGTGTCTTGTAACATTTCCTTAAATTATGCAAACTGTTTTGTTATAAAAAGCAATTGCTGATTAAGTTCAACAACTTGTTTTGGAGGACTAAGTTCAGTGAATACTGCTTTAGCCTCTTCTTTCATGGAGGGCTCACTACTTAAGTACAGATGCTGATTCATAGCAACTATATAAATGAGCTCTTGAGCATCTTCAATTGTCTTTCTCATGTGTGTAGATCCACCAGCTGAGTGGTCTAGAGACATCTGGGCCTTTTCTGTAAGCCCGTAGTAGAAGATGTCTAACTGCACCAATTCTGAAAACATTTCAGAGGGACATTTCCTTAGCATCCCTCTGTACCTCCCCCAAGCATTATAAAGAGATTCATTATCCTCTTGTTTAAAGCCTTAGATGTCCATCCTTAGCTGTGTCATCCTTTTTGGAGGGAAATATTGATTCAGAAATTTATCTGACAACTATTTCCATGTTCTTATGCTGGCCTTGGGTTGGTTGTTTAACCACCTTTTAGCTTGGTCTTTTACAGCAAATGAAAATAGCAATAATCTGTAGACATCCTGATCCACTTCCTTATCACGTACTAAGTCAGCAATTTGTAAGAACTGTGCCACAAAATCAGTAGGTTCTTCCTGTGGAAGACCAAAATACTGGCAATTTTGCTGCACCATGATAATGAGCTGAGGATTTAACTCTGATGGTTTCAGTGGCTAAGAGAAGGGGGTTGAATCTTAGCCCCCTTTTTGCTTGAATACACTTTCTGGTCTTTGAGGAGACTTTTCTGTTTTTGTCTCGTCCCTAGCCACGAGATATTTTACTTTTATCTCGTCACTTGGCACGAGACATTTTTCATTTTAGCTCCTGTGCAGCAGAAACAGAATTGATGAAGAAGAGAGAGAGAAGATTACACCAAGATATATCCTGGTTCAGCTGCTAAGTGTAGTGCAGCCTACATCCAGTCTCCATCACAACAATGATGGAATTTCACTATAATCATCCAGATTACAAATTGTAAAGTGCTAACCCAACTTACAAGGGGATTCCCACAGAATCATGAAACACAACACAAATGTACAAAGGAACTCTAAGGACATCTATGGCTTTTTCTTTTAATTTTGCGCTCTCTGCCTTTTTCCGCTCTATGACTTTTTCATACAAACCTCACTGTTTGCCTTTTTTCCATGAGACTCAAGACATGACAAAATTAAACAGAAAAATACAAAACAAAATACATTGAAGGAGAAGAAAATCTGTAAGCTTAGGTAGCTCAAAGAATCCTGTGCCTTGCACTGTCAATGCTTACTTCTAACTCCTTGAATCAAACCATGACTGTTCACCCCTTTTATAGAGAAGAGAAGCCTTCACAGTTGAAACAAAACCAAGCTTAACCTTCTTTTCCTTCAAAACAGAACCGGTTCGGCCACAGTTGGTCATCACTCTTCATCAATCCGAGCGCTCCATCCTTGGCTTCCTCTCCAAGATGGATTTCTAGCCCTTGATGCTTCATGATGATGATGGCTTCATCTGCTCCAATCTCTGCCTCTTCCATCACTTCGCCACTCTAGCTACTTCCTGAGCTACTTCCTGTGGTGATTGAGCAGAATCAGAGACAAGTCATCCCTCCAAGAATCTTCTCCTTGCTGGCTGAATCTCCTTCTACTATTTTTGGTATGGAGAAGTCAAGATCTCATCACAAAATCTTACCAAAAGTGATAAGAATCTCAGCCACTACATACTTTATGTTTTCTTTTTCTTGCTGCCATCATCACAATGGCTTCTTGCTTGGTCCTAGCTTCTCTGTGATTTTTACTGATAGCTTGCTTCATTCCTCCTTTCCTGCGAGACAAGACCAAAAGAGAGAGAGGAGAGAACAGAGAAAAGCTTTCTATGTAACTAAGGAAGAAAATGAAAATGAGTTAAGTTTACTTACTCATGCCTAATCTCTGCTTCCTTTACTTGCTTCTACCATTTTCTTCTCTGACAGTGAGGTGACCAAATACAAAGAGAGAGAAGAGAGAGTAGAAAGAAGAAAAGCAATGGAAGTAGTGTGTGATATAAATTATAATCAATTAAAATCAATTAATCCCACTTCCCATGCTTTTGCCTTGTAACGTGCATATCTCAATAAATGCCATCAAATCAATTTTCAGATTTTTCTCTTTCCATTTACCAAGGCATTAAACACAATTGAATAAATTTGAAATCCATTCCTTAGTGGGAGATTGGTGTTCGTGGAAACATGCAGCTATATAACAAAAATTGGATTTCACCATGATGATAAAAGAATAGCTTAACCGTTGGGCCCCATTTCCTTTTTAATTTTGGACCAACCTATTTGGTCTTGCACCAACAATTGATTTAGGCCTACACCATTAAATCTGACCCAACTATCATAATAAAAAATTCAGCCACATATTCTTAAATATATTTTTACACAAGGCTGAATTTTATTTCTCCATTGGGCTTGCTATTTTCCTTTTATTTTTGGCCCATATTAAAAACCTACAACACAAAATTATTAATTAACATATGTTAAATGAAAATTAAATTAATAATTTTGTAATTAATTATTTTAATAATGTTTGTTCATCATCAAAATTAAATTAGAGTTTTCCAAACTCATCAATCTCCCCCTTGATGACAAACATTATTAAAATTGAAATGGAAAGAAATTTAGAGATTGAGTAAAGAATACTCCCTTTGAATTTGAATTTTTCCCCCTTTCTAAATGTCACATGGCTCCCCCTTAATGTATGCTTATTTTACCAAGGGAAGCATTAACCTGTAACAATTTTGAAATCAAGCTTGAAGTAACAATGTTATTCAACATATTAATTTTGAAATGTTGAATGCTTGATTTATGAGCAGAGTTTGGTGATATACAAAACTCATTTGTTATCAATAAATTGATTATCTGCTCAAACACACAAAAACAATCAACCAAAATATTTTTGAAAAATAAATTTATGGTAAGGAAAATATTTTTAATCAAGCTTGATCCTTTCAAACCATAGCAGTTTTCAAACTTCATGTTTATATTACAGTGTAAAGGAACTGCCAAGGACAAGTCAAAACAGCAATCATTTTATCAAGGTAAGTCAAATTCAACACAGTAAATATTTTACCAAGATAAAATTAAATTTCAAACTTCAAAACTTCAATCATCAACTCAGCAAGCATCAATCAGATGCATTATTAACATCAAACACATAACAAAATATTGAAACTTAAAACGAGGGAGGTCATGAATCCAAACAAGAATTTCATCCCTGTTAATTTCAATTTTCAGCACTTTCTCCCCCTTTTGGCATCAAGGGGCATAGCAAAATAAATCAAAACAACATACAAAAGGCAAAGTATTTGTTTTTCGCCAAAACACAATGGTCCAGTCAGCACACATGCATTTGAGAAAATGACAATCAAAGCTCAACTCGAAATCAATCCACTAACACAAAATGCTCAAAACAGAGCCAGGTCAAAGCATAAAATAGAGCAAAACAGGTCTGCAAAACAGCACAACAAATCAATGAAACATAACAGTTTCAATTCAGCCTGAAACATAACAATTTCAATTTAGCCTTTCTTTTTCTTTTTTTTTAATCAAGGAGGGACCCTGCAAAAAAGGAAGAAAAATAATGCAGTCCATACTAATTCAGGACAAGTGAAAATGGTTCCTAGAACCAAGGGATTAGATGGAGAGAGGGATTTAATTTGACAATAACCACTTCCAATAAGATTTGAAATGACAAACAAAAAGATTTTGATTATCATGAAATGATGGATCAATAAAAAGTCAAGGTGGGGTCAAATAAGATTTTGTGGGGCCCATGAGAAGCAAAGTCTGCGCAGCCTCCCCCTTAATCATAGCTCTTCCAACATGCCTTATTTTTATCTCGTCCATTCCTACGAGATAAAACTGGACAGAATAAGAAATTCACAAATTTTCAACAAGGCTTAAATCAAGCATTCCCAAGCTTTTTCTTAAGAAACAGAACCTGTCTTCACAAAGAAGTTTTGTAAAAATATCAGCAAGTTGTTCTTCAGATTTTACAAATTGAATATCAATAGTACCTTTTTGCACATGTTCTCTAATAAAATGATATTTGATTTCAATGTGCTTTGTTCTTGAGTGCAGAATAGGATTTTTTGAAATATTTATTGCACTCATGTTATCACAAAATAAAGGTATACTATTGATCTTTAATTTGTAATCTTCCAATTGAGTTTTTAACCAAATTAATTGTGAACAACAAGCAGATGCTGAAATATATTCAGCTTCAGCTGTGGATAGAGCCAATGTGGCTTGTTTTTTGATTGACCACATGTTGAGTGAGCTTCCAAGGAAGCAACACATGCCGGAAGTGCTCCTTCTATCCATTCTATCTCCCGCATAATCTGCATCACAAAACCCTACTGCACAAAAATCATCAGATTTTGGATACCATAAACCATAATCACATGTTCCCTTAATGTATCTAATGATGCGCTTAACAGCCGAAAGATGGGATTCTTTTGGATGAGATTGAAATCTTGAACATACACCCACACTTTGAACAATATCCGGTCTAGAGGATGTAAGATACATTAGTGAACCAATCATTCCCCTATACCGTGTCTCATCCACATCTAGGCCATCATCATCCTTTTCAAGTTTACTGTTAGGATGCATTGGTGTTCCCATTGGTTTGGAATTTTCTAAGCCAAATTTCTTTATCAATTCTTTTGCATATTTGCCTTGGTGAATAAAGGTACCACTAGGAGTTTGTTTAATTTGGAGGCTAAGAAAGAAAGTTAGCTATCCCATTAAACTCATTTCAAACTCACTAGTCATGAGTTTTCCAAACTCTTCACACAAGGACTCATTGGCCGATCCAAACACAATATCATCCACATAAACTTGAACAAGAAGGATGTCATCATTAGAAACTTTAATGAACAAAGTAGTGTCGATAGTTCCCCTTTGAAAATGATTTTCTAATAGGAAGGCATTAAGCCTTTCATACCAAGCTCTTGGAGCTTGCCTAAGGCCATAAAGGGCCTTTGAGAGTTTAAAAACATGACTTGGAAAATCTTTATGTTCAAAACCGGGGGGTTGGGCCACATACACTTCTCTATCAATAAAGCCATTAAGGAAATCACATTTGACATCTATTTGAAACATTTTGAAACCCTTATGGGCAGCATAGGCAAGAAGCAACCTAATTGCTTCCATTCTAGCTACCGGAGCAAAAGACTCATCAAAATCAATTCCCTCTTCTTGATCGTAACCTTGAGCCACTAATCTAGCCTTGTTACGAACAACTTGTCCAGCCTCACCAAGTTTATTTTTAAATACCCACTTAGTACCCGTTACCTTCTTACCATCCGGATGAGGTACTAATGTCCAAACCTCATTCTTGTCAAATTGAGCAAGCTCCTCTTGCATGGC
>NC_029776.3:44240671-44278860 GCF_000817695.3 Arachis duranensis | reverse complement strand
GTTCGGTTTGCCTTTTGGTGGAGGATCTTGTTGTTACACCTTGAGAGGGATCACCAATGATGAAGTCATGAGGATAACCCTTCATAGACTTCCATTCTCTAGGCTTTCGGACAGGTGTAGAGCTTTGATGAACTTCTGGTGGTCTCACTGTTTCAGTTGCTCGTGCCTGCTCAAGAGACAAAATGGAAATGTCTCCTCCAATCTGACGAGAGAAAACTGGGCTGACAGATTCTTCATTTTGCACAGATTTGGGATTTTCATTACTTGTTCCATCTTCTTCACAATCTGAATCATTATCCTTTACAGTACTGGGAATTAAGTTAGAATCACAAAAAGTAACATGTATGGATTCCTCTATGGTTCTATATTCTTTGAGATAAACTCTATAGGCCTTGCTTGTGGTGGAATATCCAACAAACATTCCTTCATAGGATTTTGGATCAAACTTTCCAAGGTTTTCCTTATTGTTAAGAACAAAGCATTTGCATCCAAAAATATGAAAGTACTTAAGATTTGGAGGGGTTCCTTTCCATAGCTCATAAGGGGTTTTCTTTAACCCTTTTCTAATGATTATTCTATTCAAAACATAACATGCTGTGTTCACAGCTTCAACCCATAAAAATTTAGGAATCTCATTCTCACATAGCATAGCCCTAGTCATTTCTTGAAGGCTTCGATTCCTTCTTTCAACCACCCCATTTTGTTGGGGGCTCTAGACTAATTCATCACAGAATTTTTCAAAGTCTTGATTTTCAAATTCTCTTCCATGATCACTTCTTAAATGGGCACTTTTCAAATCCTTTTCATTTTGAATTTTCTTGCAAAGGGTGGAGAAAGCATAAAATGCATCGTTCTTATGAGCAAGGAAAAGTACCCAACCAAATCTAGAGTAATCGTCTACCACCACAAGACCATAGTGTTTACCTCCTAAACTTTGAGTTCTAGTAGGACCAAAAAGATCAATATGTAACATCTCCAATGGCCTTTTGGTTGAGATTCCATCTTTTGATTTAATAGAGGATTTTACTTGTTTGCCCAATTGGCAAGCATCACAAGTAAGATCCTTATTAAACTTGATGTTTGGAATTCCTCTAACCAAATTCTTTTTGACTAGCTTAGAAATTTGGTACATGCTAGCATGACCCAACTTTCTATGCCAAAGCCATTTTTCAGATTCAAGAGAGGTAAAGCATGTTACATTTTGTTCCTTTAAATCCTCAAGAGTTAATCCATACACATTGTTGCATCTTTTAGCTTCAAATAGAACATCCCAGTTTTCTCACAAACAACTAAGCAAACAAACTTCTAAAAAATAAGTTCAAAACCAAATCACATAATTGACTAACACTAAGTAAATTATGTTTCAAGCCATGTACAAGAAGGACATCATTTATACAAGATGAGAAATTTTTACCCACTATCCCAACAGCCACTATTTTTCCTTTTGCATCATCACCGAAAGTGACAAGTCCTCCATCATATTCATCAAGCTTTATGAAGAAGGTTGTCTTTCCGGTCATATGCCTAGAGCATCCGCTATCCATGTACCACATATTTTCTTTCTTCTTGGATGCTAGGCATACCTACAAAATAAGCTCAAGTGACCTTAGGTATCCAAATCTTCTTGGATCCTTTCACGTTAAACCATCTCCTATGTCCCGAATCATTGTAATCAAAAACAACTTTGTAGACTTTGTCACCAATCATTCTTTCACCAAAAAAACATTGAATGGGAAAATGACATTTTCGGTTGCATAACCTACAAAACCTTGGAGTTGCTGTTTTGCTAAAATAGGTGGAATCTTGAAACCGTGTGTCATTAGAAGATGAAGCTCTATTTTCAAAAGAAGGTTTCTCATCCAATTTGTAAAACCCCAAACTAGCTTTATCAAAGAGTGGTTTATGACTAGCCAATATTTGATTTAAATTTTTAGAACTTTGAGTGAACTTGACTAAGTCATTTTCAAGGTTTCTAACCTTTTTTAGCAACTCTTCATTATTTGATTTAAACCTTTTTTAAAACAGTTTACATATGCAACTACCGAATGATCATTTTTACAACTTCTAAGTTGAGCTTTCAACTGCTTCTTTTCTTCCACAAGATCACAAGCAGTTTCGGCCTCCCTTAGCTTTTCTTTGAGAAAACTATTTTCAGCTTTAAGAATAGTAACTTGTTGTTCAAGATCTTGGTTATCAAGCAGAAAACATCTTATTTTTTCAGAAAGATGATCTATCATAAGATGAAGGTCTTCAGTGTCAGGGTTATGAAAGATTACCTGATCTATGTGATCTGCCATGAGACATGGTTGTGACTTGGTTTCGGTCTCTTCATCATCATCATCTGAGTCATTTTCTAAATCTTCCCATGATGCCATCAGACCCTTCTTCTTTCCTCTTTTTGGCTTTTCCTCCTTCTTTAACTTGGGACAATCAGATTTGAAATGTCCCATTTTCTTGCAATTGTAACAGGTTACTTTGCTAAGGTCTTTCTTCATTTTTCTTGAGCTGCTGCCTTTGCCTTTGAACTTCACCATTTTCCTGAATTTTTTGGCAAACAAAACAAACTCATTTTCAGAGGAGTTATCACTGGATTCTTCATCCAGAGGGTTAGTCACAGATGAAAAAGCAATTCCTTTCTTTTTTGAATCTTTTTTCAAATAGGTGTTTTCAAAAGCAAGAAGGTTTCCTCTCAAATCATCACAAGTCATGGAATCAAGACTGCTGCTCTCAGAAATAATTAAAGCTTTTGTTTCCCACTCTTTTGTGAGACATCTCAACACTCTTCTCACTAGTACAGAGTCAGAATATGTTATTCCCAGAGCATCTAAGCCAACAATGATGTTGTTGAATCTTTCAAACATTTCATCAATGGATTCTCCTTCCTTCATTGCAAACATTTCATACTCTCTGTTCAACATATCTGTCCGAGTCTTCTTTACAATGGTGGTTCCTTCATGAGTGATTTGTAGTTTGTCCTAGATTTCTTTTGCTGTTGTGCAACGTGATACCCGTTGGTATTCCTCGAAGCTAATAGCACAATTGAGTAGATTAACAGCTTTGGCATTTAACTCTACCTTCTTTCTATCTTCCTCGGTCCAGCTTACTTCTGGTTTAAGGGTGACTACTCCTTCAGCACTTGTGTTAGTTGGAAATTGAGGGCCTTCTAGGATGATCTTCCATAATCTGTAGTCTACTACTTGCACAAAGATCTTCATTCTCTCCTTCCAATAGGTATAGTTTTTTCCATTGAAAAGAGGCGGTCTGTTGCTTAACTGTCCTTCTGTGAGATTGTAGGACACCAGATTTAAGCCTCTGCTTTCTGCCATGAGGATCTTTTCTCCAAGCTACAAAGCTTGATCTCTTTTGAGATCAAGCTCTGATACCAACTGATGGTTTCAGTGGCTAAGAGAAGGAGAGGTTGAATCTTAGCCCCCTTTTTTGCTTGAATACACTTTCTGGTCTTTGAGGAGACTTTTCTATTTTTCTCTCGTCCCTAGCCACGAGATATTTTACTATTATCTCATCACTTGGCACGAGACATTTTTCACTATAATCATCCAGATTACAAATTGTAAAGTGCTAACCCAACTTACAAGGGGATTCCCACAGAATCATGAAACACAACATAGATGTACAAAGGAACTCTAAGGACATCTATGGCTTTTTTTTAATTTTGCGCTCTCTGCCTTTTTCCGCTCTATGGCTTTTTCATACAAACCTCACTGTTTGCCTTTTTTCCATGAGACTCAAGACATGACAAAATTAAACAGAAAAATACAAAACAGAATACATTGAAGGAGAAGAAAAGTTGTAAGCTTAGGTAGCTCTGAGAATCCTGTGCCTTGCACTCTCAATGCTTACTTCTAACTCCTTGAATCAAACCATGACTGTTCACCCCTTTTATAGAGAAGTGAAGCCTTCACAGTTGAAACACAAAACCGAGCTTAGCTTCTTTTCCTTCAAAACAAACCGGTTTGGCCACAGAGAGAGAAGAGGAAACTCATGCAAAAACTAACATGCAAATACCTCTAGTCCTTCCTTGGTCATCACTCTTCATCAATCCGAGCGCTCCATCCTTGGCTTCCTCTCTAAGATGGATTTCTGGCCCTTGATGCTTCATGATGATGATGGCTTCATCTGCTCCAATCTCTGCCTCTTCCATCACTTCGCCACTTTAGCTACTTCCTATGGTGGTTGAGCAGAATCAAAGACAAGCCATGCCTCCAAGAAGCTCCTCCTTGCTGGCCGAATCTCCTTCTTTCTTTTTGAGTATGAAGAAGCCAAGATCTCATCACAAAATCTTACCAAAAGTGATAAGAATCTCAGCCACTACATACTTTATGTTTTCTTTTTCTTGATGCCATCATCACAATGGCTCTTTTTCTTGGTCCTAGCTTCTCTGTGATTTTTACTGATATCTTGCTTCATTCCTCCTTTCCTGCGAGACAAGACCGAAAGAGAGAGGAGAGAGAATAGAGAAAAGCTTTCTATGTAACTAAGGAAGAAAATGAAAATGAGTTAAGTTTACTTACTCATGCCTAGTCTCTGCTTCCTTTACTTGCTTCTACCATTTTCTTCTCTGACAGTAAGGTGATCAAATACAAAGAGAGAGAAGAGAGAGTAGAAAGAAGAAAAGCAATGGAAGTAATGTGTGATATAAATTATAATCAATTAAAATCAATTAATCCCACTTCCCATGCTTTTGCCTTGTAACATGCATATCTCAATAAATGCCATCAAATCAATTTTCAGATTTTTCTCTTTCAGTTTACCGAGGCATTAAACACAATTGAATAAATTTGAAATCCATTCCTTAGTGGGAGATTGGTGTCCGTGGAAACATGCATCTATATAACAAAGATTGGATTTCACCATGATGATAAAAGAATAGCTTAACCGTTGGGCCCATTTCCTTTTTAATTTTGGACCAACCTATTTGGTCTTGCATCAACAATTGATTTAGGCCTACACCATTAAATCTGACCCAACTATCACAATAAAAAATTCAGCCACATATTCTTAAATATATTTTTGCACAAGGCTGAATTTTATTTCTCCATTGGGCTTGCTATTTTCCTTTTATTTTCGGCCCATTTTAAAAACCTACAACACAAAATTATTAATTAACATATGTTAAATGAAAATTAAATTAATAATTTTGTAATTAATTATTTTAATAATGTTTGTTCATCATCAAAATTAAATTAGAGTTTTCCAAACTCATCAAACTCAAAATTACTGGCTTTGATGGGGGGTGTATACAGATATTACTTCCATATGAAGCAATAATGGGGTTAGCATATGACCCCAGAGTCCTTCTGGACTATTCATTTTCACTTACGTCCATGATGGAGAAAGAGAGATGATGTGAATTGCAAATAAACAATTTTCTCTCTTTTTTTTGAAAACTGAATTTAAAAAAATAAAATAAATAAAAAATTGAATATAAGTTTTGAAAATTAAGAAAGGAAAAAAAATAAAAGAAATTAGAAAACTAAATTAATTAATTAATTAAAAAGATTTGAAATTTTTTTTTGTGTGGATTTTCGAAAAAAATGAGTAGAGAGAAAGTGGTTAGGAAGTTTTGAAAAAGATATGTCCTAAAATTAAAAATACTTGAAAATTAATACTTGTAAGAAAATAAATAAAAGAAAAGATTCGGAAAAGATATGATTTAAAATACTTTGAAGATCAAGATGAACACCAAGAACAAATTTTGAAAATTTTTAAGGAAATAAGGACACAAAAAAAACACCAAACTTAAAAAAAATTATACTTTGGACACTAATAATTCGAAAATGCACAAGAAAAACAAGGAAAGACACCAAACAAGAAAAACTAAAGATCAAACAAGGAAAATAAAAAAGAACAACTTGAAGATCAAGAAAGAACACAATGCATATATTTTCGAAAATTTTTTAAGAAAAATTAAAACATGCAATTGACACAAGACTCAAACAAGAAACACAAATTTTTTTTTTTGAAAAGAAAATAAAGGACTCAAAGTTAGTGACTCTAAACCAAAAAGATAAATTCTTCCTAATCTAAGCAACAAGATGAACCGTCAGTTGTCCAAACTCGAACAATTCCCGGCAACGGCGCCAAAAACTTGATGCACAAAATTGTGATCACACTTTTCACAACTCCACACAACTAACCAGCAAGTGCACTAGGTCGTCCAAGTAATACCTTACGTTAGTAAGGGTCGATTCCACGGAGATTGTTGGCTTGAAGCAAGCTATGGTTATCTTGTAAATCTTAGTCAGGAGATTAGTGATAAAAATGATTTTGTTTATGAAAAGTAAATAACATGAAATAAATGATACTTGTGATTTAGTAATGAGGAATAGATTGAGGTTCCGGAGATGCTCTGTCGTCTGAATCTCTGCTTTCCTACTGTCTTCTTCTCCAAACACGCATGGCTTCCTTCCATGGCAGGCTGTATATGATCCTCTCATTTAAAATGGTCCAAGTACGGTTTCTGCACGGCTAATCAACTGTCGGATTTCTCGTCTCGGATGAAAAATATCATGCACAGCTACCGCACGGCTAATCATCTGTCGGTTTTCACTTGTGTCGGAATAGGATTTCTCTATCCTTTTGTACACTGTCACTGCGCCCAACATTCGTGAGTTTGAAGCTCATCACAGTTATCCCCTTCTAGATCCTACTCGGAATACCACATACAAGGTTTAAACTTTTCGGATCTTAGGAATGCTGCCAGTTGGTTCTAGCCTCTACCATGAAGGTTCTAATCTCACGGACTTGGTCCATGGATCAGAGACCCAAGAGATACGCATTCAAGCTGTCGCACAATGACTACGTTAAGCTCAGATAGAACGGGAGTGGTTGTCAGGCACACGTTCATAAAGTTGAGGATAATGATGAGTATCACGGATCATCATATTCTCTATTTTGAAGTACGAGTGAGTATCTTAGAATAGAATCAAGCGTGATTGAATAGAAAACAATAGTAATTGCATTAATCCATTGAGACACAACAGAGCTCCTTACCCCCACCTATGGGATTTAGAGACTCATGCCGTAGAAGATACAATATGAGATGTAAAATGTCATAAGTTATAAAATGAATCTCTAAAAGTAGTTTTTATACTAAACTAGTAACCTAGGTTTACAGAAAATGAGTAACTAAGTGCAGATAGTGCAGAAATCCACTTCTAGGGTCCACTTGGTGAGTGTTTGGGCTGAGCTTTGAAGCTTTCACGTGCATAGGCCATTCTTGGAGTTAAACGCCGGCTTGGGTGCCAGTTTGGATGCTTAACTCCAGTTTTGGTGCCAGTTCTAGCGTTTTACGCCAGAAAAGGGTCTCTGGCTGGCGTGTAACGCCAGTTTGGGCCATCAAATCTCGGGCAAAGTATGAACTATTATACATTGCTGGAAAGCCCAAGATGTCTATTTTTCAACGTAATTGGGAGCGCACCAAATGGGCTTCTGTAGCTCCAGAAAATCTACTTCCAGTGTAGGAGGGTCAGAATCTAATAGCATCTGTAGTCCTTTCTCAACCTCTAAATCAGATTTTTGCTCAAGTCCCTCAATGTCAGCCAGAAAATACCTGAAAATACAGAAAAACACACAAAACTCATAGTAAAGTCCAGAAATGTGATTTTTGCATAAAAACTAATAAAAATATAATAAAAAGTAACTAAAATACACTAAAAACTACCTAAAAACAATGCCAAAAAGCGTATAAATTATCCGCTCATCACAAGTATAGTCCAAACCCAACCATTGGTCATCAATCAAATTATAATCCTAAAGATGTCACAATCAATGCACAAAATTTACCGAGAGTATTTAGACTCCCGGGTCGTTCTCCCTAAGAACTAATGCAACAAGTGCATGCAATTTTAGTTGTGAGAAAGCAACGGGGTTTTTCAATGATTGAAATAAACAAATAAAGAGATAAAAGAACGAGACAAAATTGCAATTAATAAAGTAATGAAGGAATAAAAGAACTATATATGTAATATAAACAAGTAAAGCTATAAAGTGATGAAAAAGTGGTTCAAAACATAAACGAAACTGTGACTTAGGATGAGTTATAGAATCCCTTCCTTGCCATAAACACAACTATGATAATTATAATGGATTAATCTCACTAAATCAACCCTTAACATCGAAGGATAAGTCAAGTGAGCATAATTGTTATTAATCCACAAATCCTAGCTAACTTACCAAATTAATTGGTAAGAAGCTAGCGTTAGCAGAAATAATAACAACTAACAACCCAAGAATGATCACTAAATGTTGGACATTATAGCTCTAGCAATCCATACACTCATTTTTCCAAGTCAAGGGGTGAAAATCTACCCCATAACTAAGATTGGCATTTCATCAAACACATAGAGGGCATGAACATAAAACATGGCAAAATTGGTAAATTAATGAAAGCTATAAACAACCAAATGATCAAAATGAACAAAAGCAATCCAATAAGCATATAAAATTCATCAAACATCAAATTAACCAACTAGAAACTCAAAATTGTAAAACTATGTATATATTGATAAGGGAAAAATAAAAGAAAATGTAGAACAAGTAGTGTAATAAAAGAGACAATTAAAGAAATACTTACAATGAAAAGAATTCAAAATCAAACTTGAAGTATAAAATTTTACAAACCCTAATTAAAAACCCTAAGAGAGAATTTCCTAATCTACACTACTCCTACTCTTACTATGTATTTTCCTATTCTAAGTTAGTTCCCTTCATATGGCATCAATTCCCCTTGATATAACACTTCCTATTCAGCATCAAGTCTTCCAAAACTGAGTCAAAGGCCCCCAAAATCGCGCAGCACGTGTTTCATTAATGAATCCATGTATAGGGACCTGTGCGTATGCACAGGTACTTGTGCACACGCATACATGCCAATTTCCTTCTTGTGCGTACGGACGCTTGCATGTGCGCACGCACGCATGGTTTAGTGCTTCCTCCTTATTTTCTTCATGTTTTCTCCCTTTGTATATGCTTTCTTCCACTTTTGCATATCCATTCTTGTCTCTTTGATATGAAATCACTCAACAAACATGTCACGACATCAAATGGAATAAAAGTGGAATTAAATTGCTCAATTTAAGCACAAAAATGTATGTTTTCACATTTAAGCTCAATTTATAGAGAAAATACAAAAGTATGCTATTTTGGTGCTTAAGTGTAGGTTTTTGCGATGAAATCCACTCAAAAATCGAGCCAAAATATCTCATCAAATATGGACTTATCATTATCCAATGGTAATGATTTGGCATGCCCCTAGCCGAGAAGATAGGATGCGGATTCCCCTGAACTCTCCTCCGTCGTACCATACCTATATCCAAATAGGATTTTTCACTATTAGCCCACTACCCAAAAACACAAACATACAGGGAATTCCTACTTATACTAAATCTGCAAACGAAAGGATACATCCTACCAAAACCCTTAAAACTACACCAAACGCAATACCACAATCAACATTTTCCCATCACTAAATACAAAATTATGAAAAACTATGGAAACAGTGAACAAAATAGAAATTAGAAACAAAAAATAAACGATCATAGTGACAAAAACCAACTTGGTTCTTTGAGAGCAAGCAATAGAAATGCAGCAACAAAATCGCAGGGAGACACAGCACCACAAATGGCCAGCAAACCTAAACAGAGCACAATGCCATAAAATTTGTAGAAAGCGTTTTATGAGAAAGTGAGGGAGCAAAGAAGGAAAATAAGCGGTTGAAATGAGAATAAATAAACCCCCTCTCAATGTTTCAAAAAGGAAACACGAATGGATGGAGGGCAAAAGGGAAAAAGCAAATGCAACCTCTCTCCTCCCACTAAGTGTCATTATGATGCCTTTGGAACCGCAACAGACGAAACCCACTTTTAGAAAAACGCGACGACCCAGCAACCTGAATGCATGCGGACCCCGATCTTGGCCAAAAATCACAATACTTCATTACCTCATTTCCAGAAGAAAACTTCTGGACCTAACAACGGTCAAATACACGGCTCGGGTTCTCCTGTATCATAGAACGTGAACGATACCCAATTACCCGCGCCAGGCTTATGACCCCCGGGCTCACGGCCACACGGCAAGGCAAATCCTTTCAAGCAATGAGATCGAGTACGCTCGCTCTCTCGTTTTGGGGGCAACTGTTCCAGATCCAGTCCTCGAGTCCCCCCATCAAAAGTAATTGCAGTCCAATTACCCGGGCCCAAGCTACCACCTTGGCCCAAACCAACCTGCTAACCATAATCCCATAGGTTTAATTATTCTATTGATCCCTATAGTTTCACCAAATTTTTAATTAGATCCCTATATTTTTTCCTTTCAATTGGGTCCCTACACTAATTTAGTTTTGTAATTAAGTCCTTCATAGTGTAAAAAATATCAGAGTTAACTGAATATTTCTTCACAAATTGAAGGTATTTATAATTAAAAATTTAATTTAATCTTTGACTGCATATATTTTGGTAAAAATATTATGTTAATCTTAATATTTTTAACATGAAAAGGACGTAATTACAAAATTAAAAGCACTGTAGGGATCCAATTGAAAGGAAAAAAAATATAGGGACTTAATTAAAAATTTGGTGAAACTATAAAGACCAACAGAGAAATTAAACCAATCTTCTAACTAACATTCAAATTCAAGCACTTCCTTTTTCTTAGTCAACTAGATAAGATAAGATAACAACCCTAAATTATATAAAGGGATAAGTATGATTTTGGTCCCCAACGTAGAGGCTGAAAATTTATTTCGTCCTCGACCTTTTTTTGGCTATAAAATGGTCCCAAAGGTTTCAGTTTGTTTTAAAATCGTCATTTTTACTAATTTTATTTTTTTCATTACCACACCGCAAGGGTCAAGCCGTTTCGGCTCCTCCTCCTCGCCCTCGCCGACGTCGTCGCCTCGCCCTCGTCGTCGCCGCCGTGACCTCATCGTCGCCCTTGCCTCCTCCAGAACTCTAATGATGATGACGATGATGATGACGATGATGATTATTTTATGAGTTTTGGGTTCTTGTTTTTTGAGTTTGAGTTATGGGTTCTTTTTCTGAGTTTGAGTTCTAGATTCTGAGTTATAGGTTCTGATGATGATGATGATTTTTTTAGTAGAGTTCTTGTTTTTTTGAGTTTGAGTTTTGGGTTCTTGATGATGATGATGATTTTCTAAGTTGAGTTCTTGTTTTTCTGAGTTTGAATTCTGGATATAAGTTCTGGGTTCTGATGAGGATGACGATGATGATGTTGATTTTCTGAGTTTTGGTTGGTGTGATGCAGATGGTGATGGAGTGGTAGTGGGTGGGGGTGGTGGTGGTTCTGGTTCTGGTTCTGAGTTCTTATGATTCCATTATCCATGATGATGATGATGATGATGATGATGATGGTGGTGGTGGTGGTGGTAGGTGGTGGGTGGTGGTGGGTGTGGTAGTAGTGGTGGTGCTTATACTTGTGTTTCTGCTGGTGCTTTGCATGATTTTGGGGAAGAAGGGATATGGGCATTTTAGTTCGAATGACGGTTTTAAAACAAATTTAAACCTTGGGGACCATTTTGTAGCGAAAAAAAGGTTGGAAACAAAATAAATTTTCGGCCTCTACGTTAGGAACCAAAATCATACTTATCCCTTATATAAAGGAGCTGAGGGCTCCCTTAATTACGTCACACATTTCTAACCCTCACCTATATCTCTTAGATCCATTCTAACTTGAGTATCAAATTGTCTTTGCAGATACCACCCTTCACCGCTCCGAAGATCCAACAGTATCATTACCTCGACCAATGAGTCCCCGATCCATCCTACCACCTCTCTAATGACCTCTTGTATTGAATATAAAATTAACAATTTATGACATAAAATCTAGAATTTAAAATAAATAAAATAATTTTAAAAAATTAATTAATATTAATTAAAAATTAGTTACCTAATATTTCTCGTAATAATATGCATTTTCAATAACCCACGAATACTATACAACTCACACCCCCTACTAAATCAATGACTGCTGCAAGCAACGGCTTCATAAGTTCATATGCATTATTTTAAGCTCAGATTAAAATAAAAAGTTAAAACAAATTATACAACTAACTAACAACGATATTCAATAAAGTTATGTTGTTAAATAATTTTATCAGTTAAGTTTTAATTAAATTAGATATGCGCATTTTTTTCTCTTTTTTTTTTCTTTTTTTTGAATGTCTTCTAATCTTCTTTTTATTTGATTTCTTTTCCTCCTCATTTTTTCCCGTTATCATTATTTTCGTCAATGTCTTCTTCATTTTTTTTGTATATATTTAAAAAATTAAAACACAAAAATTTTAATTTGCAGTACAAAAATTTTAATATACAATATAAAAATTTTTAAAAAATTACCATTAACTTATCTAACTAATAAAATATATTTGTAATGTGTAAAAAATTTTATGCAATAGATAAAAATTTTGATGTTATGTACACAAATTTCTATATTATATCAATAAGATTTTTACTATATGTAATTATATGTAAAAATTTATGTGCTTGGAAAGATCGCAGAATGAAGAAGCAATGACACACGCATGACTTTTTGTTCGGTTGTCGGGTTCCGGAGAGGTAGGGTTCGCGGGTGAAAGAGTGAGAATGCCCTGACCTTGATCGCGCTGGTTGCAGACTTCACGAGCAGCCGAGCACTTGTCCTGGTGAGAGGATGAGGGGGAGTGCCACCTGCAAAGACACTCCGACGCTCAAGTCAGATGGTGTGCAGGCGGGAAAGGTGATGTGTAAAGGTGACGTACCTCGGGGGAAGAGCCAATCTTCCCCTTATATACATGTCAGTCGTGGGCCCCTTTGTGAGGACAGGCCCATATTCCCAAGGACGTTGTCCTGCAGCCGTGTGTGGGTCGTACAAGACACGTGTCCGGGTCGCTTGAAGGGTGACTTACCGGGTCGGGTGGAGCTCGGGCCAGGGTCGACCCGTCGGGTCTTTGGGCCGGGCCGTAACAGTGCCCCCACGCGCCAATGGTAGCCGTGGGAGCTATCAATGGCGTGTTGTCTCGTTTCTCACTTGGGGTCGTCTGGTCGGTTGTTCGTGATAAGGACGTGCCCCTTACGCGCGTGTCCTTTGGTTGTGCCAGCAACCGTTTCGTCGCATCGTTTCCCGTGCTGAGCATTTAATGCTCATAATGGGGTGGAAAACCCTGGTTGAAAAGACTGTTCTGCCCCCAGACGTTTCGCGCTTCCTGGGGTGGTTTTTAAACGGGCCAGTTTAAGCAACCCTTTCTTTCTTTTGCATCTTCTCTTCTCTGCCATCTTCTTGCTCCCAAATTTCATCATTTCTTTGCTGTGCTGTTTGTGCGCCTCTCCCTTCATATCTTTCTTTAACGCTGCTCCGCCGTCCTTCCCCTAATTCAGGTAACTTTCAAATCGCACCCTCTTTTATGCATTATTTTGCATGTCTGTTGTTTGGTTTTCTGCTGTTATTGTGTAGCTTTTTAATTGCGACTAGATGTGTTAGGGGGGAAGTACCATTCCAGGGTAGGCTTTTCTTGTTCTTTTCGTGGTTTAGTCTCGATTAGCCTTAGTCGGGAAGTCGTGGGGGGTAGTGTTTGTGTTCGGCCTGAGCAACCGATCTCTTAGACTGACTGGATGGTCCCCCCATGTAGGTATGGCTCGCACGGTTTCCCGGGCTTCCGTTAACCCTGCGGCGTACGATCCCTATGCTTGGGTCGTTTCCGATTTGAAGGATTCGCCTAACCAGATGGGCGAGGAGGAGCTTACCGAGTTCCGACAAGCCGGGTACTTGTGCGGAGGGACCGACGAGGAAGCCAATTACGACGTTTTTGTCCTGGCTCCTCACGAGCGATTGTATGAGATCAACTTCCACCACCCCCGAGTCGCCGACTGGATTTGGTTCTACAAGTCCATGTTCACCCAAGTCGGCGTTCGTATCCCGTTCTCAGCCTTTCAAATGGCGCTTTTAAGTCGAATTTCCGTGTCGCCGTCGCAGTTGCATCCGAACAGTTGGGCCTCAATCCGCTGTTTCGAGATGGTTTGTGAGTACCTCGAACTGCCGGTGTCTGTAGATGTTTTCCTCTTCTTTTTCACCCTCACAAACCCTTCCAAGGAGGGGAAACACAAAAAGGGGTTCATGTCCTTCCGGTCTGCCCAAGGTCGGAGGATTTTTGGTTTGTTTGAAGATTCCTACCACGGGTTTAAGGACAAATATTTCAAGGTCCGCCCTGTTAAAGGTCGTCACCCCTTTTGGTTGTCATTGGAGGGAGTACGGCTCATCCCGACCTATTGGAGTTTCGGGGCAGGGTCCAATACCTTCATTAAGGTAACCTATAACGGCATGTCGGCGGTGGATAAGCAGATTGCCGAAGTGTTGGTGGCAGTCTTTGGGAAGAACCTAGTGAATCCCCACCTCCTTATGGGTGACCGGGAGTCCGGTCGTAATTATATTTGTGAGAAACTTGTACTTCACCCTTTACCTTTTTGTCTTTTATTGATATTCTGCGGCGATTAACCGACCTTCTTTACTTTTCTGCAGTGGAGATGTCTGTGTCGGTGACTGGTCTTCCCAACTTGTTCCAAACTTTCCTCTGCGCCAGTGATGACGAAGGGGATAATGAAAAATCTGCCACTGAGAAGTCTGCAATTCCTCCGGAGGACAAAACTACTTCAGGGCAGGAGGCCGCGGATGACGGAACTGGGACCTCGACCCAAGCCGCCCAGGTCGAGGGCGAGAAAACGGTTCATGCCTCTCCCTTCCGTGAAGTGGTAGGCACCAGGGGTTCGACGTCTGCCCCTGAAACCGACGATGGCGTGGAGGAGGTTCCTAACCCCAAGAGGAAGAGGAAGATGTCCTCCAGTCCCGAGGGGGTCCTTACCGTCATGGAGAGGAATTTTGATGCTGGGAACTTCATAGATTCCCAGCTGATCCCTGGTACTGAGGAGTACTTCCATGAGTCTTCCCTTGCCGGGCAGGCGAGGTGGATGTACCGAACCCTTCTGCGGGGTGCCGTGATAGCCCGGAAGGCCGAGTTTGAGCTGTCCGGGATGGAGTCCCTCCGCAGGAGGTTGGAAGCTAGTGGGAAGGCTAATAATGAGCTAAAAACTGAAGTCGAGACTCTCCGGGAGCAGCTGACTCAGTCAAATGAAAAACTTGACGCCGCCGAGAAGAAGGCCATTGCTGCCGAGAAAAAGACTGCTACTGTTGAGAAGAAGTTAGAGGATTCGGTCGCCACGGTTTCTCGTCTTGTCGAACGTGAGATGGCTTTGGAGGGCCAGGTCGGCGCGGCGCAGAAATGGGTGGCCGAGGTAGAAAAGGAAAAGAAGGCCGTGGAGGCCGAATTAGCAACGTGGAAGGCTAAGTACAAAGATGTCGTGAAGCAGGGGAAGGGTGCAATTTTGGCGACCGAGGAGGCTCTTAAAGCTCAGGTCAAGGTCATTGCTCCCGAGTTTGATACGTCGGCGATTGGAGTTCTCAAAGTTATTCAGGATGGCAAAGTCGTCGACGCCCCCAAGAAATGAATCTTCTGTTTAGAGTTTTTGTCTAGCCGTTTTGTTTTGACTTGTGAACAATTTTAGTTTCTGCCGTTTTGGCTTGTGAACAATTTGATTTTAGCCGTTTTATTTTGGCTTGTGATCAATGACTGTTTTAATCGTTTGCTCGTGTTGTCGTGATAAACTTTTCCTTATTTGTCTGGTCGTGTTTCCGTTTCTATTAACCGTCTTTGGTTTATTGTCGTGACTTATATCGATGGCCCACGGTATTTCGCGTAGTCGTTATGATGGTGGTTGACGGGTTCCCGGGGTGATCAGTCCCGGGAACGTGTGTCGTCGTTGGTCGTGATGGGGTGGTCTATCTGGAAAATTGAGTGACAAAACAGGAGAGAAAATTTGCACAAGTGTATCTTATTCGGTAATCATGTAAAGGACTTGTAAGTCGATATGAGAAGTTCAAAAGTTAAATTTGTAAATTAACTACTTAGCTAGCCTGGTCGGCTCGTCGGTCCATTCTCTAGGAGTAGAATCTTCTTAGGTTGTCTGCGTTCCATGTTCTTGGGACTTCCTTGCCGTCAAGCCTTTCCAACTTGAATGCTCCTTTTCCCAGCACTTTTTTGATTCTGTAGGGGCCTTCCCAGTTCGCCGCCAGCTTGCCTTCTCCGGGGGTCGGTAGGCCGATATCATTTTGCCTCAAGACGAGGTCGTTTGGCTCAAACTCCCTCTTGATCACTTTAGTGTTGTAGCGCAGAGCCATTCTTTGTTTTAGCGCCGTTTCTGTCAGATGGGCCATTTCCCTGGTTTCATCTATCAGATCTTTTTCTATGGCTTCCTCCACTCCTTTCAAAAGCAGCTGCGGGCTCGGCTCGCCGATTTCTACGGGTATCACTGCGTCTACCCCGTACGTTAGTCGAAAAGGAGTTTCCTTAGTGGAGGATTGTTCGGTTGTTCGGTAGGACCAGAGGACCGCTGCGAGTTCGTCGGCCCAAGCACCCTTTTTATTGTCCAACCTCTTTTTTAGCCCCGAAAGGATGACCTTGTTGGCGGACTCTACTTGTCCGTTTGTCTGAGGGTGTTCTACCGAAGAGAACCTTTGCCTTATACCCAGGCCGTTGAGAAATTCTGTGAACTTCTTGTCAGTAAACTGCGTGCCGTTGTCTGAGATGACGACTTCTGGTATCCCGAATCGCGTTATCACCTGCCTCCACATGAATTTCCTGCAATTGGATGAGGATATGCTAGCTAGTGGTTCGGCTTCTATCCATTTGGTGAAGTAGTCAATGGCGACTACGAGGTACTTGACTTGCCCGGGGCCGACTGGGAAGGGCCCTAGGAGGTCGACTCCCCATTGAGAAAATGGTCGGGAGGTCGTTAGCAAGCTTAACTCGGAGGCCGGCGCCCTGGCAAAGTTGGCATTCTGTTGGCACTTTACGCATTTTTTGACAAACTCCTTGGAATCCGTCATCATCGACGGCCAGTAATATCCGGCTCGGATTAGCTTCCTTGCTAAGGCCTTACCTCCGATGTGGTGCCCACAGCAGCCCTCATGGACTTCTCTGAGGACGTAGTCCATCTGGTCGGGGCGTAGGCACTTCAGTAGGGGCTGGTTGAGCCCCTTCCTGAACAGCTGTCCTTGGATGACGGCGTATTTGGCCGCTTCCCTCCTTAGTTTTGCCGCATCCTTTTCATCGCTAGGGAGTTTGCCGTGTTCTAGGAAGTTGGTGATGGGGTCTAGCCAGGAAAGACCTAGGGTTGTCATGTGCAATGTGATTGCCGGTTCTCTTGCCATGCCTTGGATGAGAGACCGGTTCCCTTCCCCTGGCTTTATGCTGGCCAACTTTGATAGGAGGTCTGCCCGTGTGTTCCTTTCTCTAGGTACGTGGTGGACCGTGACCTCTTCGAACTTTTGGCTCAAGCTTTTAACCTTTTCCAAGTACTTCTGTAGCAAGGGGTCTTTGGCTTGGTAGCTGCCGTTTACTTGGGAAGTGACGACTTGGGAATCGCTGCATATTTCCAGTCTTCTTGCGCCGACTTCTGCCGCTAGGGTTAAGCCTCCTATAAGGGCTTCATATTCTACCTGGTTGTTCGAGATGGGAAACTCGAATCTGATCGACTGTTCGTATACAACCCCAATCGGGCTTTCCAGGATGACCCCGGCACCTCCGAAGGTCTGTTGGAGGCTCCGTCCACATGGAGCTTCCACCGTGTACCCACCTCTTCGCTTGGGTCTCCCGTTACTTCAACTAAGAAATCCGCCATGGCCTGCGCCTTGATGGCTTGCCGGGGTTCGTACCGTATGTCGTATTGGGAGAGTTCGATGGACCAAGTCATCATTCTTCCCGCCAGATCGGGTTTTTGGAGAACTTGCCGGATCCCTTGGTCCGTTCTGACGACAACTTGGTGACTCTGGAAGTACTGTTTTAACCTTCTCGAGGAAGTTAGGAGTGCCAAGGCTAGCTTTTCCAATTTGCTATATCTTAATTCTGCCCCTTGCAGGGCCCTGCTTATGAAATAGACTGGCTGTTGAGCTCTCCCGTCCTCCCGTACCAGAACTGCGGCCAGGGCTTCGCTTGTTATAGCGAGGTATAGGTATAGTGGTTCCCCGTCCTTTGGCTTCCCGAGAACGGGGGGTGCCGCCAGAATTTCCTTGAAGTGCTGAAAGGCTTCTTCACACGCGGGTGTCCACTCAAACGCCATCCCTTTCTTCATGAGGTTAAAGAATGGTAGGGCTTTTGTCGCCGAAGCTCCGAGAAACCGGGATAATGAGGTCAACCGTCCTGCCAACCTCTGGACGTCCTTGATGCAACCCGAGCTCTTCATCTGGAGTATTGCCTGGCATTTCTCCGGGTTAGCTTCTACCCCTCTCTGAGTTATCATAAATCCCAGGAACTTGCCGGCTTCCATGGCGAAGGCGCACTTGAGGGGGTTCAGCCTCATACCGTGTTGACGGAGGGACGCGAATACGCTTGCCAGGTCGTTCAAGAGGTCGTCAGGTCGTGTTGTTTTTGCCAGGATGTCTTCCACGTAAACTTCAACTGTTTTCCCTATGAGGTCGTGGAATATCCTGTTCATCAGCCTTTGATATGTTGCCCCCGCATTTTTTAAGCCGAATGGCATTACCTTATAGCAGAAAGTTCCTCCTGGCGTTATGAACGCCGTCTTGTCTTCGTCGGGACGGTGCATCGGTATCTGATTGTAACCGGAGTAGGCGTCCATGAAACTTAGATACCGATATCCCGCCGCGGCGTCGACGAGTGCATCTATGTTGGGGAGGGGGAAGCAATCTTTGGGGCATGCTTTGTTAAGGTCAGAGTAGTCCACGCACATTCTCCACCTGCCGTTGTGTTTTCTCACCAATACCACATTCGAGAGCCATGTCGAGTAGTCCACTTCCCGTATGAAGCCTACTCCTAGGAGGCTGGCCGTTTGCTTGGCTACCTCCTCTGCTCTCTCCGCCGACATCTTTCTCCTTCGTTGAGCCACTGGGCGTGCTTCCGCCTTGACGGCTAGATGATGTGAGATGATTTTTGGATCTATGCCCGGCATGTCGGCTGGTGTCCAGGCGAACAAGTCCCTATTGGCCCTTATCATTTCAATCAAAGGTTCCTTCAGCTCATGTGGGAGGTTCTTGTTAACGAATGTGAACTTTTCCTCTTCGTCACCGATTCTAAACTTCTCCAGGTCCCCTTCCGGTTCTGGCCTCGGCTTGTCCTCTACTCTGGCATCAAGGTCGGCTAGGAACACGCCGGATGCTTCCTTGGACTTCTTTTGAAGGGAAAGGCTGGCGTTGTCACAAGCGACCGCCGTCTCGAGGTGAGGTCTCCTCTTATGGTCCCTATGGATCCATCATCGGTAACGAACTTCATAACTAGCAGCTTGGTGTTGATTATGGCTTCAAAATCGTTGATTGTTTTTCTTCCCAAGATGATGTTGTAGGCTGTGGAATCTCGGAGGATTACGAACTCGGCCATCGCCGATCTTCGGCCTTGGGCTTGCCCCACTGAGATTGGTAGGGATATGACTCCGTCAGGTTTGATGAAGTGGTCGCCTAACCCGATAACCCACCGTGCTGGTGAGTCGTCAGGTCGGCATCCTTTAGCCCTAGTGCGTCGAACACGTTGCGGAACATGATATTTGAATCAGCTCCCGTGTCGACAAGGATCCGTTTGACGAGGCCGGTTCCCACTCTGGCCGTTATGACCATGGGGGGGTTTTCCGGGGCGTCGCTGAACCATTGGTCTTCGGGGCCGAAAGAAATGGATGGAGGTTTTTTAGAGCCCTGCGCCGGCGGGGACGAGATCGTCAGGACCTTAGCGTCTTTCTTGTGTGCCGACCTGGATTTTGGCGCAGCGTTTTTTGCCGTTACCACGTTTATCACAGTGAGGCCGTGGTCTCTGTCCTCGGGTTCTTGTCGCCGCTTGGCCGAACGGGTCTTGCCTTCCTCGTCTTGATCGCGATAACGTCTCCTCGGCTCCCTGATGAGATGGGAGAACGCAGCTAGCTTTCCTTCCCTTATTGCCTGTTCCAATGCATCTTTTAGGTCGAAACAGTCCTGCGTTTGATGGCCGTAACCCTTGTGGTAATCGCAATAAAGGTTCTTGTTTCCTCCCGTACGGTCCTTGAGTGGTCGGGGCTTCGGAAGGATTCCCTTCTCAGCTATTTGCTGATAAACTTCCACGATGGGGAGAGTGAGTGGAGTGTAGTTAGTAAATTTTCCGACCCGAGGGAACGGTCTAGGTGCCTTGTTTGATGCCTCGTCCCTGGCTTTTTCTTTTGCTCTTTCGCCGTCGCCTGGCTGCCGAGCCTGGTTGTAACCGGATTGCCGCTTATTGGCGGCCACGACCCGGCTGACTTCCTCGTCGTTTATGTACTCTTTGGCCACCGTCTGGATTTCATGCATTGTCCAAACCGGTTTCGTGGTAAGGTGTTTTCGGAAGTTCTCGTTGAGGAGGCCGTTTGTCAGGCAGAGACTGGCCACCGAGTCGGTTAAGCCGTCGATTTCCAAGCATTCGTCGTTGAACCGATCCAAGTACCTCCTGGTCGGCTCTCCTTGTCTTTGGGTTACCCCTAGAAGGTTGATAGGATGCTTGGCCTTTGCTATTCGCGTTGTAAATTGGGCCAGGAATGCACGGCTGATGTCTGAGAAATTGTAGATGGAGCCTTGAGGGAGGCCGTTAAACCATCTGATCGCTGGTCCTGCTAGAGTTACCGGGAAGGCGCGGCATCTTACTTCGTCCCCTACTCCCTCTAGATTCATCCTGGCCTCGAAGGCCGTGAGGTGTTCTAGAGGGTCTTGAGTTCCGTCATACCTCATGTCCGTTGGTTTGTCGAAGTGTTTCGGCAACCGGACTTCGAGGATGGATCGGTGGAACGGGGTGACACCCATTATGACGGGTTGCCGTGTTCTCTCGGATCTCCCTTCCCCGTCCTCGTGGCCTCTTGCCGCTCGGCGGGTTGGTCCGCCTCGAGAGTAGATGATCCTGTCGTTTCGCCTTCTTATTATGGGTGACTCCTCCCGCGTGCTCTCCGCTTCCGTCCGGGAAGCGGATGTACGCCGCTGGCGGCTTCGGTGAGAGTTATCCTCCTCGCTCCCAGGAGATGGGGTAAAGCTGGGATCGGTAGACTCTGTGGCGTAGCTCCTGCATTATTATGGCGCTATCGCCACCCGTTCCCCCGAAGGGTCGTGTTCTCGTGTGTTGTTGGGGGGACCTCCGCCGCCCCCTCAGTGAGGCGACGGAGGCTGCCCCCTCCGCTCCGGCTGCTCGAGCTTGGTCACCGGGACCCAGCACGACTTCCATTTAGGCAGGAGGTTCCCCACAGATGGCGCCAATGTGCTGTTGTCGGGTTCCAGACAGGTAGGATTCACGGGTGAAAGAGTGAGAACGCCCTGACCTTGATCGCGCTGGTCGCAGACTTCACGAGCTGTCGAGCACTTGCCCTGGTGAGAGGATGAGGGGGAGGGCCACCTGCAAAGACACTCCGACGCTCAAGTCAGCTAGTGTGCAGGCGGAGGAAAATGATGTAGAAAGGTGACGTACCTCGGGGGAAGAGCCAATCTTCCCCTTATATACATGTCAGCTGTGGGCCCCTTGTGAAGACAGGCCCATATTCCCAAGGACAGTGTCCTGCAGCCGCGTGTGGGTCGTACAAGACGCGTGTCCGGGTCGTTGGAAGGGCGCGGAGCCGGGTCGGGTGGAGCTCGGGCCAGGGCCGACCCGTCGGGTGTTTGGGCCGGGCCGTAACACAAGTAGATGTTAAATCAAAGACCTTTCATTAAATGCAAAAAATTCTTAACCACTAAAAGAAGATAATTAATTAATAATTTAATATATTTTTTATATAAAGGTTTTTATTTTAAATTATCATCAAGTTATATAATAATGTTGCTCCTTTTTGGTAACTTGTCGGTCTGATCAGGTATCCACGGGATAAAAACGGATAGGGTTAGAGTTGAGATATTCTCAACCCGCGAATAGGATAGGATTGGATTTATATAAAAATCTTAACTCGCGAATAGGATTAGAGTTTGATCCAAATCCTACTTTATCCTACCTATTGTCACCCTTACCTGTGGAATACTGCTGAAAAATGGAAAATAGGAAATGAAGAATGAGGAATGAGGAATGAGGCTCGGTTATCCCCACGACAGGTGGGGATGGAGGTATTTTGGAAATCGGAGACGGGTTTGTCCCCATTGACGTCCCTAGTATGAATCATGAGTAATTATATATAATGGTACTTATGCATAAAGAATAAATATAAGTATCTCATCTTCTTTTATTAAATTTTTTATTATTTATTTTGAAATAGACAAAAATATTGTAATTACTTTGGACTAATAAATTTGTCATCATTGTGACAAGATATTATGTATTTAATTATGTATTTTTATTATCTTTAGTAGTTTTAATAGTGTTTAAACTAACAAAAAAATTGAAACGTTTTTAAATACAAATATAGTCACCGCAAGGGTCAAGCCGTTTCGGCTCCTCCTCCTCGCCCTCGCCGACGTCGTCGCCTCGCCCTCGTCGTCGCCGCCGTGACCTCATCGTCGCCCTTGCCTCCTCCAGAACTCTAATGATGATGACGATGATGATGACGATGATGATTATTTTATGAGTTTTGGGTTCTTGTTTTTTGAGTTTGAGTTATGGGTTCTTTTTCTGAGTTTGAGTTCTAGATTCTGAGTTATAGGTTCTGATGATGATGATGATTTTTTTAGTAGAGTTCTTGTTTTTTTGAGTTTGAGTTTTGGGTTCTTGATGATGATGATGATTTTCTAAGTTGAGTTCTTGTTTTTCTGAGTTTGAATTCTGGATATAAGTTCTGGGTTCTGATGAGGATGACGATGATGATGTTGATTTTCTGAGTTTTGGTTGGTGTGATGCAGATGGTGATGGAGTGGTAGTGGGTGGGGGTGGTGGTGGTTCTGGTTCTGGTTCTGAGTTCTTATGATTCCATTATCCATGATGATGATGATGATGATGATGATGATGGTGGTGGTGGTGGTGGTAGGTGGTGGGTGGTGGTGGGTGTGGTAGTAGTGGTGGTGCTTATACTTGTGTTTCTGCTGGTGCTTTGCATGATTTTGGGGAAGAAGGGATATGGGCATTTTAGTTCGAATGACGGTTTTAAAACAAATTTAAACCTTGGGGACCATTTTGTAGCGAAAAAAAGGTTGGAAACAAAATAAATTTTCGGCCTCTACGTTAGGAACCAAAATCATACTTATCCCTTATATAAAGGAGCTGAGGGCTCCCTTAATTACGTCACACATTTCTAACCCTCACCTATATCTCTTAGATCCATTCTAACTTGAGTATCAAATTGTCTTTGCAGATACCACCCTTCACCGCTCCGAAGATCCAACAGTATCATTACCTCGACCAATGAGTCCCCGATCCATCCTACCACCTCTCTAATGACCTCTTGTATTGAATATAAAATTAACAATTTATGACATAAAATCTAGAATTTAAAATAAATAAAATAATTTTAAAAAATTAATTAATATTAATTAAAAATTAGTTACCTAATATTTCTCGTAATAATATGCATTTTCAATAACCCACGAATACTATACAACTCACACCCCCTACTAAATCAATGACTGCTGCAAGCAACGGCTTCATAAGTTCATATGCATTATTTTAAGCTCAGATTAAAATAAAAAGTTAAAACAAATTATACAACTAACTAACAACGATATTCAATAAAGTTATGTTGTTAAATAATTTTATCAGTTAAGTTTTAATTAAATTAGATATGCGCATTTTTTTCTCTTTTTTTTTTCTTTTTTTTGAATGTCTTCTAATCTTCTTTTTATTTGATTTCTTTTCCTCCTCATTTTTTCCCGTTATCATTATTTTCGTCAATGTCTTCTTCATTTTTTTTGTATATATTTAAAAAATTAAAACACAAAAATTTTAATTTGCAGTACAAAAATTTTAATATACAATATAAAAATTTTTAAAAAATTACCATTAACTTATCTAACTAATAAAATATATTTGTAATGTGTAAAAAATTTTATGCAATAGATAAAAATTTTGATGTTATGTACACAAATTTCTATATTATATCAATAAGATTTTTACTATATGTAATTATATGTAAAAATTTATGTGCTTGGAAAGATCGCAGAATGAAGAAGCAATGACACACGCATGACTTTTTGTTCGGTTGTCGGGTTCCGGAGAGGTAGGGTTCGCGGGTGAAAGAGTGAGAATGCCCTGACCTTGATCGCGCTGGTTGCAGACTTCACGAGCAGCCGAGCACTTGTCCTGGTGAGAGGATGAGGGGGAGGGCCACCTGCAAAGACACTCCGACGCTCAAGTCAGCTAGTGTGCAGGCGGAGGAAAATGATGTAGAAAGGTGACGTACCTCGGGGGAAGAGCCAATCTTCCCCTTATATACATGTCAGCTGTGGGCCCCTTGTGAAGACAGGCCCATATTCCCAAGGACAGTGTCCTGCAGCCGCGTGTGGGTCGTACAAGACGCGTGTCCGGGTCGTTGGAAGGGCGCGGAGCCGGGTCGGGTGGAGCTCGGGCCAGGGCCGACCCGTCGGGTCTTTGGGCCGGGCCGTAACACTTTTGTTGTTAGAATTATACCGTAAGTAGACTTGGCTACTGGAACGCTCATACTTGTAGCATAATCTTATTAATAATATATGCATTTATAAACTTGAACTCACCGTTACAACCCATCTTGAAACGAAGAGAAATCAAAAGGAGAAGGGAGCAAATGAAGAGAAATGTGGAGGAGAAGAGTCTAGATCGGTTAAAAAGGAGGAGAGAAGCGGTCACGGGCCTTAACTCCAGGCAACACGTGTGACCCATGAATCAATTCGTCCCCGGCGTATTGTGTGGCCGAGAACGGCGTTTTGCAGGGGTTTCCTGGTCTGTCTTGCTTTCTCTTTTGATTACGCTGTCTATTCTAGTATTCTAGTTCTTTACTAATTTGTTTATGCACCTTGGATTTTAGGTTTTTGCTGACCCTACTCGTTAGGAGAGCTTGATCTTTGAGCTTTTAGAAGTTCTGTTTGGCTTTTCCAAGACCTTGCTAACGGGCACGATGCTGAAGGAAGTGTGGTAAGCCATTATTTCATTCTGTCTTTTATGGTATAGGATTAATGGAGTGGGAAAATGTAATTGGTTTGTGGAAATTGGATTCTGTTATGTTCATCCTATGCATTTAAGTAAAGTGCATTATTCTAGTGTGTGGATGGTGCTGGGAGTTTGAATGCATTGTGAATTTTTTCTTAATTGTTTTGCCATATTATTGGAGTCCTAACTCATAAGAGAGTGCTTAGCTGGCTTCGTTGCATAACTTCCACTCTAAGTATTTACATTGACATGGATTGTCAGATTTTGAGTATTCTGAAATCCCTCTTTTCCAACCTAGGTTACGCTACATTCAACAGTGTGCCAATCCCAACCATTTCACCATTTTGGCCTTCTTCAGTGCCTTTTTCAAAAAATTGTTTGAAAATTTAAATTAAGGTCTGGCTTGATTATAAATTTTAATTTGTTGTAATTTTTAAAATGTCAATGTTGATTTGAAACGTTGATTAATATGTTAAATTTTTAAAATATGGTCTATTCTGATTTATATGTTAATTTTAGAGTTATTTGTTTGAAGTGTTGATTGTTGATATTAGCATTATTATGCTTGATGCTGGATTATTCAGTTGTTATTTGGTCTGATTAATTGTTGTTATTAGCATAATTATGTTAACTTCTCAGTAGTTAATTGGTCTGGTTATTCCTTGTTTTTGTTTTGCTTACCATTAGATAAAGATTAATGGGAGGAGGAGAAGTTAATTGGATTGCTCCACAAATCAAGGAGGAAAACAAAGCAATGGAAGTGGACCCTGAACATGTCGCTGTCCCTGCCACATCTCCTGCCACTGTTGCTGCCACAGCTCCTCCTGCTGCACCCCAAGTTGATGAAGAAAACAACGATGAAGACAACGAGGGTCAAGAGTTTCTTCATAAGGGGAAAAAATCTTATATTTGGCAACATTTTACTGGGCTTCCATTGGCTGAGACTAAGGGACAACACAAGACTAAATGTAATCATTGTTGTAAAATATATAGTTGTCATCCAACTAAACATGGTACAAATTCTCTAAATAAGCACTTGAAAGCTGATCATAAGTGGATATTTACAAAAGTAAGGAAAAAGGGACACTTTATGGTTATATGCCTAAAATGTTGAAGAAGGGGAAGCTGACAAAGTCTTTAAAGGGTATAGCTTGGAAGATTGTAAGAAATTGGTTGCTGAGTTTGTTATACTTGATGAAATGTCATTTAATGAAAATTATGAAATCAGGAAAGGGATTCAACATTGTGAAAATTATGAAAATATTGGTTTAACGTTGTGGCTGGAAAGTTATGGTTGATGACTGGGTCAAGGACTCAAGGCTACCATGCCTATCACAAGTATTAAAATATCTATTTGGCTTCACGTAGTCATTAGAAACCTGGTTTTCATCCGGTTTAGACCCTAGTTGTGGCCCAAAAGTGATGAGATTCATCGGGTCTAGGGCCAGGTTAGGGTATAAAAAATAGACCAGTAAATATTTAGGGCCGGGTTTGGGTTAAGACAAACATGGTTTCACCCAGTCCAACTTTCCGTGTACACTCCTAGATTTAACTGTCACTGATTAGCAGATTCTATTGCTTATTTCTACTTAGTATAACATTGCATATTCTCTTTTTATTCTTTCAATGGGTGATTCGTATGATTTAATGGAGCTATAACTCTGCCTCTACTTCAATCACTGTGTGTGTTGGCAAGTATTATCTTTCAACACAATCAGACAAAATGACTTCCCTTTATTTTAGTTCATTAAATGGAATATTTGTTGCAGAAATTTGTTGTATGCTTTGATCATACTTCTCCTGAAATTATTTCAGGTTATTGAACAGTCTGGAGTTCTTGAAATGCCAGATTTGATGTACATTAACACACCTGCTGTTGTAACAACTGCAGTAGGTCAAATGGTAAAGTTTCTATACTTGTTTTTACATTACCATTGTGTTTACTCCATCATTTCCTGGTCATATTACCTAAGGATTAATGCACGTTATATATTCGCATTACTATTAGACTTCTCTGGCTTCCACGTTATATATACACAATAATCCAGATAAGTGCCTTCTGATGCACACTAGTATTAGGCATTCTCAAATATTGAAGAGCAAATATAGGTTATAGATGCAAAATTTTATTGAACTAACCACCTGTTTAGTATTTTGTAATCAAGATATTATCTGATTACCCGAGTAGTTGTTGGCTCAAGCCTTGTTCTATTTCCATTTTGAGGTAAATTGTGTCTCCCATTTAAACTTTGGCTTCTTGCTGGCAATCCAACCCTTCAATTATTCAACCCCCGCAAACAGTCAAACACACTTTTAAAGTTTTGCGGTATTATGAGCATGTTTCCCTGCCTATTTCTTTAAAATTAGTTGTGATATCATGTCCTATATGTTGATGTTATGACCTATGAGGACTGATTTACAGCTGAAGCATGCTTTAGTTATTTGAATTTATGTTAATCACTTTGTTGTTACCGAATACTCTTAAAATCTAAGCTTGTAAATTTGTTTTATGGATTCATGTATTGTCAAGACGTTGGGCTTCTTTTTGTGGGAATGACAATTGCTGATTGGTTGGTCTCTATCTTTGTTGATTTTTATACGTGAATGTTAGATACCTTATTAGGTTCTACCAAGTGTTCAACCTCTAACTAATGGGCCTCGGATACACATTACAGAGTCAGTCAGTTAGTAGAGTATAAAAGAGAGAGCATTTGAGAGATAAAATATGAGAGCTGAAATGTAAAAAAAATGAGAATTTGGGAGATCAAAGCAAAGGATCTCTTGGATATTCCTAACCATTGTATTCTTATATTTAGGAATAATAGAAGTTTTCTTTAGTATTATAATATTCTGAAACTGTTCTTATCACGCAATGGTTATGGATATTCAAGAGATACCTTGCTCTCCACAATGGGCTTTTATGCTCTTCTACTGACCAACTCTAATCTTATGCAAGGCCCATTGATCAGAGGCCCTGTACCTATCAATGTACTCCATCGCATTCATTTTTACCGCTTACTTACTTTCACTAAAATTAATGATAGGCAATTTCTAAGGGATGAAGGAAGGGAAGCACAAAATATCATTAAAGTAAGTTATGTTTGCATGGCAAACTCTTTTAACTTTGTTCACGCACTAGCTTGACATTGTTGTTACATTGATAGGTCTTGGGATCATCCCTTTTCTTTTCTTTTTTCCCAGGTTTATTTGGCAAATATGTGTCTTAAAGGAGTTGATACTGATGCACTAGTCACTGCATATGAGCTCGTTGTTATAAAGTATGTAGAATGTTTTTGACAGCAATAATCACTTAGGAAAATTCTACTGCATTTTAAGATTTTAGCTCTATATCTGGTTAGAACTTAAAGGCCAGTTAAACTGAAATTTAATCATTTTGAATTTAGTAATGTTAGACCTAAGACTATAATCCAAATTAGAAAATGATTAACATATGCATTTTGTATTGCATAGATTTTGTGGAAACTATGAATATGCAAGACACTTATTTACTTCTATTTTATGCTTGCAGCCCATTTAGTGAAAGCGCAGGCACAGTTGGCACCAGGTCGGCTGTTTCGGCTGAACAAGCTGGATGTCTCCCCATGGACGAGGTATTCAGACTAGCTGTAACAAGCTTCAAGGTTTATGACTGGCGTCTTTTTGGTGCAGCAAGTTGAGACTCCTCTATTATCTGGAGTATTATCTGGAGTGGGACTTCAGCCATTAGTTTGAAAATAGTAGTTGCTATTCACAATTTAGATCATTGTGTATATTCCTTATAGGGTTTGCTTCTATTATGCCAGAACTACTTTAGTTGTTTTTCTTTTGGTATTTAGTTATATTCTATCTTGTTATCATGAACTTGATGGGATGGATTGCAGGTAACTAGTACCTGGAGAGAATAATATTTTGGTTAGAAATGTCAGTGACTTTTTCAGTTTTTGGATGTGATAGATTCTGATGTACTCTTTTTTTAATTCTCAAGGTTCATAATTCACTCTTTTTTTAGTGCAATTGGAGCACGGACGTCTAGATTTTATTATTTTAAAATTAATTCAATCTTGTAGTATTTTTTATTTTATTTTTATTTTTATTTTAATGGCTCAAAATATGATACCATTGATCAAAGGATGAGTTTACTTAACATCTTTATTATTCAGATTGGTGGTTCGCATTTCTTTTTGCTGCTTTATGGCCAACATATTGGGACAGAAGCAACGTGCTTCCTCTGATTGCAGCACCAAGGGGCAAGGTCACACCATCTTGAACATGGTAGGGTTTTGTATTATTTGAGTTTTGGTTGACAAAGTTGTTATACACAAACAAAAATAAAGTGCTCATATGATAAATTCATTTTGGTGGGGGCACTGACATTGAAAGCCAAGAATTATCATGTCTAAAGCTGTATGGTCACTTATAATTAGAAATGTACTTTTTTTTCCATTAAAAAATTTTATATCATTTAACGGGAGAAAGTGAAATGTTAACTAGATCTAGATTATTTGGTTGGATTTGCACACAATGGAAGTTATTGATACGAATAGGTAATTCAGAAAATTTAATCAGTTAATTTGTGTACTTATAGTAAGATTGTGTACTTGTAGCCCCCAATATCTAATACAAGGGTAATAATTGGCATGTGAAATGACCACACTATGCCTTTGATTTTCATTTTCAACTTGAACCTTGTCTTATTTCAAGTGTTTAACCTCCATCTTCTGATAATTGGGTGAATGATCAGTTTCTATTTTTCATAGTATAAGGCGTTGTTTGTCTCTTCCATTTGTCAATCATGTATGTTCACTGTAATGGATAGAACGTAGACTCATTGTACCTATCTTTCTCTCAAATACGGCAGATCAATGATAGAAATGCAAGGTTCAGTGCCATTTTCTCCACTGAAAGCTATATTTAATAAAACGAAGGGTTGAAAACCTCCCATGAAGGCACGGCAAAGACCCTAAATCTGGCCCAATTAGAACCCAATAATGTCTTGGTTTCCAGCCATCTTTTTTCCATTGAAATTTTATCCGTTTGAACTCTTGACTCTTGCTAATGAGCCGAAGTTAAAATAGCATATGTTTCCTCTCTGTCTAGAGGTTTTGGGATCGAGCCTTATCTAATATCACTTCACCAAAAAAGATAAAATAAAAAACACCCTTAACTCTTGAGTCTCTCTGGAAAAAAAAAAAAAGTGCTCCTAAGTCTCAATGTTTATCTAATTGACGTAGTGTGTACATTTTATATGGGATATATGATGCGGTATTTTACAACCCACAAATTAATCGACAAGTGCACTGGGTTGTACCAAGTAATACCTTATGTGAGTAAGGGGTCGATTCCACGAGAATTGATGGATTAAGCAACAATAGTGTTTGATAGGCTTAGTTAGGCAAGCAGAAAATAATGTTTGAGAGTTTAATCGCATTCAATAGTAATTAAGAAAATTGGAAGACATGTATGTAAATAAGTTGAGAACCAAATATGGGGAAACAGTTAAGACTTTAGAATTATCTATTTTTCTGGATTTACTTTTCTTACTAACTATTTTAATTATGTAGGATTTAATTTATGACAAACTATATGTGACTAGACCCTAATTCCTTAGACCTTCATAGTCTCCTCTAAAATTCATTAACTGCCAATTTCTTGGTCAATTAATTTCAATTAGAGGGTGATAATCAATTTCTAGTTTATATGTCACAAAAACTCTAATTACCCAAAAAATAAAAAAGATTATATGTCACGTATCCTGTTAAATTCAGATAATTAAAATTTAGGAGAAATTTGTTTTCAAGCTGTTGTTCAAGTAAAGAGCTTTTCTAAGTTTTACAAGAACTCAAGTAGAAAGAGGGTCATACTTTCATTCCACCCAAATTCATAAAATAAAGAGCGAAAACAATTCTTAAATTATAAATCCATGCATAAATTAAAATAGAAAGAGCAATATAATCAATCCATACAAATAGACAGAGCTCCTAACCTTAACAATGAAGGATTAGTTGATCATGGAATGCGGAATGTAAATTTCTATAGAATTTCCTAATGGAATCCCCATAATGGAATCTACCTAATAGAAGTGAAGTCTCCTCTTTTTATAACTAATCCTTATTAATTTAAAATCTAATATTTTAAATTAAGATAATATCTTTTCCTATTTAAAAATCAAATTTGAATTTAAATCAGAATTTACTAACTACTCTGCGTCTTGTAACGTGGGGACCACTTGGCTTCACTGGATCCGCGCCTAACTTGGGTGCTAAAATGGGGCCCAAAAATCACCCCTTAGCGTTTCTGCGTTTCTGCACGGGGCGCATGTCACGCGTACGTCTCGCTGGTCTTCTTCGGGAGTCACGCGGACGCGTCGGTCACGCGCACGCGTTGTGGAGCAAATCTTCAAATAACGCGTACGCGTCAGTCACGCGCACGTGTCGCCATGGAAAGCTCCAAATCACGCGTACGCGTCGCTCCTCGCTGCTATCTCCTTTAATTCTTGAGCTGCAGAAACTCCATCAAATCCAGTCGAATGCTACCTAAAATAAACAATATTGCGCAAAACTCAAAATAGCATCTATAGTGGCTAAAATATAATTAATTCTTAATTAAACTCAACAAATTAGATGCAAATTCACTAGAAAAAGATAGAAAAGATGCTCACACATCAATATGTATTATATGTAATTAATTATATTTACATATTATTAGTAGTATAAAAATTTGGAAGAATTTTAAGCATATCAAGTATACCGGTATTTCAATAATTTTAATCATTGATTTCAATTATAAAAAATATAATATATATTAAAATACTGATGTTTCAAGTATACTTAAAGATTTTCTTAAAAATTTATGAATAATGCTATAGTGAAGAGTAAAGTTGGATGAAGTGAGACAATTATTTTTTATAAAAAAAATAAAAAAAATAAAGACACAATGTATACTCACCTAAAAAATTAAGCCAATCTTCACGTTTTAATTCTATATAATTTCACTCTTCACTAAAAAAATTCATATAATTTAATTGTTTTGTTAAGAAACAAAATTAATAAAAAATACAAAAAAACTTGTATATAAGGAGAAATTTTAGAGATTGAAATCATGAAGAGTCAATCACGTGTCATGCAACTAGTTTGAAAAATAATGCAGTCTGTGGGACCCATCTAATATATTATTTAATTTAAAATAAAAATAAAAGCTTTGGGGATGTGGCAGTGTTCTTAGGACATACGGTTTTCACACACATTTGAGAATGCAGAAAGGAAAACAGGCGTAAATTATTGGTGAGCAATCAACGTCAAATCATTGCCAAATCTTTCTAGATCAGTTATCTGCCACACTGACATAGGTTTAACCACGCTGTTAATGAACATATCAATACCAAAAGCCACCAATAAGCTTTTATTTTAGGCTTTATTTAATTATTTCAATTAATATCATATTTTTTCACTTTTATAGTAAGTGGCTAATTCTCTCCTCACAAAGATCACTCGTAAAACATGTTCTATTTTTCCTAAGTACGCGTCAAATCTTAGATTATTTGGTTAAGTAATAAGGTATGAAAAAATATTATTGTCTAGATTTTAAATTTGGTCTAAAATAATGGTTGGTCCAAAAATAATTTTTCTCAAAATATGTTGGTTCAAAAAAAATAATTTGAATAATATTTTTATTTAAATTATTTTTAGATTTTTCTCCAAATATTATAAATAAAAGACAAAATATACACATAAAATATATTATTTTATTCTAATTTTTATATCTCTTGGATCTTCGTTAAAGATTTATAGGATTATCGAAAGTTTTATTGTCCCCCTTTAAACTAACCTAACTACGAATTCAAGTTTAACGTAAATTTTATTGGCTTATTAATTACACAATAAAATAATTCATTTTGATACTCAACAGTGTTTACGTCCGAAAAAAAAAACAAAACTAAACAGATAGACCAGTCCAAAAAACTAAAAGTATACAAGAGTATTTTTTAAATAATAATGGATATCATAAACCAAAACAAGTGTTATCTACTATAGTCATGATATTGAAGTTTTATTTGATACAACAATATAATTTTACTATTGCATCTTAGCTTATTCTAACCCTAAATTCTCTTATTCTTAAATGAAAGCATCATATACTTATTTGTTAATGAAAATCACATGTATGCCAAACAAATAAAATAAACTCGAGTGATTTATTCAGCATAAAAGTTAGGGTGTATAAAAAAGTTATAATTAAGACTATTTATCGTTTACACATTTAGCAAACTTTCATGCTAGCTTCTCTATCAACTTCATGTTAAAACTTTAAATTTCATTTAAATTCTATAAATGATTCAAAAATTTTCCACTATTATACAATTTGTTACCCTTTCTAACTGGTTGCTGCCAACCATTTAAGAAGCATATACATGTTTTAATGATGATTTTCGATAAGTATACAGAAGAAGATTTTTTTTTTCAATATATTAAGGACAAAATAGCTTTATTTTAATTAATTAATTAAGACTTTAATATGAAATACAAAGGGAGAGAAATTCAGAAAAGAGAAGACTCTGCCAACGGTGATATGACTGTAGAGTCTACTATTTATAACGGCCATCCTGATTTGCTATTATATATTACTAGCGTGATAACTCGTGCAATGCACGGGATACACGAAATTTAAACTTTTTTAAAAAAAATACTAAGAATATAATTAAAATATATTCTATACAAATAGATATGTTGTATTAAGTTTGAATAATTACAAAATTATTATTAGACTAAAATAAAAAATAGATTACAACAATTATTCAATATGTCAATAAATATATAACATATTTTGTAAGATAATAAAAGTTAATAAAATATTCAAACAATTTCTAAACACTAAAAAACAGAACAGAAAAAAAAAAGTACAATAGAGATGTAGTTTACTATTACATATTATCTTAAGAACAAATAACATTAGGATACTTACTATTACCAAAACAAAATATATATAACATATATAAATTTGTTCATTAAACAAAAAATAAAATATCTTCAAGACAACTTAACATATAATTTACAATATCCATCAAATAGACTTATACATAGGAGGCCTAACAACGCTGAATCGATAACTCTATCTGGCGGTTAGCTATCGAGCTAAGTTTCAAAGTAATGGTATCACCCTCCTTTAAATTACATGTTCTACAACATTCACTCCACCCGACCCCAAATTTTCATTCTGTACGTCTTCCTCGACTCTTCAGTAAGTGAAAAAAAAACTCATTCTTCTCAACATTGGAATCTGGACCAATGATCGTCCAAATCGAACCATCTCCATATGGTTTAAGATACACAGCAAATTTTGAAGCCAAATACTGCAACAAATAATTCATAGTTAACATAAACATAATATTTTTATACACAATGAATAACAGATTTAGGAAGAACATCCACTAAGTTTGCAGAAAAAAAAGAAAACACTCTTTAAGATCAAGTTACCAATCTAGACTGTCCAACATCCCAAGCTGTGATCTTCTTTTCATAAGAAATCTCTGGAGCATATCTAATTCAAGATAATATGAACCTTAATCATGAGAGTAAAAAATAAAAAGCTATCAAATGATATTAAAATACAAAAGAAAGGAAAATAGTTACATGTACCATTACCTAGGATCAGGCAATTGGTTTGACACATTAATGTGTTCATCAACTTGCAATGATAAACTGCTGCCACTAGACAAATTTATGGGATTATCTGGATTATCCCCAACCAGTGACCCATGTTGATCATTGTCTTCATCACCATCCGATGAAAACCGTTCATCCGATGGTTCAGACCCAGACAGAACAATGACATTAGCTGATGAGTCTTCTTCCATCCTGGTATACTTTATGTGGAAGACTCTTGACACATTATCAAGTGTCTCTGGGTCCATTAGCTCAGGAACATAGCAATCAGGATCAAGGTGAACTTGGATGGGTTGGTTGTCTTTATCAAACAATGAAATAAAAAAAATTCCAAAACCAACGTACCTAAATTGAACACATGCCGGTTTATCGCTAAGATAGAAAGTTCTAATCATTTCAAATGAGTACTCAGTTATCAGCAACTGATCATTCTTTTTGATCACCTCCAAGGACAAACAATTATCTAACTCGTCAACCACATAGAATATTGGCCCGAATCCTTCCCCATGAGTTGAAACAAAATTTGAGGGAAGAGCTCTATCACCCTATATTCAAATTTGTTAACAAAGTTAACTCTTGTAACTAAACATGCTAAAAAAGCTTCACATAATCTTACCTAATTATTTAGCAAATAGAGGTATTTTAAATCTACTATTATTACCAACTGAGCAACACAAGAGTGGCATTTGGAATTTCAAGAGTGGCAAGTATGGGAAGCACTTAATTGATATACACACATGCATAAAGTACTAAAAACTATAATTCTCACCCAAAAGAGCAAAAAAAATGCATGAAATTGGAGAGACACATGAAAATGTTGATTAATTATCGTTTATGATTTTAACAATAAATTAAAACCAACCTGTTGAGGTTCAGAAAAAATCAAATTCTAGTTCAGTAAATGAACTAACATTATAATGAGAAGAAAACTTTAGAATAAATAATTGAGTAAATTCTAGTTCAGTAAATATCTCAATGAATTTAAAAAAAAATACATAGAAAAACGACAAAGGGGCAAAGCAATCAGTCTCACAAATGAAGAAAATAATAGAAAATAACAAATTAAAGAACATAAAGCCAAATCAGTAATCTAATTAATTGAGATTGACACTACTCTACAAAACTGCACATTGGCCATTATATCTCATTACCTGCTGATTGAGATCGCAAAATCTGAAAACCAGTTCTTTTTCGCTAGGCCAATATACCTGGGTTGCTAAAAACCTCCTATTAACATATAAAGGCACGATTAGAATTTAAGACTGAGACTTATAACCAAGAAAACAACTAACTAAGTATAGAAAAAAATTGTAACAAACTAAAAGCACAATAATGAAAAATACCCAAGAGACCACATTAGAAAACTAACAAAGATATTGTATAAATTACAACAACTTCTGAAATCTAGCCCACATACAAATGAGAGGCCAATAAAATTAAATTAAAACATGAAAAATATCTGAATAACAATTTAAAAAAAAACACTATAGATTGCATTACATCGATATTGAATTCACATTAAAATTTTCATAACTTAATATGAAATATATTTAATGGAAAAACAAATGAGAGTTCAATTGAATTGAAAATGCAGCAAAGAGAACATCTTCTCTAATGCTCAGCACCATACCTGTTTGGATCTTCTCTATTAGCATCTATGGCCATTCAGACTTGTCAAATAGAGAGGCTTGATATAAAGATTTAAGAAGAAATAAAGGACCCTGTCTCGTACTACAAAAGAGAGCATTATAATAAAGTAAACCCTAACAGAAAATTTCAACAAATTCAAGAAAAACAAGCGATAAAATTGAATAAAGAAACTTAAAGAACAAACATAAAGCATGTCATTTGTAGGACCTTAAATCAGGTAGGAAATTGAAGATATTTAAGAATTTTCACATAGAAACAAAAGCCACAATAAAACATTAAAACTGATAACAAATAAGATAAGAAAATATCAACACTAACACTCAAGACATGTGAATTAGTAAACTCAATTTATGTTTCTAGTCAACATCATATAAAACTTTTAATTTAAGCCAAGTTCAAAAAGCATCTGAACCAGCATGATTAAATTTATCCATTGAACAGTTAAATCCAAGCAATCAAGCATTGTCTGGGCATTCGAGCAAAAGAAAGAATCAAAAAGAACATTTAAATCACACCAACAACACAATAACACCAATTGAAACATTTAAAAAGAAAACAACCAAAAAGAATATCTAAAAATCACCAAGGCTGAAAACAATAATTTGATATCAACGAATTAAAAGATAAGGTTTCAGGAAAATGAAAAAAACCCAAACCAAAGAACATTCAATCACAGTTTAAACCAAAATTCAGAATCTCCTCAAATTGAAGTGGCAAGCACCCTAAAAATCAAAGAACCAAAAAATAATTTTCAAATAAAGATTCAGATCAGTTGAATCAGTGTTCACAGAGGTTCACTATTTCAGTAACACAGTTTCACTATATAAGAGTTAACAGAGTTTCACTATACCAGACTTCAATCATAAATTGATAGTTAACAAAAAAAGGTTACCTAGAGAACATGCAAGAGACTGTGGTCGCGGAGAGAGAGAGAGACACCGAGAGACAGAGACAGAGACACCGAGTGACCAAGGGAGACAGAAACACCGAGGGAGACAGAGCATGCAAGAGTGCTCGAGTAGACGATGGCTTCGAAACTTACGATGGCTACCGCGCGATCGAGGCTTCCAAGGTTGCGATGGCTGCTTCGCGATCGAGGGGAAGTGAGCGCGCAGACGGTAGCTGTTCGAACGAACAATGGCGGCGGAAGGAGGTGGTTGCTGAACGAAGCTGAGGGGCTCTCTGGAGCTCGATGAGATTGAAACGGCGCCCTGGACTCTGGAATGCTAGGTCTGGGACGGGAGCATGAAGTTAGGGCTTGCTACTTGTCTCATTGAGTAGAACCGCAGCGTTTTGCTGCCTAGAAAGTTTTATCCTTTTTTTTATGAAAAAAATATCTAAATATACACTATTAAAGTACTAACATAGATAATTTAGATATATCAATAAAAAATTAATAAAACCAACTAAGTATTTGAGTATTGGATCACTACTAAATCGAAAAAATAAAAAAGGATGAATAACATATTTTTATTTACTTTTTAGTAGAGTTGATATATTTTTAATAATAAAAGTAAAATTACTAAAGAATTCATTAGATTTTTTTTTTAATGATTGAAATTTATGTTTTAAAATTTTGTTTGAAATATATATTTTCACATGATAAATAAATAAGAAATACACATAACCAATTTCACTAAAAAATATCCTTTTACATGAGATATCTAAATCTAAATATAAAATTATAACACAATTTAAAGAAATACATTTTTAAATGATTTTGGAATTCATTATCTAAATTATGGAATACATTTTAATAAGTTGTAACAACATATATATATATATAT
>NC_029776.3:44238889-44240626 GCF_000817695.3 Arachis duranensis | reverse complement strand
AAACATATATATATATATATATATATATATATATATACCAAACAAACCCCACATCTATATACAATAACGATACATACAAATTTAAGCACAAGAAAGAGAACAATACCTTTTATAAATATCACAACTCCAAAGAATGAGTTGATAATTACATACCAAAATAGATCCATTGACAATATAGTTTACCAATTTCCCAAGTACTTAACACAACTAAGCAAAATTCTAACAATTCTTCAGAGTCTTGCAATGATATTATAGATATCTATATAATTATATATTGTAATGTAAGAAACAATTAGTCACTACACTCATCCATCCTTTCCACAGCATCGCTAGTATTTTCACAATCTCCAAACGCCCTCCGAAGCTCCTCCCTAATAGTGAGAGGCTGATGATTGCCAACTAAATTGGAACCTTGTGAGGAGCAGATTCTTGCATGAAAAGCATGGTTAACAGTCTACAGAGAACACAGCAAAATATAAGAACAAGGAACACAGAAGAAAAAAATAAACAAAAAAATAAATAAATAAATAAAACAAATTGAGATGATAAAGAAATCAGGTATGATAAAAATTTGGAAAGTAATAACAGAGATATTAAACAAATAAAGAAACCAAAGGTAACCAACATACATGTATCCATATATGTATTAGTGTAAACATAGTTTACTAATAGATAAAGAATCAAAGCCCATTAGATAAAGAAATACCCAACAATTCCAGTTCAGAACAGAAATCGGTGAAGCATGATGCACTGGAGCACCTGAGCTCGAGGAACATTGAACGGTTGCATTGGAGTGAAACTCAACAGGATTCTTAAATTCAAAAGGAAAATGAGGAACAAAGGGATCCAGAGGAAATTTCTAAATGGAACAAGAGAGGAATAACATCAGTAACACTTAATACATCGCCCATGAAAAAACACATAACAATATAGGCAATTGAGGTTAACTTGATAAAAAAAAAACAGAGTGGAATAACGCAACATCAGATTTACATAATAATGGTACCACCTGCTGTTGATTATCATGGATGGAGTCCTCCAAAAAGCTCACAATATCAACATCATCACATATTGCACGAACAACATGAAGAGATTTATTCAAATCATATCCAATGGGTCTAGGATCCACTATGAAGACAATTTTCTTGTTCATCAACTGAGAAATCATGGTATTCGGAATAGTGTAATCATCCGTTGACTAAGAAAAAGGAAAAAGAAAATAGGTACATTAGCAAAATTCACATACCTGAACCATAAACAGTCAACTGAAAACAAGGACAATTAAATTAAATTAAAAACAAAATGATTACTTGGGACGAATTTACTTGGTCCATCAAAAAATCTATGCAACTCTTTTTCAGTATTTGCATCACCTCATCATCTTCAAGTATGAAAATATTGCTCCCATTTGAATGGGAAATAATAATTTTGATGCGATACCTAAATAATGTAAACAAAAGAAAAAATATACACTAAGAGACAGTTGTAGAAGATGAAATTAAGCAAAAAGAAAAAATGGTACCAAGAACTCCAAGAGATAAAATAGATACCTTCTTATGACATCAAAACACTCAACTTTACACAGATAACAATAAAATAAATTTCCAACATGAGAAACAGGTGCATTACACAAACAGCAATAGTACCACCACTTCTGATGTTTCGGCACATCAATAATTTCACCGATCAAAATACAAATCTGATCCTGTAGAGAAACAGTAATTGGCATATTATGAT
>NC_029776.3:44203198-44237322 GCF_000817695.3 Arachis duranensis | reverse complement strand
GAAACACAATAAGAAGAAACTAAGTGAGAAAGAAACAATTAATTGGTAAACAAAAATATATCAAGAAATCAAACTCAGACATATGTGCAACATGGACAACTTTTCACCTCCATTGACTTGGATCTTGAAAGATTCCAGAATAAGAACTGGTGCTCTCTGATACTTTTTCAAACTATTGATATCCAAAAGAGCAGAACACTCACCAACAAGAATACAGGGGATTTTCTTCCTGTGTAATCATTATAAAAAATGAGCAACAACAATAGAATAATCCAACAATAATAAAAGATATGAAAAACAGGCATAACATGATTTAAAAATAGAATAGAATAAAAAAAAGAAAGGGAAGCGATACCCATCTGCAAAAACTGCAAGGACAATAACTCTGAATATCTTTCCATTAAACTCAACATCACTTTTCCTTTTCAATCCGCACAGAACACCAACAAAATCTGTTTAGTCATAATATAGCAGAAAGGATTCAACCACAGGATACAATAACACAAGACATTTTATTCAGTTGTTATTAATCTCACTTTAAAACACCTTTATTCCAGGTCAAATCTCAAAAAGGGAAACTTACCTATTAGGTACTCATAATCAGAGCGCTTTTGAAGAATCTCGTCCACAGAGGTTAAACATAAACCAGGATTAGGTATGTCTCTATCTTCAGCTGCAACAACAGAGGTACTACACTTGAAAAGGATCCGGAATCGATGTCTTGTAACCCTAACCAATCCACTATTAGGTATCACTTTGAAATCAGAAATAATGAATACATGTCCTTCTTTTAACTGATGAATAAAAGTTGTGATCAAATCATGGTCAACAGTTGCTTGAACCTTGTGGTGCTGCAAATTAAAAAAGAGGAAAAAGATCACATCACCATTTCTAAATATCATAGCATGACATGTTACATCCTAAAACTGATCAGATACACGATTTACTTAAGTAAAAACTGATTTTTTGATACAACATCGGGACACACAAACACACATACACAGGATATTTAAAATACAATACTGACCTGCTTATCCATCAACACCATATGTAACATTTTCTGCATATTTTCCATTAACAATGAAAGCATCTTCCCAAATGGTCAAGATCTTAGCCTCAATACTCCAAGTTTCCTTCCATGGAGAGATTTTCTGAACAGGATCAATAGGAAGATTCATCTTATCTTATCAAATAAATAAATAAATACTAAAGATCAAAGAATGTGGATGAAAAAAAAGAAATTAAAGAACAAAATAGCAGCAACAGAAAACTGTGTGGGATCTCAGATTTATCTCAAGAGAAAGGAATGCAAGAGAAAAAAGACAAGTAAGGAACAAGTGATAGCCCTTGAAAAATCAACACAATACTCCATCACCTCATTACTACTTATACAAGAGGAATGACCAAGTTTCCAAGGCAAAGCTTGTAGAATACGTTTCTCTTACACTCCTTGGCTACATTGATTGATTGATTGACATATGACATTCAATGTGTCCATAGGTAATTAAATTAGATTTACCCATACCTCTATATAATATAGATAGATATCTCATATCAACTTATCTATGAATCTATATACATCGATCTACCTATCTATCTATATATCTATAAATCTATAAAGAAACCATACCTACTGATTGATCCTATCTTTGACTATATAATAATACTATTCCCAATAAGTATGACTGCTAAAATAGAAGACATGTATACTTATTCCCATCAGAAACATAGATTCCATAATTGAAACTGAAAATTGATAATCAACCGTTGAGCCGAATCATTAAATCAAGAAGAACACAATAACAAACTAAGAAGATTAGCTCAGATAAAGAACAAAAGTAAAATATTTTTCCAAACCAAATAATTAAACCTACAAAATGACACCAAATTAGCACTGAATTAGAGAATCTACAAAATTAACTAACAGGTCCGACGTACAACCATAATTAATTGGAACATTAGGAATTTCACAAACCCTAGAGAATAAAATGTGCATTAACCATATAACAGATACCAGTAATCATCAGAATTTGAAAAATTAGGGATTTCAGAAACCATAGACAAAATCATCAGAATTTGAAAAATTAGGGATTTCAGAAACCATAAACAATAAAACCCATGCCTAAAGTGGAACAAAATTTGAAAGATTAAGAATTTCACAAAGCCTAGAGAATAAAATGTCGCTTAACGACAGAAGAGAAACCAAAAAACCTCAGAATTTGTTCAATTAAGGATTTCAGAAACAATAGACAATAAAACCTGGTTCAATCGCGGAACAGATGCCAAAATTCATCACAAGAATCTGAGATGGTGAATCTGAGCAGAAAATTGAGAAATCCATAAATAAGATGAACGGCGAGGAACAAACTCCCAGGAGAACACGGCTCGTAGAAACAGTTTGGTAGGGAACACGAAACGAAACTCGGAGAAGAAAGCAAAGATCCTAGGGTTGAACTAAATCACTAGCGTTCCGAGCTCTGGGTAGTTCGCTTTCTGATTCTGGAAACGGCGAGCAAGAGGAGCGATTGATCAGCTGACGGAAAGGAATTCCGGTTTCACAGCGAGAAAGAAAAGGAGAAGAAAGAACCCGTAAATGAACAAAATTAAGAAAAGGGACAACATGAGTTATGTGTTAATGGGAGTATGGCACCGTTGAATTGACATTTTTTTGCCAAAAAAGAAAATTAAAAATATTGATAAGATATATATCTTTTAATAACAATTAAATTGAATGTTAGGTTATATATACTTAATAATAGTCATGAAAACAACTTTATTGACCAGTATATTTTTCTATTTATCATTTCTTTTAATATTGATTAATAATAATTTTATTATTTCATCCGTTTATTTGAAACTGGTAAAATAAACGCATATTATTTTTTTTGAAATTAAAAAGGAATTTGATTGAATACAAAAAAAATAAAGAGAGATATATTTTTTAATAACAATTAAATTCAACTTTAGCTAGAATAAATTTAAATTGTAATGAAAAGCAATGTATTAAAAACTATCTATTTTTTTTCACAATTATCATTTCTTTTTTAATACTGATTAATAATTGATTAATTATTTCACCAGATTATTTGAAACTCATAAACATATTAAACTAAAATGCATCTAGATCTTCAACAGCCTCATGATCACTTCCACATTGGCTAAAAGCATCTTCAACCTCAGCGATAGAATCAACCAGAACATGAATCTGAAAAAAATTGAAAACCTCTAAGTTATTGATATTTTTAAATACTAATAATTGAACAAATTACAAAAACTATGCAACCAAACCTTATGCTCATTCATCTCAGCAGCGGACTCAAAAACATTAATAACAGAGGCATCATCCCAGATTTGTTAAACAATATACACAGATCGATTCATCTCATAACCCACAGGCCTAGCATCAACCATGAACACAACTTTTTTGTGTAAAAGACTTGAAATGAGTTTCAATGGAACAACTTTGCAATAAGATTCCTAAAAACAAAAAAAAAAAATAAAAAATAGGATAATAATAATTGAGGCTTTCTTTAAGAATGCCAATAAATACAAACTAACTGTATCTATATCTATATCTATATACTAATTAAAACCACAGCTAGATAACAACCTGATTCAACTCTGGGTGTCTATCCAAAAAGGTGGAGCATCTTGTCTTTATCAGTTGCACAACCTCACGATCTTTGAGAACAAATATATTGTTGCCATTTGCATGAGAAGCTACAATCTTCAAGCAGAATCTTGAAAACCAAGAAAAAACAAGGAAAATTTGAGTTAACATGAAATGATAATCAGTTAGCAAAACAGAACAAAACTAAAGAACAAAACACCTTGGAACAGCATCAATACATTGAAGCTGACATAGATCACATGATAAAATTTGTTTATTAGTTGACACAAGAGAACCACATAAACAAGTTGAGAACCACCACTTATGATTCTTGAAAACAGATGATATAGTTCCAAGAATGAAAACAAAACCACCCTGCCAGCAAAGAAAAAATTAATACAGCATTTCAAATTTCAAATAATTTACAAAACTATCAATTACTGACTTTTTAGCAAAAAATGTAAGAAGAATAACAAAAAGAAATAACCAACAGATTTTATAAGAAATGAGGCAAAAAAAACATACATTCTCAACATCAGAATAACAGCGATTAGGTGAAATAAGATCAGTAATAATATCTTCAATAGTTTCTGATTGAATAGAATTATCACAAACTACTTGAGTCTTGTAATCTTCCCCAATTCCATACTGCAAACAGGCATCGTAGATTGGTGGAAAAATCGGATCATGAAGCCTTGCCTGGGATAATTTGGTTAGAATAAGCATCGAATCCATTGATTCAGAAAAAAGAAAAATGAATGAACATGTTGTAACATAGAGTGAGAAATCATACATTCATATAATCATCACTTGTAGCTGGTTCAGAATTATCACTAAACACATTTACAATTTTAAAGGACCCGAAGTAATCTGGATCAACCACAGGAAGAATTTCAACCTTGAAAACTTTATGCTCTCCAACAACATCACCAAACATTTGTGGAGAATATGACCGACAGACCTTGAGAGTTCAGTATAAAAGAGTCAATAAACTTGAAAAAAAAATATATAATAAGTATTAAATGAGGTTCAATATGAAGGAGTTGATACTGCAAGCACACTAGGATCAAGAGGGAATTCTTCGTCTATCCTGAGAAATGCTTCAGAACAGGTTTTTCCAAATAGTTTTGTTGCCGCATTATCAAGCAGAACAAACAAAACATCACACCCAGCATGGTGAATCTTTACCCGAATCCTATACCTAACACAATTAACAACCAAGAATGATAACTAAAACCAATAAATTAAAGCTGCTTAACAACACATAGAATGACACATAAGAGAAAACCAACCAAAAATCCAAAAGATTCAGAATTAATGCATTGAATAGTAGAGTTACATATGAACCTTACTTGAGCATAACATGTTCAACACATGAACAACAAGCATCACAAAGGTAGAGATCCTCATGGTCAACAACAGGATGACCACATACACATGAGTAGTACCACCAATCTGGTTCATCCATAACTTCCTTAATTGTCCCCATTACAAAGTAATGAGCATCCTGTAAAATTAAAAAAACAATTATATAAACACAAACACACATCTTTAAGAAATTAAAGTTTAAGTATTAAATGCAGAGTTTGCCAATCTAAAATAGTACCCTGTTATCTACATCAAGATCTTGAATACTACTGATCTCTTTGGGATTGAAATAATCACCATCAACTTTAGAAATTAAGTATCCAAGGTCATTGTTCACAAGTCTTGAGAATCCATAACTGGCTACACTAAATCTACATAAAAGACACAATAACTAATATTCATAACACAAAACATATACATGAATACCAACTAAATAACCAAAGCAGCTTGTAGATCTACAAAACTCTTATCAAAACTAACCTGCTTAGGAACTCAACAGACTCAGGAATGTCTGGATTAATGAATAATCTAGAGATATTGATCACATTCTGTAGAATTACTCCACCTGCATTAAAGAATACTACTCTATTAGCCTCAAACCATATTAAGCTGAAAACATCAGATTTCAGAAAAGTAAATATTAGAGTAAAAATTCCCTGAATATGCCTGAAACTAACCTTCAATTGCTTTGATTTTAAAGGACTCAAGGACAATCAGTGGAGATCTTGGATATTTTTGTAAGTTTTCATATTCCAAGAGATCACAAGCATTTCCAAACACATTGCATTGGACCTTTTTCCTAGAGAAATAACTCTCAAAAGATCAAAAGGATGTAACTATATATTTATTGTTATAAACATAAAGCCTGGAACACAAAAAAAAAATTGAATGCATAGAACATAACTACTGATATAGAAGAAACTCAAAGACATATTACCCATGACTAAAAACTTCTAGCACAACTGCTTTGATGAGCTTCCCATATGATGCTACATCTCTTTCCTTTCGAACACCAGTAATGATCCCAACAAAGTCTAATAATTAAATTGAAATATATACAATTTTGAATCAGAAAGCACACTTGCTAAAACAGAATACTATGATACTAAAAGAGTAGAGCAAGAAACTTGTACAAACCAATAAGGAAATTGTGGTCCTTTGTCATTTGATCAATTTCATCTATTGATGTAAAACACAACCCGGAATGAGTTATCCTTGGAGACACCACAGAAACAACAGAGGTCTTGTATTGGAACAAAAGCCTGAACCGATGTTTGGTAACTCTGTTCAAACCACTGTTTGGCAAAACTGTAAAATTGGTTATCAAATACAGATCACCTTCATTTAGAGACACAGCAAACTTTGATATAAGCTCATCTCTAATGGTAGCTTGGATCTTGTGTAACTGCAATTAAAAAAAAATGGTTATTATTTTGAATTTATTAACAAATTTCAGTATACGAACAGCATACTAACAATTCATAAAAAAATTAAAACAAGAAAAACATATCAGTTTGCAACAAAGAATAAAAATTCCCTTCAACATAACTAAAAAAAAAATGAAAAGAGCATAGTAACAATTCATAAAAAATTTAAAACAACAAAAACATATCAGTTTGCAACAAAGAATAAAAATTCCCTTCAGCATATTTAAAAAAAATGAAAACTGGCAACAACTTAAGAAAACCCTAAAATAAAATAAAACTGACCTTCTCATCCATTAAGACCATATGCAACAGATTTTGAGAAGGATCCAAAGCAGTATTCTTCTGGTACCACAACTTCACAACTTTAACATGCACCTTCCATGATTCCCTCCAGGGAGTGATTTTCTCCACCAAATCAACAGGATTATTCATTCCCAACATATATAGAACAACAACACCAAAAGAAGAAAATATAAAGAGAGGTTTTCAGAACCAATAAGAGAAGATAAACACAGGAGTTGGAGTTATAAACTCCCAAAGTTAACAAACACTAAAGCTTACAATGAAAGCTTCACATATGGGACAGAGATAGACTAATAGGCATATATAGATTGATATCCCTACACACATCATTTAGGACGATATCACAAGTAACCAAATACTGATAGGAAAAGAGCAAAAACAATGTGGGAAGAGACATGTTACAAATTAGCAAGTACCTACCACATATTGCTGATTTGACAATTCACAATAAAGCAAGAACAGAATTTCAGGAGTCAAGTATACCTAACACTACAGTAAACTTCAGTCCAATAGAAGTAAGAACATCATATAAATTATACTCAGCAAAACCCCCAAGAAAAAATTTATTTTCCCGAAACACGAAACCCACAAACATATGACAGAACCGTTGATTTGAAAAAAAAAAGTAACAATCACCATGATTAGATCAGAAACCAAACAACTAAAAAACTAAACGATGCATAAGAAAAACAGTAACAATTATCAGGAAAAAAGGAATTGAAACTGGAGAAGGAAACCTTAACGCTTCAAAATGAGGAGAATAGAATCTAGACGACATATACCTCTTGAATCCCGGTGCCGACATCTGCTATGTAAATCACAGAAATGGAGAAGGAGAAATGCCGTATGACCAAGACAGAGACAGAAAGAGGAACCTTGGGGAGAGAGAAGACACGCAACCGACACAAGAACACCTTCATGGTAGAATCGAATGGAATCGCAGAGATATCCATACCTTCCCTGCATGTCGCCAAAACCCACGAGAGAAGAAGAAACCTAAGCGACGGAACCCACAGTGAAATGATCCCACGGATGCACTCAGCTTAGGGATGAAGACAATGCGTTGAGCTCCAAGGCCTTTTAGCGAGAAAGTGATGAATTTGGGGAAAAAAAAAACCAAAGTCACATTATCTAACTTTACTTAGGGTTATGGCTAAATTGAGAGGATTGTATTAATAAAAACATAATCCTCAAACCAAGTATGTTAAGAGGCACTAAGAAAAAATTCACATATGACATTATAAAAATTTCATTACTAATAATATATTTATTACTTAAATATATTTGTTAGAAACATCAAAATTAAAATAATATATTTATTACTTAAATATATATGTTAGAAATATAAAAAAATTATTGATTTTTAGATCTTGATAAAAAATAAATTGATTAAATTTTATCTAATGTTCTTATGTCTAAGTAGTCATATAGTCCATCAAAATTGTTTAGTGTTAGAGAATATACACCATTCTCATCATAAAACAATTTTGTTTGGTTAGATCCCATTGTCACATAAATGTTATGATCAATTTACTTCATGAAGTTATTTTTTTTATATTTATTTTAAAGAAATTTTCTTTTGCTTTCTTTTCACATTTCAAATCTGGTATTAACTATTATAAAATATTTTTTTTCAACAAAAATGATTAAGTAAAATAATTGATATATTAACAATATAGTTTCTTTCAATTTATTTGGAAAAGACAATATTAGATTTAAAAAAACAAATAATCAAATTTTTCAATAAATTTTAATACCATCAAATCCACGTAATAAATTGAGATGAGGATATTTTTTAAATCAGCACGACAATTATGTGCTAATAGAATATCTCATATTTATATAGACCATTTTATTATATTGTATAGAAATCAAACTTTAATATAAAAGAAGAACATTCATAAACTCTAATAAATTTATAACATTTTAGTGCAAGACTTACTACTTTAAATTTCGATAGCCTAATACAAAATATTTCCTAATATAAATAATTTGTATCAAATTTAACAGTGAAATAATATTAAACGCAAGAAAAATTATTCTGCACTAAAATAAAAGATTTAAAATATCAAACATCAAAATACAACTTGACCTAAATATTAGAAACAAAATAATAAAAAAAATAGAAGAGAGAAACCACCAAAGAATTTTTATTCTAACAAAAGATATAATCTACATTAAAATCAAATTTTATTGACAAATTTAAAATCAAATTTATATTGATATGATTTGACTTTTCCCTATAAGAAAAGATAAATAATTATTTTTATTAATAAAACGCTCATATCTTATTCTTATTAATATATTAAGAATACACTTTGCTTATCCTTCTCTTCCGAAAAAAAATATCAAAATAAAAAAAGTAATTAAGTAATTTTTTTAATAAAATTGAATATTTTCAAAAGCATGAAATAAAATAACTTTTTCATATGAAAAAAATAACACCATTTGAAAAAATCGCTTTTTAAACTAAAAAAAAAATCAAAATAAAATATGAAGATATCAATCATCAAAGTTATCCACTAAAAAAGATAGTACATTTTAAAGGTTTAATTACTCTGTTGGTCCCTATAGTTTCGCGAAATTTTCAATTAGGTCCCTATATTTTTTTTCCTTTTAATTGGGTCCTTATACATTATTTTTTTTTTCAATTTGGTCCCTATTAACGTTAAACGTCAAAAAAATGTTAGTCAATTGTGAAATTACTTTTATACCCTTAGGGACCTAATTGAAAAAAAAAACTATAGGGACTTAATTGAAAATTCGGTGAAATTATAAATATTCAATAAAAGATATTCCTGTATTCCTATTCAATGATTCTAAGACATGAAAAATATTCCTATAATCTCTTTTATTTTGTCACTATCATTCTTTTGCTTATTTATATACAAATTGAACCTTTAAATCATAAACAATATAAGGATCAAGAAATTAATTAACTTGGTACAAAACTACAAACCCAGAATGATAAATAAAAGAAATCTTGGATAGCCATTCATCATGTTTACCTCCAGATTACTGAAATGAAAATACCTGGGTTCAACAGCATGGTTAATATTTTCAATGTACATTGACTTATAGTGTCAAGAGCTAACCCCTATCATCCTATTTCTGTCAGTGAACAGAACTATCATGAACATGAAAGTTTGTTCAATAACTTTAGATGAAAGAGCCCAACAATTTTATGTTTTAGTCTTTTAGACAATGAAGTGAAATTTTTAGTACTAACAAAAAAGAATCAAATTCTCTTCTGAGATAAAACTAAGATTACAGTATCCAACTATTCATATCTATATGTATCTATATGGGGGTAAAGGAGATTTATCCAACAAAGTTTCGATGACTTAAGGGAATTAACTCAGTTTCAATTGAAATTGTTACATGGGAATAAATTTGGAATGCAATCATCTCGATTGGCTGGGGTTTTAAAGTAAAATCAACTCTGAAGATGAAAATTGTAAACAGGTTAAAGGGAAGACAAGAATGTTACAGAAAAAATATATGGTTTTCCTATCAGGTAATTACCACCATTCATGAACAAGAACTCCACTTTGTCTGAGAGAATTGAAGAGCTGCAACCATTGATCATATGTTTTCTCATACTTTGCACTCCTCTGCCCAGGGCAACATCTTTGCCATCTATTATAATGACATTCTAGGAAAATCTCGTCTACCAAACATATAGCCCCAGTTTCAAACAGCCTTGGAATCAAATCAAATTCAATGCCCTCCACATCCATCTTCACCACCACAAAATCATTCTTTGAAACAGTATTTTTCAACTAAACAGCAAAATCAAAACCTTTTATCTTCAAAGTTATCCACGGTTTCAGTGGCTCCATAGGAATCAAAGGCTCAGCATTTTTAACTAAATCATGCTTATACTCTGGAACAGAATACTTGTCACTTGAATCATCTTCACCACCCCCAAAATAATCAACTTTTACTAATTTATGAACAGCATCAACATCATAAAACTCTTTCTTCAAAGCAATTTCCCGTATTTGAGGCATTGAAGAATCAAACCCTTTGATATAACGCGATTTCACTAATACGAAGCAAGAATCAAACAAATCAAGGAACGAATTGAAGCTGTAAGTGTCATTAGGGTTTACCAAATGGAACACCGCGAACCCTTCTGGTTTTAGCGTGCGGCTGACCTCCGCGGCGAACTCCGCCGGAAACGGCCACCTCTCCAGCGAGCCCTCACCTAAGAAAATGAAGTCAAAGCGACCTCTCCGCCTTCCTAGAGATTCCGTCAGTGCTCTTGACACCAATCTCTCTCATCGTGAAAATGTCGCGTCCTGTTGGAGTTTCATGGTCATGGCCTCGCTGGAGTCTTTGGACGCCAAAGAAGCCGACAAAACCGAAGTGGCTGGCGCCGCTGCCGCCGCCGTAGATGAGCTTCCTCGTTCAAAGAAGGCAGGACCGAAGGTCACTTGGGGATGCTAACCCCGGGAGTGGGAGGGTTATTTTGGTATTTCAAAAAATAAGAATGAAAGAGAATTAGGGGGTATTTTGGTATTTTAAAAAATAAGAGTGAGAGAGAATTAGAGATTTAGGAAAAAGTTGGAAAATATTTAATTTAGGAAGGGAATATTCCGTTAAATCTAACTGTTTGGTCACGGTAGGGACCTAATTGAAAAAAAAATATTTGTGTAGGGATCCAATTAAAAGAAAAAAAAGTATAGGGACTTAATTGAAAATTTCATAAAACTATAGGGACTAACAGAGTAATTAAACCTATTTTAAATGAGCAGAACAATTATCTATTTATACAATATCCCGCATTTATATAGACCATTTGATTACATTATATAGAAATCAAAGGATAATATAAAAAAAGAACACAGATGAACCATAATAAATGCATAACATTTTATTACATAATTAAATACTTTAAATCTGAATATTCCAATACAAAATATTTCCTAATATATAAAATTTGTACCAATTTTAACATTGAAATAATACTAAAATGGTGTAAAATTATTTTGCACTAAAATAAAAGATTTAAAATATTAAAAATGAAATTAGAATTTGACCTAATTATTAAAACGAAAACAATAATAAAAAAAATAGAAGAGAGAAAGCACAAAGAAATTTTTTCCTAACAAAATATATAATTAGATTATAATTGAATATTTTCAAAACCACATAATGAAATACATTTTTCATATCTTTTTCATATCAAATAAAATAACTGTATTTAAAAAATAGCTTTTCCAAATAAAAAAAAACGAAATATGAACATATAAATCATCAAATTTATCCAAAAAAGCACAATTATCTACTTATACAGTATCACATAATTATAAATACAATATATATTATGCAATTTAAACCAGTTATTCCGATACTAATGATTAATCGCGTGAAATTTATTGATTCAGAGTACTCTTTCTATTAGTCGCGTGAAATTTATTGATTCGGAGTACTCTTTCTTTTTTTCTTTTAAATACAGTATATATTATGCAATTTATTTATTTATATATTTATTGGTAACGTATACTTCTTTTTCTCCAACTAATATATTCTATATTTATAAAAGGTTTGAATACTTTTCCTTCACAACATCATTTAACTTTTTTTTAATAGAAACTAATGGTTCATAAACAATAATGCATCTAGTGCACACGAAATGCTTGAGACAATTTTAAAAATACCCCAAAGAAGATGTGAATGACTAGGTAGACCAGAACACCTAATCTGATTCAAGAATTCAACAGTTATCCAATCAACATCAACATCAGAATAAGCATCGCTACCACATATCGAATCAGCACTGAGGTAACTTTTCTCCTCACCGGGCAACAGGTCAACTATATAATTGTTTATCTCTTCAACATTTTCGACAGTCGGAGCAAGTATTGCCCTATCTTGGAAAAAACTTGGATCACAAAAATTCTGAACCAAATTTGGATAAATTGTATTTACAATATCTTCCACTGGATTTTCCAAGACAGGAATGATTAGATCAGAAGGAATATCAACAAAAAGTTTATCATTGACCACTGCTCCACATCGACCTTCACCGATTTGAAGTATCCAATCTGAAAACGACCTTAACTCCTGAGCAGTTGATTGTTCCGATCCGGTTGCTAACCTCATATTTGTTGTCAATCGCAAAACTTCGCAGTATTTCCAAATGATAGAAGAATTTATGGAAGCCATGACAATCTCAGCACGCGAACCTTTTGGAATAACTGGCAACACCTGCCTGAAATCACCACCCAGAACAACCACCTTGCCACCAAAAGGTAAATCTTTATTCCTATCAGAGACTGAAACCATTATATCACGCAACGTCCTGTCAAGCGCTTCAAATGCTAATTTGTTAGTCATCGGTGCCTCATCCCAAATAATCAAATCGGCCAACCAAAATACCTCAGCTTTTGGACTGTCATTCTTAATCCGACAAACAGTGTCTTCAGTCAGATCAACAGGAATATTGAACATAGAATGAGCCGTCTTACCACCAGGTAACAACAGAGAAGCAATACCACTAGAAGCAACATTGATAACAATCTTTTTCTCAGATCGCAATCTAGCTGACAAAACTCTGTATAAAAAAGTTTTTCCAGTGCCACCAAACCCGTACACAAAAAAGAACCCATCCTTCTTATTCGAAACACAGTCAATAATTTTATCGTAGACCACCCTCTGTTCTTCATTTAACTTTAAGAGATCTGCATCATGCTCACGAGACAAAGAAACAGTATCATACTGCAACTCACGCAACAGCATCAAATTGCTAAATTGAGAGACTAAAGAGTTATTAGGAACGGGCATGCCAGCATAATTTCTCAATGATTTTCCATTACTCTGCAATAGTCTCTCAACTTCCAACAAACAAAATGTCTGTAACTCGTCTTGACTCATAGTAAGATCTACGTTCAACAATAATTAATAAATATTAGCACCATAATATAACTTCTCTACTGTGTGGATGCGTGTGTGCCTACCTATCTTGTAATAAATTCACAACAAACAAAAATCTTACCAGGATATCGCAGCTCGTGTCTTCTACGGTAAAGAATATCATCAGACAAATAAGTCCAAGTTTGCTCCCAAACTAACAGAGGTCTTCCCATGGAACCAGATAACAGCAACATCACAAAAAGCCTCCTTAGATGCGCAGCCGACGCTAACTCAGCAACTTCCTTAATAGCAGAAACATACTCATTATCATCTATCAAGAATCCCATGGCGGAACATGCCTCTTGAAATGTATCATATGTAACACCATTCACGGTTCTTATACTACGAAAGCTAGTACAACCTCTCTGGACATTCAAAAGCATCCGCATGTAGAAAAGTTCACCAGATGAAGGATGAGCAAAACTCAATCTTCCAATTGAAAATCCCCTTTGTCTTGGCTTCCACTCCCTACTCCTCAAACAATAGACAAATTTGCCTGGATATTCAACATATGTTAGAGACCGCCCCTCCGAGAACCGCCTGTTGGCCATCATCCAACCCGTAAACATCGTCAACAAATCTTTGTTGCGCAAATAAACATGAGTAGTGATGTCAGCATCATCGAATACAACATGTTGCTGGTTGGGCAAATGAAAAGTCAACCTCTGTACCGACGGCCATCTTTGATGAATATCATAAGCAAAAATTCTCCACATGGATTCAGACGGTGACAAATAACGACAATCATAATACTGTTTGATCTCATCAACCACCTGAGAAGATTCACCAACATCATATGTTTCTTCAACAGTTGCAGTCACCCGATCCGAACCCTTATTGACATACTTAAAAAGATACTTAATGACGTTTGACTTGTTACAGAACTCAAGATTTATGTGAGCTTGATATTTCATTAACAGCAGTGGATTATAGGGCATAACAAATCTGTTGTCAATATTAACATTGTTGATCTTCATTGTCACACCCATATTATGACGTCTATATATTGGATAGCCATTTTCATCAAAGCTCGTTTGGTCAACGAATCTTTTCGGATAAAATTTTGAGCACTTACCATCTTTCATGCAAGGAGAACTCGGTCTAAGTGGACCACAGGGACCATGGATCATGTACTTGGTGACAACATTATAAAGAGATGGAAATTTCTGGGGATTGGGTAGCTCGGCACAGATGAATTCATCAACAATTTCAACACTTTGTAAGTTGCTTTCCGCATTAAGCCACAGTAGCATGTGTGCATGCGGTAGACCCCTTTTTTGAAACTCAATAGTATACATACCTAAAATATACAAAAAACATTCTGAATAAGCCAAACAACTACATCCCAAACACGACTAACAGAAATTGAAATCCTAACCAAGAAAAGAACTTACCTGCATTAAGTGGACCAAAAAACACACCTTCCTTGAGATCATTAAGGAGGCACTTCAACTTGGCATGAAAGACACGACAAGAGATATCAGGACGATCAGCAATCGGAATTTGCTCCCGCTCCGTGAACCGCTGAAACTCAGGCCAATTTGGATTACACGTAATAGTGAGGAACAAATCTGGATACCCAAAATGTTTGCAAATCGCCATGGCATCCTGACAACGGTTAAACATGTAACGTCTACCACCAGTGAATGAGGAAGGCAAAATGATTCGTGTCCCAATTGAAGAAGCCTCATCATCGCCACGATGCATAGCCTCCTCTATTCCTTGAAGGACTTCTCCTCTAATTGTACTTTGCTTCATTCTAATCTCATACAACCTCTGCGACTCAATCATCGTGAAACAATCAACAACAAATTGTTGAAACAACCGCCTAGACTTGTGAATAATTCCATCTTCGTGCTCCCTAATCTGGAGACAAAAACATATGAATTCCCTGAGGGAAACTCTTGTTCTCCTTCCAGGAACATATCCGAGCTGTTGACCACAATAACCAATGTTAGGCTGATAACCATCCTCGCCATACGGAAACAACAGAGGATACTGTAAGGGCCAATACAGAGCATGAGTTTCATATATACGTTGCAACCGACCACCAGTAGATCGAACAATAATGTCACGACCATGGTCCGACGAATCAAAATCTCCAACAATCAAAGCAGCAACTTCATCGCAAGAGGGAGCACTGTACATTCTTCGATCAACGTTCCGTTGCGAATACAACTTCAATGAGAAAATCTCAGATGGATGACACTCATATAATTCTCTAACTCTTCGAAAAGACTGTGCTATGACATTATGAGTATCGATCATTTGCAACAACTCAGTTATCAACTCTTTATCTATCTCAGATGTTTGCCTAAAACAAAAATATATTAACCAGAAAAAATATATTTAAAAACCACACAGAAATACCATTGTAACATACTTTGATATTAAAAATCTTTTATTAGCAAAAAATAACTAATAGCATATTATAACAGGAACAAAATACAGTATATATATGAAGTCACAGCTATAAACCTAATTCACAATACAGATAACAATAAAACACCAGTAAAACACAACAAAAACACTAAACAACAAAGTTTCAAACACACATACCCAAAAATTCGCTGCCTATGCATTATCTCATGCTGAGTGTCGTATACGTATAACTGTGCAAATTTGGGCTTCTCACCAGCAACTGGGAGCAAACTTCCAATCCGATGATAATTTTGACCACTTATTATAAACTGTGGTGGACCCCTCCCATCATTCACAGAATCCATTACCTTACCGCCAAGAGACGTGAAGGCAAACATACTGTTATAAGATCGAATATTTTTTTGGAAATACAAACTCTTCCTATCATGTCCATTGATCAAATCATATAACAGATCTGGGGGCTTTTGAAGATAAGGTAACTGGATTTTTCCCTTTGAGCAACAAACAGTAAAAATAGGACGATTAACTGTAGACTCTCTTTCAACACGTTCTAATAACCAGAAACACGCGCCACAAATTGAACATTCATAGTTAGGGTCACCAACATCAAGGCAACCTGGTACATATAAAATTGAGAAAAATATACACAACAATAAAAGAACCTCATCTGAATTATATGACACGAAATAGATTCAACACAACATGAATAAACCATTAGTATAAAGATATTATATAGACTAAATACTTGACTCATTTGAATCTTGTGAGGACAATATATCACAAAACACTATTTTTATTTTACAGTTACTGAATAACATCTCACGACATAATCACAGTCAGATATTTTAACAATAAATAAATAAACAGTCTATTTTACTATTCTTCAATAATATATGATTTAAGAAAGAGAGCATACCTTGTATCTCACTTTGCAAGAACAGAGGATGATCAATAACAGAACCAACTTGACTGAATGAATTTATCGAAGGATCATATATTTCTGATTGGTCTATATCATCCATTTTGATTTAAAATAAGACAAAGTTATGCAAAGATATATTCAACAACCAAATATAGAAAAGAAAATATTCATGTAATAAAAATTCAATTAATTATTTAAGAATGAACATGTAAGGTAAACATTACAAATATAATAAAGTATGAAAATGAACAAAACAATTTCCCATATATTGTTTTTAACTTGAATTCAGTCATTGCACAATTTTTTCTCTTAATTCGCTACCAAGCCTTTCTTTTTTTCTGACTTCAATCCATGCATGACAGTATTTATTGTAAATAGATCGCGATACAATTGACCAAATCACTATCAACAAAGGGATAATTGAAGAAGCTGAAAAAAAAAACAAATTTTGACAAAAAGAACTAAAAAAAATAATTATATGGAACAGAGAGAAGATTTGCAAAAATTAAAAGAATGGACAAATTAATTAAACATTTTTTTTAATGTAAAACTACTAATTATGACATAAAACTATAGCTATAAGAATCAGACCAGACCTGTCGGTTCAGCCTATTAAACCGACGAACCATTCGAACCGATAGTATAACCAGATCAAGTTTAGGTTTGAACCGAAAAAGGATGTGAACCGCTTAAAACCGGCCAGTTTTCCAAAAAGCGAACAAAACCAACTAAAACCTTCAATAACCAAAAAGGAAGTAGTCCTTATGTATGTTTGAAAGAACTATATAAATTAAACATATCTACTGATCTAAACAATTCAATAAAGAATTTTACAATGATATTAATTATATTTACTACATACAACAGATGGTCAGCCTTACAGTAGCTAATCTAATTACCTTCAATGACTGTGAGCTTTGAATCAACTATTAGGTACTTCAATAACTTTCAACCATGTAAACAAGAACTAAACAATTTCACGATTACATTACCTAATTTAATAAAAACTTATCACAATTTACGGTTATTAAAATTACCTTACATCACGATTAATTATACAAAATATTAATTGAGTTGTCAAATTAAAAAGAGACTCAGTACAAAAGTCTAGACATATGTTTAATTAGTAACTCTCTGGCCTACTAATAGTTAAAATAACCCTTTTGGGTTTAAAAGCATAAAAAAACAATAATAAATGACTTAAATACATTTGCTATTACATATAAACCAAAGAAACTTAAAACATAATTTAACATAAAAGAATCAAAATGGGATAAAATACTTAAATATATTATTATACCTGACAAAGTCAAATGTGAACTCTGATTAACATTCTGGGACACGTCAAATAAATTTTCTAAAACATAAGAAGAAATAAAGACATTGAAAACATATAAAAAAATAGATTATTAGAAACAAAAAGATTAAATACAAAAATATAAAGAGAGCAATAAAAATTACCCATATAATCATTCAAAGAGAAAACAGGCACCGAGGAATCAAGGACCTCTAAAGCATTACAAAAGAAAACAAAAAAATTACAAACAATCGCATATATATCAAATCAGTAAAAATTGGAGTATAAACCACTAAAAATTATCATGAATCTCAATCCAAAACTAACCTCTCGCATTTCGATGATGAGTTTGTGTTCGCTTTCTTTTTAAACAATTTCGCCTATACTCTCTAGCACGAACTGAGTTATGAGACATCTTTGTTACTCAAACTAAACAGAAAAAAAGGTTGAAATCTGAAAAGCAAGGAGTAAACCTAATTCATTGAAAAGAGAGATGCACACACTTAAGTTTCTATAAGCAACAAATGGAAAAAAAATAACCAAAAAAAGGGGAAGGAGTAGGGGAATGAATCGGGGCAAAATATTTGAAACACACCAACAAAAAACTGATACAACCATGCACACCTTTGATAAGAGACAAAATGAAGGAAAATAAACCTTTATAACTAACACTAATAACTAAGGGGCATCAACATTAACATGAAAAGCAAAAATTGTACAACGGTAAACAAATAAACAAATACAAAAGAAGAACTGCTGCATTTCATTAAAATTTGACTGATAGTGATCAAAACAAATACATATGGCTGTCTCCCCTATGATAAGGGAGGATCCCAACATCTGACTACATATCCTAGTATGTAACTTAAAGAGGGTACAACATTGAAAATGTGTCCAATCCCTAGCAAAGTCACTATTACAAAAAGGAGGAGTTCAGAATAGACATACTTGGCACATTACACGAGCAATCACAAAAGCAAAACCCCTATATCTAACAATGCTATTTGTTGGACACAATCCAAAAAAGTCAAATCAAAATACCATCAAGCCAGCATGATTGCATGTCCATCTATTTGGAACCACAAGCCTTCCTAAATACTTATAGATAAACTATATAAGACACCTACACCTACACACAGCAGCTCAATTCCACACCTTCAATCAAACTCCATTAACCTTAGCAACCTTCAACCCACGCCCATCTGCATCAACAGCAACCTCTTCAAACTGAGGATTCAAATTTCTCTTACTCTTGGAGGTGACAACATGATTTTCATGGGTAAGCTTCTCTCCATTTTGGGAAGGTGCTTCAAGAACATGGGACAACAGCTCCTATGAGAAAGAAATTGAAAAAACATATGAATCTCACTGAAGAATGCAAAATACAATTAGAAACAACACACATAAGAATGAGGAATAAAATATTATACATCAGCACCTGAGTTTCTTTTTCCGTTGAGCTAAGCAATATATCGATTTCAGCAGAAAGATCATCACTAAGAGTATCATTGCTGGGAGTTTTCTCTTCCTTTCCATGCTCACCATCAATTAACCCAACAAATTCACTCCCCACAGAAATAACAGGCTGTTTTTCAGCCAAAAAATCTATAAGAACTGGGGATTTACACAACATCCCAGCACAATCACCAGCATCTTTCTCAGTTTTGATAAAACTATCAGAAGACTCCTTCTTAATACCAACATCAGCTTTTCCAGCAGGAACAGATTTGTGTAAGCCATGCTCCTATTCATATGCAATAAGAGTTTAAATACGTAACGATCATAACAGAAATTGACAACAGCACAATAAAGAAACAAAAAATATGAAATTAATGATGAATTAACAGGATCTAAAAACATTTGCATGTATATCTAACCTTTTTGGGAGAAGACTCATCATCAGCATCATAATTGGGAAGTTCAAACATCGCAATGATGGTGGAATCATCACAAATTCTCGTAACTCGGAAAGTCCCATAAAATGTATCATGTGGGACACCTTTGGTATCAACCTTGAGCAGCAACTTCTTTCCAATCAGCCCTTGGAATATGGGAGGATAAGTATCCCCACATATAACCTATTTTGAAAGTAACACATATAAGAAAACGCATGAAATCATCTTCCAAGGAGACAACTTTACCCTCATTTGCAATAAACAGTGGCTGGGTACCGTTGATACCTTGCTCAACCATACTATTAAAAAAAATGCAAATACTTGTACTTGTTATTCCATATTGGTTGTAAATAAAGAATACAATAAAAATCAACAAAATAAGACATCCTAACCTCTGCCTAAATTCAACAACTTCAGGAATATCAAGATTAAATAACATTTGAGTGGCATACATCACATTTTGAAGACCTACTTGACCTACACAGAAACAAAGAAAGAGTCTAGCAAAACTTTCTTGGAGACAACACCTACAGCAGCCATGAGATGTGCAGAAAAAAAAAAGCAACATACCCCGAAAGAACTTGACTTTTGCAAGTTGAATAACTACAACAGACTGCTCCACGTACCCAGAGGCAAGGAAATGATTTACTTGATTAACATAATCCCCAAACAATGCACATCGCACTGTAAGACTGAAACTCAAAAGATCACAAAGAATCAAACAAAAAACAAGCAAAAAAGATAATTAAAAGATAAAGAGAAAGCACCAGAAATGACTTAAGAAACATACTCTTTTGAAGTTAATTCCAATGCAATCATTTTCACAATTTTTCCCTCTCTTGCATATTCTTTCTCTTCTCCAACTGAAGTTAAAAGTCCAATGACATCTATTCCAAATAAACACAACCTATTAACTATTAAAAGGATTTGTTTAAAAAACTTAAATAACAGAACAGCAGCAAGATATACACACCAACTAAAAAATCATAATCTTGGGTCATGTTCAGCAGCTCAGAAAAAGGAAACATGTTGAAACAAGTCTTAGGGATAACATCTTCATCAACAGCTACAACAGTGGTTCGGTGAAGGAAAACCAATTTGAATTCATGGGAAGTTGCTCTATAACTACCATGATTTGACACAACACTAAAATATGCCATTCTATAAACTTGTCCTTCAACTATATGATTCCTAAACCTATTAAGGAGTGGTTTCTTGACAGTAGCTTGAATTTTTCCACACTATAAATGGAACAAAACAACAAATCAGATTAATGAAACACATAATTTTAATTTGAAAACTTAAAAAACAGCAAGTAAGACCGTATTTAAAAGAGAAACTAATAGGGGCTAACATGTTCATCAAGGAGAATCATCTCCATTGAGTTAGGAACCTCATGGTTACCAAAAGAGGGTACAACCCAAAGCCTTAGAACCCTAACTTTCAGCCTCCAAGCCTCTCTAGGAGGATGCATCTTAGAAATCATATCAAATGGTGGAGGCATTGCAGAAAAAAGAAAGGAGATAAAGAGACTTGATGAAATATATGTAAATGTAAACACTTCAAATCTGAATTAATTTCAGGTTAGGAGCAAACACAACAAATCAGAATGTTTGTGCATTCAATGTGCTTCACCAACCATCCTTTTATAGAAAAAATCCAGGATACAATCTCACCTTTTTGAATTCAAATCAAATTGAGGAGGGAAATGCAGGGTAGTGGAGTTGAATAACCAAAATTTTCATTTAATGAGAAAGAAGAAATGAATGAATTGATATCAATCACATCACCACTAACCAAATAGGTTACATAGAAAGCACATACCATGTTGTAGGCATTCCCACATTCTCATCCCCGTTTAATGGAAGATAGACAACTAATGATAGCACCAAAAGCTGAAACAACACAAAAACAGGAAAAAGTAGTGATAATTTCGAGAAACAATAAAATAGGCAGTCACCAACTACAATCAACAATGACTCTAATGATGGCAATTAGAGTTGGTAAATGTCTTAGGTAGGGATACATTGGAAAAAGTAGCTAAATGGGAACAAAAGTATAAACAAACATGAATAAAAATCTGTCAATCACATCAACTTTTTTCTCTGTGTAATGACACGCGGTAGTTAGATCCACAATAACATGAACCAATTCTACTTGCACAAGAGCATTCTTTTCTTAATGAACCTCTTAACTTCAGCACAAGGAGGTATCCAACAGCTGAGATATGAAACACATTTAACACAATCAACAGAAAAATGTAATCAAATTCATTTGAACTTAAAAAGAAATAAAAAAACAACAGGATAAACATCAATATTTGTGATTCACATCACCACTAATAGAATAGATTAGTTACGAAACCCATTCTTTCATAATCATGGAGACAATCCACATGCAACCAGTAACACAAATAGCAGAGTATCCCATATTTTTTTCTGTAATTATCAGTAGAAAATAAGCATCGAAAAAATTGTGAAAATCAGTTAAACTTTGGGGCAGTTCTAGTAACACAAATACTAAGGTGATACCATCTTAGTCTAAGAAAGCCACTTCCTCTGTGAATCACATCTCAAATTCAGCAGAAAGATTGCATGTCTTTTCAAGAGCTGAAACACAAAACAATTTTTATATAAATAAATAATTAAAAAAATATACAATGAATTTGAATTGAAGTTCCAAATCTTTCATTCAATCAGGAAAAAGCTATTAATCAATTCATATCTATCACATCACCACTCACCAAATAGGTTAGATAGAAAGCCCATACCTTGATAGGCACTCCCACATTATCATCTCCATTCAATGGCATTGAGACAATTAATCATAGGAGCAAAACCTGAACCAACAAAAAAAACAGTAAAAAAAAACCAACCTTTCAAGAAATCAAGAAATAGGATTGACAAATTGAGATATGAGACCACAACTACTACAGTAAACATACAGCTCATAACACCATAGGGAAGGCAGTAATCATATACCAGAAACAATGATTCCACTAATGACAATCAGAATTGGTATAAATTGGTTAGATAAGGATACATTCAAAAAACTATAGAGAAACATGAGTAAAAATCGGTCAATGACATAAACATTCATGCAAGGGATGAAATTGAAACCTCATACCTTGATAATGATTCACAAATTTCGAATTATCAAATGAAAAATATACACCACAACCTTATTATGTATCCATACCACATTTTCACGCGAATACTACATCAAACATACATAATGGGACATGTTTCTATATACAAAAAACAGTTTAAAAACAAAAGGGATTTGTTCAACAAACAGGAACTAAAAAATTTAAAAACATATTCATGAAAAAAACAAAACACCTGCAACAAACAATATAACAGGTAACAAAATAAAGATCTGATAATGAGATAAAAATGAAACCTAACACGAACTCCCAAAAATTGTAACCAACAAGATAAACCCACAAAAGAATTGAATAACCAAATCTTTCATTTAATGAGAAAGAAGCTATGAACCAATTCAATTCAATCACATCACGTGTCACCAAATAGGTCAAACAGAAAGCCCATACCCTGTTAACCTTTCCCACATTCTCATGAACATTCAATAGCACATAGACAACTAATGATAGGAGCAAAAGCTGAACCAACACAAAAACAGGAAAAATAACTGAACCTTTGGAGAAATCTAAAAATAGGGGAAAAAATGACATATTACACCTCAGCCTCACGTACTACAATCCAGCTACATGTCACTAGACCACATGGAAGGCACTCACCAACTACCCCAAACAATAATTCTAGCGATAGCAATAAGAGTTGGTAAATCTATTAGGTAGGGATACATTCAAAGCAGCAGACAAAACGGAACAAAAGCATAGAGCAACATGAATAAAAATCAGTCAATCACATCAACATTCATGAAAAGGATGAGACTGAAACCTCATACCTTGATAATGATTCCAAAATTTCCAATTTCCAATAAAAAATATATAACAGAACCTTATTAGGTGTAGAGAACACAGTTTCATGGGAAGACGAACTGCTGGATACTTTCTTCTTTGGCTAAACACATGTGCTAGTTAGAAAAAGAACACCATGAAGCCATTTTACTGACACAAGGGCATTCTTTTCTGAATTAACCTCTTAACTTGGGGACAAGGATGTGTATATCCATCCAACAGCTGAAATATAAACAGATTTAACACAATCAACAGAATTTTTACATAAATAATAAAAAAAAAAACTGACAATGCAGTTGACTTGAGATAAATAATCTTTCTTTCAATGAGGAAGATGCTATGAATCAATTCATATCAATCACATCAATAGTCACCAAATGGGTTAAATAGAAAGCCCATACCTTGATAGGCGGCATTCCCACATTCTGATATCCTTGAAATGACACACAGACAACTAATAATAGGATCAAAACAAGAACCAACACAAAGAAACTGAAAACAAGTGAAACTTTCAATAAATGAAGAAAATCAATTCATATCAATCACATCAATAGTCACCATATGGGTTAAATAGAAAGCCCATAACTTGATAGGCACTCCCACATTATCATCTCCATTCAATGGCATAGAGACAACTAATAATAGGAGCAAAACATGAACCAACACAAAAGCACAGAAAACAAGTGAAACTTTCAATAAATAAAAAAATACGGACCAGAAACTGACATATGAGAGCATACCAACTACAATACATCTACACGCCACAGGGAACCCATTAATCAAGTACCCAAACAATCATTCTACTGATGACTATAACAGTTGGCAAATATGTTAGGTAAAGATATATTGAAAACACAGATGGGTTGAAAAAAAAAAGTATATAGAAACATGAGTTAAAATCTATCAATGACATCAACATGCAAGAAAACCATGAGATTGAATGTACAGAAACTAAAAAATTAAAAATATATTAATAAAAACAGAACAGCCATGCTACAAAGAAATGAACAGGTAACAAAAGAACATCTGATAATGAATTCAAAATGAAAGTTAACAGCAAATCCCAAAAAATGTAACCAAGTACATGAACCCACAAAAAGAAAACAATATCAGAAACCGAATTTGAAATTAGAAATTTCACAAACCCTACACACAACATGTGCCTAAAACATGGAACAGATACCCAATCACAAATTGGAACATTAGGAATTTCACAAACCCTAGATAAGAAAATGTCCCTTACCCATATAACAGATACCAGTAATCATCAGAATTTGCAAAATTAGGGATTTCAGAAACCATAGACAAAATCATCAGAATTTGCAAAATTAGGGATTTCAGAAACCATAGACAAAATCATCAGAATTTGCAAAATTAGGGATTTCAGAAACCATAGACAAAATCATCAGAATTTGCAAAATTAGGGATTTCAGATACCATAGACAATAAAACCAGTGTAAATCGCGGATCAAAATTTGAAAGAGAATTTGCAAAATTAGGGATTTAAGAAACCATTCACAAAATCATCAATATTTGCAAAATTAGGGATTTCAGATACCATATACAATAAAATCAGTGTAAATCGCGGAACAAAATCTCAAAGATTAGGAATTTCACAAACCCTAAAAAATAAAATCTCGCTTAGCCATTGAACAGAAACCGGAAAAGATCAAAATTTGCACAATTAGAGATTTCAGAAACAATAGACAATAAAACCTGGTTCAATCGCGGAACAGATACCAAAATCCATCACAGGGATCTGAGATATTGAATCTGAGCGGAAAATTGGGAAATCCGGAAACCGGATGAACGGCGAGGAACAAACTCCCAGGAGAACACGGCTCCTAGAAACCGTATGGTACGGAACACGAAACGAAACTTGGAGACGAGAGCAAAGCTCCTAGGGTTGAAAGAAATCATTACCTACCGAAACAGATCCATCAAGAACGAAGGTTGCCTCAGCGATTCGGTGAAAAGTATGGGAGGTTGCGTGAGAGAAGAGCACAAATGGATACGTGACGACTGGTGTCAGAGCAGCACATGCACCGTCGGAAAAACGGGGCCAGGTGGAGGAGGTGCCACGGTGGAAGCAGCACATGCACCGTCGGAAAAACGGGGCCAGGTGGAGGAGGTGCCACGGTGGAAGGGACCGTCCACCTCGGAGTGGAACCGGCGTGAGTCGCGGGGAGCTCTCCAGCTCGGAAACGAAACCACGCGTATCTAGTGTTTAATGATTGTGTCCATACATTGAATATTCCAGTAGTTTCTCTACGTTTTATTTTAGGAAAAATGATACTTCTCTTCTCTACTAGATATTTAAATAATATTTTTATTCATAAAATATATATTTATCTTTTTTATAAGATTAAAATAATATATATTGTATTATTATTATTATTATTATTATTATTATTATTATTATTATTATTATTGAATTTGAAAAACTAAAACAATTTAAGATGATGACTAAATATTATTTAGTTAAAATCAAATTATTTGTATATATGATTCATTTTATTTAATGTGAAAAAAATAAATTGAAATAAAACTGGTCTAAGAAGCACGTATACGTACAAGTCTAACATTAGTTCATGTTGAACACAACACTCATTATTACTCTTAATCCAAAATTAAGATGCTGAATCATATGGAAGAAAAACAAGAAATTTGGCTCAAGATCAAATCTAAGCCTAAACCATGGATTCAACTTAGTTTCTAACTAAGAAATGAATCCCATTTTATTTGAACTAAACTTCATATAATCGAAAGCCAGATTCTCTCTTCTCTCTCTTCTCTTTTCTTTCATATCACCTATGTGAATTTTCGAAACAAAAAAGAAGAATGAGAAAATTTTGAAATTAGGACAAATTGAAGAACAAAAGGTAAAACTTCCAATTTTTAAGCAAAGAAGAGAAGGTCAAAAAGGCTAGAGCAAAAAACCAAAACCACATCTAAGGACAAATCACAAAAAAAGAGATTTTTACATTTGTATTTCATTGAAGATTGTTGAAGAAATCCTCTGTATTACAAGTACCGATCTAAAAAAATGGAGAAAGTAAAGATAATGGTGTTCTATTGTGAATCAACGCTCAAGAATTTGACTTGGGGTCAAAGAAAGAATGCACGGTACAGACTTAAGAATCAAGATGAAAAAGGTTGAAAGAGAAGATTGAATGTATGATTGCATGTTTGATTCAGTCACTGCTTCTATCCTTTCTCTCCTCTGTCACACCACTGCTATGTCTGATTTCTGGGAAAAGAAAACCAACAAGTGCTGAAACAAGGTTTCAAACCCTAGAAGCTTCACTCCTCTATTAAAGGAGTGAACGGCTAATGATTGAGGTAAAGAGTGAGAGTACAACGTTTGGTTTTTCATAGCTCTTTGAGCTGTCTATTCTTCTTCTTCTTCATGGTTTTCATTGAGTATCTCTTTTTTTTAGTTTATTCTTTCAGTGTTTCAATAGTAAAATGCAAAATGGTGAGATGTGTAAGTAAAAGCCATTGAGTGTAAAAAAGCAGAGAGTTAGACTTGGAAAAAAAGGAATAATTATTCCAAAAATTCTTTGTAAGTATTTATGTTTTGTTGTCATGATCTTGAAGGGATTCTCTTACAAGTTGGGTTAGCACTTTGCTGTTGAAAAGTTAGAGTGAGTTCCTAGTCAAGTCTAGTTTGGGTTAGAAACTGGATTTGTCCTAGATAGGATTGGTTAGCATCCTAAGAAGAATTGGTGAATGTAATTCTGTTGAAATATAGTGAAATTTTGTCACTGTTGTGATGGAAACTAAATGTAGGCTACATTGTTCTGAGTAGCTGAACCAGGATACACTACAAGAAACATCGTTAAAATCGATGGCCAAATCGACGGCTAAGCCATCGATAATTTTAAATTTTGACGGCAGAGGTAGTCACTATTAAGCTTGTCGATTTTTCAAAATTCTAATAAAATAGACGGCTTGCCTTACCATCGATAATAATGTAATAAAATCGACAGCGTTTTTGTCTATAATATGAGTTTGAAAATTCTACATTCTTTCTAAAATCGACAATGTTGTCGTTAATATTATTATATAAAATCGACGCCATTTCTGTCGATATTTGATTCAATTAAAATCGACAACAGTTTCGTCTGTAATATGCTTAATAAAATCGACAATATTGCCATCGATATGTGATTCAATAAAATTGACACAGTTGCCGTCGATTTATTAATTTAGATACCGACAAATTCTTTGTCTGTATTTTGTTTTTTTTGTCTATTTTAAATTTAAAAAGCGACAACATTTCCGTCGATTTTAATAGTTATATGTTTTAATTATTTTTTTTATTTGAAAAATAGTAAACAATTAATGCAAATAAACTTTTAAATATATAAATAAAATTTATACAAAATATTAGATAACAAGACAAATAAACTTTTAAATATAAAAATAAAATTTATATTAAATATTATATAATGAATTTACAAACTTATCAAAATAATAAATAATCCTCTAACATAAAGACTCAAGATAAGATAAATAACTAAACTTAGACTTATATTCGTTTAAATTGCAATCCACTAATAATAAATACAAAATATTCAAAGTAAAGTAATTAAATAAGACTTTCGGTTGCCTTTGCTTCCCTTATACTAGACCATATAATTCATATATAAGATAGATGATAGGAGTGAATCTTGTGTGTTTCTTGGCTATGGCCTATGGCCCTCAACACAAGGGATACAAGTGTTTTACTACAGCTAGAAAAACGATACTCAGCATACATTTTCTTTAATTTGATGAGACTAACTTCTCTTTCAAGACATGTTTTAGTGCTAAATATTCTGATAAGGTCATTGCTAGCTCTTATTCACCAAATTCTTCTCTCATTACTCTCTCTAATGGTGCTAAACCAGTCTTAGATAATCCCTGAAATGTCTCATTACCATTGGGCACTTTATTTGGATCACAAATTCATCTTCAGACTTCAAATAGTCTATTTTTTGTAGAATCTGCACCAATTCAAAATGAGATCTTAAACACTAAAATTTTTCAAAAGCATCTACTTAATCGATATTGAGTAGCCAACGACTCAAAATTGTCATCCTATGACAACAAGGTCGAAGAATAGAATAAAATTGTCATCTACTTAATTAAATATTCAAAGTAAAAAATACTCCTCAAAATAGCTACGGTTTTCTTTGGAACCAAAGCAGCAAGTATATAAAAAATTTAAAATCACTTCAGAAAACAAAAACAACAACAACAACAACAGATGAAACGAAAAAAAAAAGAAAGAAAGGGAAGGAATGGCGCCAACCTTGCGAATGGAATCCAGGGAATGAAAGTGGCAGGATTAGAACAGAACTAGAAATGCTGAGATCATAGCCTAGATGCTGCCAGTACATTCAATAGAACGATCCACTTCTCCATTGGTCATTTTAGCAATTATCTATTGAACAATATTAACATCTTAGTCTTTCTTTCCTGAAAATATAAATAATTAAACAGAAAAACTTAGAATGAACTAACCTCTTGTATAGGTTTGTTATGATCTTTCGGGTTCACAAATTCATTAATCCCAAACTTCTTAGCTGCCAACAATAGTAAATGAGAAAATACCATCCATAAGTGAATACAATTTGTTGATTTAGGAAACTTGCTCAACTTATTCTATACTAAATCATCTACTACATTTGATTCAAAAATAACTGCATTATGCCTAGTTTTTTTTAGAACCCATAAAAGTAGAATCAAAATTGCTTTTCTTGTTTTCCACTGATCTATTGCTTATCTCGATACTAGAAAAATCACTTCGTGGACCATAGTATGGAACCTTTTCAAGATGATTCCCTACCTGTTTTTCTATCAAATTGATGAGGGGAAATACATTACATTTATAGAAACAAGAACCATTAAAAGATTTCTTTAAGTAAGCAAGCACATCTACTCAATAGTAATGTCTTATGGTTTTCACTATAATTGACAAGACAAAAGTCACAACCATAGTTTCACTCAAATTGCTATTCAAAATGATTGATTAAATTCAGCATTCCAAGTTGTAAAATAAAATACCTACTCCATTTAAAATAGTTACATGGGTGGATTTCACATGCTCGAATAATTTTAAAAGCCTTAATATAAGGTGTGAAAGACAAATTAAATAACATATAACTAATTTTTAACAATTTACTTTAACTAGACTACGTATTAATATGCCTAATAGCTATTCTATCAATGTATAAACAAGAAGTCTGTTTTTACCCTCCAAGCAATAACCAATAAGTTTCACCAGATTTTCATGGTGAAGTTGCTAGAGATAATTGACTTCTGCCTGTCAACAAAAGGATGCAAATCAATGAAATCGAATCCTAAGCAAGATCAATGAGTTAAAAGGAAAATATAAGCTATAATTTAAGGTCTTTATTGTACATACAAGCCATTCCTTGTGACGTTGGAAGCTTTCTGGCTTAAGACTCTTAATGGCCACTACAATCCCACTCCTCGATTTCGTTGGAGCATAGTTGTTCCCATTAATCCATCCCTTGAACACACGGTCGAATCCTCCCTCTCCATTAAATTTTCTCGCCGGAAGTTCTTAGTGGCCTCCTTTAGATCATTGAAGCTAAAGGACTAAATTTTAGGTAAAAAGAAATTGAATATATATAGATAAATTTTAGTATGTTTATACATACACGACTACAGTAGCTATGAACATAAAACATATACTCTCATGATAACTCTAAACTAACTTCACAACTTCATATACTAAATTGAAAACATGATTATTAAACTACATACATTAAATTCAGTAAAGTTAGAATACATATGAGGTTGAGATCTTGCACTATGATTCTTTAAATTAGCATTAAAGCATTGTGATTCTTTACTACCATTGAATTGGTACCAAAATGGACGTTATAGTAGAACTGGAACAAGCATTTCACGGAGTCAGACTAGGCCAATTACTATAGATCCAACAATCAAGATGTTCTTTCTTATTGGTAACCAAGGATATATTAAATCATTGCATTGGTAACCAAGGAGATATAGAGGGATAGAGATAGATAAAAACAAGGAGATATTAAATCATTGCAATGTTAACCAAAAACAAAAGAGATATATTATATCATTAAATGAAGTTAACACACTCAACTCACATCTACTTTGAAGGCACGCTCCCCTTGCTTACCTTCTCTGTGTAGCAACTTGATTGCTGCCAAAGTACCATCACTTAGGACTCCTCTGTACATCAAATCAAACCCTCCATTATCAATGACATTTGCTTCATTGAATCTATTTGTGGCCATTTCTATCTCCTTGTACGTAAAAACTTGTACTCCTTTGAATTTAGGTGCTGCTGGTGACCTACTAAGGTTTCCTCCTTGAAGACACTCTCCCTTCACATCTGAAATTAATGTTTTCAAGCATTTATTCATTAGCTTCTATGTCTTAAACTTAATCCTTATAAGAATAAGAACGTTAATACATTTAAGGACATATCTGAGTTAATGTTGGCAGCATTTATTTTATGTGCAAATTCATGTGATGATCTGCATAAGTAGTTAATTCATGCCTAGAAACACATAATTACTATGCAAATGAATTGAGTGTTTGTAATTTACCTGGACTAGAACTAATGCTCAACTTTGCTGAAGCAATGAGTCTGCTGCTTGTGTTATGAAGCCCTTTTGAATTCTTATCCTTGCAGGCTCCATTCTTGTTGGAAGACTTTTGTCGACGGAACAAGAATAGGACAAAAAAATGGTGAGAAGTACGGTAACTATAGTGGCCGCTGCAATGGCTATGAGAATGGTTTTGGAGGAGAGATGAGCATGGCTATGCTCATGATTTTTTGAATGCAATTGGTGCCGTGTGTAAACAGCTATAGAATGTCAATTCTACCAACATATAGCCTGCAAGGTCCAAAGTTTCTACTGCTATATAGTCAATCTAGTGTATCAATCTAGTCTACCAATATATCAATAACAATAAAAACTAAACAACATTGTAAGAAATTCAACAAAATAGCAACAGCAACGATAACAGAATAATAACAACAACAAAGACATAGCAAATTACAAAAAATAACTAACGCAATAACAACTCAACAAGACAGCAAAGGATCAGAGAACATAGGACCTACCAAAATGACACAGCGAAGCAGCAGGCAAGACGGCACGACGGGAGGTGTACTAACCTTTTAACAGCAACTTACATCTATTCATCTCCTCTTAAGTTAGTCACCTGCAAGCATTAAACAAAACAACAGTCCAAATAAACATTAAGTTAGAGAATAATTGATGAGCGGATAATTTATACGCTTTTTGGCATTGTTTTTAGGTAGTTTTTAGTAAGTTCAAGCTACTTTTAGGGATGTTTTCATTAGTTTTTATGTTAAATTCATATTTCTGGACTTTACTATGAGTTTATGTGTTTTTCTGTGATTTCAGGTAATTTCTGGCTGAAATTGAGGGACTTGAGCAAAACTCTGAAAAAGACTGACAAAAGGACTGCTGATGCTGTTAGAATCTGACCTCCCTGCACTCGAAATGGATTTTCTGCAGCTACAGAACTTCAAATGGTGCGCTCTCAACGGCGTTGGAAAGTAGACATCCAGAGCTTTTCAGCAATATATAATAGTCCATACTTTATTCGGAAATTGACGACGTAACTTGGCGTTGAACGCCAAGTACATGCTGCTGTCTGGAGTTAAACACGAGGGACTTGAGCAAAACTCTGATAGGAGGCTGACAAAGGACTGCTGATGCTGTTGGAATCTGACCTCCCTGCACTCAAAACAGCGTTGGAAAGTAGACATCCAGAGCTTTCCAGCAATATATAATACTCCATACTTTATTCGGGAATTGATGACGTAAAGTGGCGCTCAACGCCAAGTACATGCTGTTGTCTGGAGTTAAACGCCAGAAACACGTCACAACCCGGAGTTGAACGCCCAAAACACGTTATAACTTGGCGTTCAACTCCAATAAAAGCCTCAGCTCATGGATAGACCAAGCTCATCCCAAACATACACCAAGTGGGCCCCGAAAGTGGATTTATGCATCATTTACTTACTCATGTAAACCCTAGTAGCTAGTCTAGTATAAATAGGATAAGTTACTATTGTATTAGACATCTTTTGACAGTTTCATCTTTGACTATTCTAGTCCTTGATCATTCGGTCTCTTGATCATTCAGGGGGCTGGCCATTCGGCCATGCCTGAACCTTTCACTTATGTATTTTCAACGGTGGAGTTTCTACACACCATAGATTAAGGGTGTGGAGCTCTGCTGTACCTCAAGTTTCAATACAATTATTATTACTTTCTATTCAATTCTCTTATATCCTTATTCCAAGATATACGTTATACTTAATTTTGATGAATGTGATGATCCGTGACACTCATCATCATTCTCACCAATGAACGTGCGTGACTGACAACCACTTCCGTTCTACTCTAGGCCGGGCGCATATCTCTTAGATTCCCCAACAGAATCTTCGTGGTATAAGCTAGATAGATGGCGGCATTCATGAGGATCCGGAAAGTCTAAACCTTGTCTATGGTATTCCAAGTAGGATTCTGGGATTGAATGGCTGTGATGAGCTTCAAACTCCTGAAGGCTGGGCGTGATGACAAACGCAAAAGAATCAAGGGATTCTATTCCAACCTGATTGAGAACCGACAGATGATTAGCCGTGTTGTGACAGAGCGTAGGAACGTTTTCACTGAGAGGATGGGATGTAGCCATTGACAATGGTGATGCCCTACATACAGCTTGCCATGGAAAGGAGTAGGAAAGATTGGATGACTATAATAGGAAAGTAGAGATTCAAGAGGAGCACATCATCTCCATACACTTATCTAAAATTTCCACTATTTATTTACATAAGTATTTCTATCCCTTTTATTTTCTTTTTATTATTAATTTTCGAAACCCAAAACTATTTAATCTGCCTAACTGAGATTTACAAGGTGACCATAGATTGATTCATACCAACAATCTCTGTGGGATCGACCCTTACTCACGTAAGGTATTACTTGGATGACCCAGTACACTTGCTGGTTAAGTTGA
>NC_029776.3:44198366-44203056 GCF_000817695.3 Arachis duranensis | reverse complement strand
AGAGCATAATAATGGGGAAATAAATGTAGAAATATATGCCAAATGTTTGGAAGAACAAATAATTAAAAATTTTGGAGAACCGAGTGCGAAAACAAGAGCCCTAAAAGAGAAACAAGACACTGGAATTTGGAAGTTCAGTTACAGTAACAGAAAGAGTTCTTATGAGCTCGATTGAGAGAGAGAAGACGTGTAAGAGAAAGCGGAGAAGGACCAACGTTGAAGGAGCGACAGCGGCACGACAACAACAAAGCGACGGCGGTGCGAGCAACAGGAGAGACAGTGGTGCGAACTTGAAGAGCAACAGAGGCACGACAGGAACAAAGCGTGACGGCGGCGCAAGCAAGAGAAACGACGGTGGCGCAACCGTGACGAAGGAACGATGGCAGCAGAGAATGACGGCGGCGCAACCGTGAATTTGGGATAGAACAAGGGGGAATTGTGTTTCTGGTGATTGGGGAATTTGGGGATGAAATGGGAAATTTGGGGAATTGGGTTTCGCAATTTGGAGGCGGGAAGAGGATGTGGGTATTTGTGTTTTTAGTGATAAAAATCGACGGCATGTTTGTTGATTTTAATTTATAATAAAAGCAATATCTTAAACGTCTATTTTATATTTTAAATCTGCACTGTTTATTTGATTTTAAAAAGCAATCTAGACCGTTTAAATTTATCGACGGTAAACGTTGTCAATATTTTAAATAATAAAATCGACGCCATATTCGTCGATTTTAAAATAAAAGTATTTTCTATCCCTCGTTCGTCGACAGTGTGACGATAATAGGACTAAGGTTAATTTACCATAAAAATATTGACGAATTGGCCGTCAATTCTAATATTTTATTTTTAATTATTTTTTGTTGATAATATCGACAGCAAGCCGTCAAAAAATATCGACGACAGAAATAACCGTCGATTTTTGACGTCGAAAAAAACGCTTTTTCTTGTAGTGATACATTTGTATGTTATTATCCTTTCTCTTCTTTGTTTTTGGTTTTATATTATAGGAGACAAAATTTAAGTATCTCTTGATTCTACTATTCAGCAACACTTTTTTATTACACACCTTGCACGTAACTCTGTTTTGGCTTCTGGTGCGGTATTTCTAACCACAGACTAACCGACAAGTGCATCGGGTCATACCAGTTACCAAGTAATACCTTACGTGAGTAAGGGTCGATCCCATGAAGATTGATGGATCAAGCAACAATGGTTGATTAAATTACTTAGTTAGATAAACAGAATAGTATGTTGAGTGTTCAAAAAGCATTAAATAGCAATTCAGAATATCAAAAGAATAGACAAATAATTAAGTTAGGAATAAATTATGGAGAAACAGTTAAGGCTTTAGAGTTATCTATTTTCTGGATTGATTTTTCTTACTAACTATTTTAATCATGTAAGATTTAATTCATGGCAAACTATGTGTGACTAGACCCTAATTCCTTAGACCTTCCTAGTCTCCTCTAAAATTTATCAACTACCAATTCTTTGGTCAATTAATTTCAATTAGAGGGTGATGATCAAGTTCCAGTTTATATGCCACAAGAATCCTAATTATCCAAAAATAAGGGGATTATATGTCACGTATCCAGTTAAATACAAACAATTAGGAATTCAGGATAATATGTTTTCAAGCTGTTGTTCAAGTAAAGAGCTTTTCCAAGTTTTACATGAACTCAATCAGAACATGGGTCATACTTCCGTTCCACCCAAATTCATAAAATAAAGAACGAAAACAATTATTGAAACATAAATCAAAACATGAATTAAATTAGAAAGAGCAAACGAATCAATCCATACAATTAGACAGAGCTCCTAACCTTAACAATGAAGGATTAGTTGCTCATGGTTCAGAGAAGAAAACTAGGATTGTAAATTGGAATGGAATAATATTGTTAAGGGAAGGAAAGTTTCTCCCTTTTATATCTAATCCTAATAATTTAAAATCTAATTTCAAAAATTAAAATAAAAAATAATAATATATTTTCCTAAAAGTAAGATTTGAATTTAAATTTGAATTAATTAACAAGTCTTCAGTTGATGGGTGGGGACCACTTGTTTTGTCTATTATGCAGCTTCTAATCTGTGTTTTCTGGGCTGAAAACTGGGTCAAAACAGCCCAGAAATTGCCCCCAGCGTTTTTCTGCGTTTTCTGCACGTGGCACATGTCACGCGTACGCGTCAGTCACGCGTACGCGTCAGTCACGCGTACGCGTTGCTGGTCTTCTTCGCAAGTCACGCGGACGCGTCGGTCACGCGCACGCGTCGCTATGAAATTTTTCAAATCACGCGTACGCGTCAGTCACGCGCACGCGTCGCCGCTGTTGAAAGCTCCAAATCACGCGTACGCGTCAGTCACGCGTATGCGTCGCTCCTCGCTGCCATCTCCTTTGATTCTTGTGCTGCAGAAACTCCATCAAATCCAGCCAGATGTTACCTAAAATAAACAAAATTGCAAAAGACTCAAAGTAGCATCCATATTGGCTAAAAAATAATTAATTTTTTATAAAACTCAACAATTTAGATACAAATTCACTAGAAAAAAATAAGAAAGATACTCACGTATCTGCTTCTACCATAACAAGAGATAAAACTATAGCCTCTCCTGTTTCTTTCTCAAAGTATCTCAACTGAAACATCATTAAGCTTATCAACGTTGAAACATCATTAAGATCAGGAAATTAGAGTAGGAGTAATTGAGTATCGTTATATGCTTGCAAATATTGTGCAAAAGTTGTAAATTCAAAATACTAGTAGAGTTGTTTTTATTTCCTTTATTAGGGACATAGACGTGGGTTAAGTTTTAGTAACTTAAGAACATTATGTTTTGGTTTTTATTTCTATTGTTTTATTTTTTTATTTTGATTTCACACAAGATTTTTGTTTTTTTACGAATTTTGTATATTTCTTTTCAAAAAAGTTGTCTTATGTAAATTTTTTTTATTTTGGAATGATAAAAATTAAATTCTAATTTTTTTTTATATCATCATAGTACCATAGGGCTGTAATATCATATGTGGGATTTTTTTCCACTACCTAACCAGTGGTGTAAAAAATCTTTGATTTATTCAAACACACTATAATCTAAGATATTTTCATTATAATTATAAGGGTAGGAATTAGGCTGTGGTAATTATTATTAACCTAAGCGAAATTTCACTTCATCAAACATAAGTTTTGAGTCACGATGTTATTTTAAGTAATTAATATATATTTTACTATGCATTTTGCATGTTTAAAATACGACATCAATATATATTCGTATCAATATAACACTAAATTATTATAAGCAAAGTTTCATTTATGTATCACTTAGCCAAAATTAAACAAAAGAGTCATGATAAATTGTATTAAACCTTATTAGAAGCCGTTTGTGTAATTTACACCGGAATTCAAGAAGAGTAAAGCAAAAGGTAAACTAGGCATCCAGAATTTCTCAAATAAATAAAATTGTAGAGATAATAGTAAAGTCATGGTTTTGAGAATCGATCGAATTAGCTGGTTCAATTCGGTTAATCGAAAATTAGTCATTAAATCATTCAGAATATATTATTTTATTATATCTAATTTAATTTCGATTAAATCTATAAATTTTTGAACTTCATTCTAATTTTATTGGTTCGGTTTTTAAAATCATAATTTGAGTATAATATCTCTCTTTTTAACTTGTATTTTTATTTATTTATCATGTCAAAAATATCATCCTTGACTGTTTTGTCCGGCTCTCTTTTAATTTACAAAAATAATTTATATTTTGTAAATAAGTTTATATTATTTTCATAAATTGTTTATCTTCTTGGAGGCTCATCTCTGATATAATCATATTTTTAAAAGCATTATTGCTAATAAAGTTGCAACTAATCATTCATAAAACCATCTTAGTGTACGATGCTATGATTAGTGGGCGCGCGTGTATATATATATATATGCGCGCGCCATAGAAAGGTGGGTATGAGTTCAATAATCTTGAAGAAACTAAATTGAAGGTAAAGGGACAGATGGATATTATTGGCATCTAGCTAGCTAGTGCTATATTGTTGTATTATTGTTATTATTTTCGCCCACTAATCATTCAAAGTAAGATGCTGAATTTGTCACCTTATTAATTTATTACCACCTACTTTGTCTCTAGCCGAAAGAGACTTAACAAAGATATCACGACACTAATCACTAATAATTGCTTCTAAATTCAAAGATAATTAACTATAGTGATAGGTAATCAGTGTGCCAATTAAACAAAGCAAGAGTCTCTATCTTAGCTTGTCGTCACATATGAAGTTTTTTTTTTTTTTTTTTTTTGCTTGAATATGTTGTGTATCACATCATTCTCTGCGCTTTAAGTCTATTAGAACAAAAAATTAATTTATCATGCATCTAAATTTTATTTAAAAACTAATTGTTGGTTAATAAATTATTATATGCACAAAATTAATCTTAACTTTGTCGTCACATATGGGTTTTATTTATTTATATTTTAACGTGTAATAAAATATTTCATCATCATAAGTTTATATTTATATTATGACCCTTTTAAATCGACAAAGATACATCAGATTCAATTTGAAGTAAACAAAATTCAAATATCTTCGTATAGATATACAAATAGTTAGAATAAAATATCGACAACGAGAAATTAAACCACTAGAACGAAAAAAAAAAAAGAGAGGAAATAACCATAAAGGAGATAACT
>NC_029776.3:44195842-44198204 GCF_000817695.3 Arachis duranensis | reverse complement strand
ATAATACGAAGAAATTTAGGTGTGATACGAAAATATTTGGGTGTATTTTTATTTTGATAAGTTTCGCATAATTCAAAATTTTTCATCTTCTTTCTCCTCATCTTCTACTGCTTCTTCTTTTATTTTTTCATCATCATCACCATCTTCTTCTTCCTTTTTTCTTATTCATATTTTTCTTTTTATTTTATCTTCTCAAGTTTCTTCTTATTTTACTTCTTAACAAGAATAAAAACAAAAAAAATCAAATAAAGAAAAAGAAGAAACATATAATGTTGCAAAATTACTTAGAAGAGGATGAACTTACATTCATTTAACTAAAAGAAAGAAAGAAATAAAGAAAAAAAGAAGAAGAAAAAAATGCGTCATTAGAGGAAATATTTTTCTGTATTTGCAGCAAATTTGGGTGTAACACGAAGAATTTTGGGTGTATTTTAAGAATTTTGGATGTATTTTTATTGTGATAAGTTCTGCATAATTCAAAACTTTTCCTCTTCTTTGTCCTCATCTTCTGCTACTTCTTTTTTTTTTCATCATCATCACCATCTTCTTCTTCTTCTTTTTCTTATTCATCTTTTTCTTTTTGTTTTACCTTCTCAAGTTTCTTCTTATTTTACTCTCTTAACAAGAATAAAGATAAAAAATCAAACAAAGAAGAAGAAGAAACACATAATGCTGCAAAATTACTTAGAAGAGGATGAACTTACCTTTATTTAACTAAAATAAAGAAAGAAATAAAGAAAAAAAGAAGAAGAAAAAATGCAGCATTAGAGGAAATATTTTTCTGTATTTGCAGCAAATTTGGTGTAACACAAAGATATTTGGGTGTAACACGAAGATATTTGGTGTATTTAAGAATTTTGGGTATATTTTTATTCTGATAGATTCTGCATAATTCAAAACTCTTTCTCTTTCTTCTCCTCTTCATCTTCTACTGCTTCTTCTTCCTCATCTTTTTATTTCATTTTCTTATAATTCTTCTTAGAAGAAAAAATCAAACAAAGAAAAAAAATACATAATATTGTAAAATCGATAGAAAGAAGAGGAGAAAAAAATGCAGCAAAAATAATAACAATAAAAAGAACCACGATGAAGATGAAATAAGCGAAGAAGAAGCAGAAGGAATGGCGGAAAAAAAAGAAGAGGAATGCAAAGAAGAAGAAGAAGAAACAAAAGGAGGAGGAGGAAGAACGTGAAATACAAACATCGAAGAAGAACCATTTCTTATTTTGTGCTATTCAAAATTGAGAAAGCGTATTTTTACACGCTCTTTAAATTGAGAATTATTTTTGTTAGACTTAGACTAATTTATATAGACTTATATGCCAAAAAGATATGTATAACAAGTTTGGGCCCCGCTACACATACAAGCAAATAACGCATACAATCCTTACAAGTTGGCCCAACTCAGGTTTAATCCACGCGCACTCCCTCCCTTTAAATGGAGCGTCAATTTCACGCGCGTCACTCGAACGATTACGCTTCGAAAAAACCGCTCATTATGGCTCACTCTTCCTCTTCTCCTTCAAAGATAGCACAAATCCTCAAGTTTCGAGCAACATTCCAAACTGAAGAGACATTTGAACTCGTCGCGAATAATAGCAGAAACCATCAACAAAATATTATTCAAGGTACGTTATTGTTTTACTTATCTTGTACATTTTCCACATTTCTGCTTTTGATTTCGAAATCGAAGAACTATGTTTTACTGTTCTTCTATGTTCTTCTAGGTTTTATTGATCTTCTTGTTCTAAGAAATTGAACACATGGTGTAAATATATTTGATCTAATCATAAGTAATTTTTTTTCCATAATTAAACTCTCTCTGGTGTATTCAAAATGTCTGATTTACAGGTACTATAATATGAAGTGGTGATCCAGATAGATTGGAACCCATATATGACGGTCTGCATAGAGATCTGCATAATACACCCAAACACAGACTATAAATACACCCGATAAAAAATTAAATTTACACCTTTGCTGCAGATTTTAACCCAACACTACCTGAAAGCTACTTGTTGTCCACGAGTCCAAAATTAATTAAACTCTCTCTAGTGTATTCAAAATGTCTGATTTACAGGTACTATAATATGAAGTGGTGATCCAGATAGATTGGAACCCATATATGACGGTCTGCATAGAGATTTGCATAATACACCCAAACACAGACTATAAATACACCTGATAAAAAATTAAATTTACACCTCTACTGCAGATTTTAACCCAACACTACCTGAAAGCCACTTGTTGTCCACAAGATCAAAATTAATTAAACTCTCTCGAGTGTATTCAAAATGTCTGATTTACAGGTACTATAATATGAAGTGGTGATCCAGATAGATTGGAACCCATATATGACGGT
>NC_029776.3:44195191-44195740 GCF_000817695.3 Arachis duranensis | reverse complement strand
CACCCGATCACCTCTACTGCAGATTTTAACCCAACACTACCTGAAAGCCACTTGTTGTCCACAAGACCAAAATTAATTAAACTCTCTCTCTAGTGTATTCAAAATGTCTGATTTACAGGTACTATAATATGAAGTGGTGATCCAGATAGATTGGAACCCATATATGATGGTCTGCATAGAGATCTGCATAATACACCCAAACACAGACTATAAATACACTCGATAAAAAATTAAATTTACACCTCTGCTGCAGATTTTAACCCAACACTACCTGAAAGCCACTTGTTGTCCACAAGACCAAAATTAATTAAACTCTCTCTGTTGTATTCAAAATTTCTGATTTACAGGTACTATAATATGAAGTGGTGATCCAGATAGATTGGAACCCATATATGACGGTCTGCATAGAGATCTGCATAATACACCCAAACACAGACTATAAATACACTCGATAAAAAATTAAATTTACACCCCTACTGCAGATTTTAACCCAACACTACCTGAAAGCCACTTGTTGTCCACAAGGCCAAAATTAATTAAACTCTCTCT
>NC_029776.3:44172271-44194922 GCF_000817695.3 Arachis duranensis | reverse complement strand
CTATCAAATGAGTCTTTGCTATGAGAGTTTCATTTTCCCTCTCTGCTACATGTAATCAATTGATTCTTAATCTCGTTTTCCTTTCTATTTGTGCTCTGAACTCTTGTAGAAAAACTTGCAACCTTGGTATAGTTCCTGTAAATTTTTCCAGCATCTTCAATGGTGGTAAAGGTCATTCCAACCTTCGGAACAAAGTAGTCATCAACAACAGAGAGGTTGCAGAAGACACCATGTCAAAAACTATAAATACACCATGTCAAAACGAAGCTGGAGTTACAGAGAGAAAAACTAACGTCAATGACGAAGAACAAACCAATGAGAAAGGAGAGGAAAAGAACGATCGAAAAACCAGGGGAAGACGCGCGAGAAGAAGAACGATGAAATTTGAAAAGAAAGAAAACAAAGAAGGAAACAAATCTTTTAAATTTGGTAGTTATACAAACGCGAGATCTTTGTATAGCGCGTGTAAGTGACGTAGGAGTTGCAGCGCGTTTTAGTGGATTAGGCGTTAATGAACTTGTAATAGTTACAAGCCCTAATCGCTTGTATACTAAGCTTTTCTCAACAAGTTTACCCATTTTAGAGGAAATATATGTCATGCATTGTTGGCATTAATATGCACTTAATGCATAGTCGACCATTACAAAAGTATGCAGTTATGATATTTATAGTAAAAATTTATACTACGTATCAATGACAATTAATAAGTTTGTCAAAAGATAGATATACGAGACCTTTGCGATGGTCAACAAGCTAAGCAAAGTAAATTAAATTAAAGTGAACAAAAAAGTGATAAATAAGTTCTAAAAATTTATAGTTTATTTGCGCGATTATTTTTTTTAAAAAATATCAATAATTTTTTTATGATGGTATATATATATATATCCCTCAAAATAGCAACAACAGAAAAGTCTAGTTTTTTCGAAATAATCCTCTAAAAAGAATATACAATCTAAAGTACAAAAGTGAAGAACAAAATACATAAATTAAAATAGAATCTAAGTCTTAAAAGGTAAGTCTTCGCTTCCAAGAAAACATATTCAGCACGCTCAGCGAGGTGCGTCACCTTTTATATCTGAAAAACAACATAATATGTCTGGAATAAAAACTGAGGGTTCTCAGTATGATTAATGTGCCCATATAAATAATAAATAACGTCCCAGAAAACCAAAGGCATTTCAAAATCTCTAATAATTTCAATCAAATCCTAAAGTTCTCACTAAACCAGAAAAAGGGTAACTATATCTAAGAAATCTAATCTAACTCTTCACTTTTCGTTCTCTGCAAATCTCCAATTCCCATTTGGAACAACCTCAACGTCTCCTCCACCAGCATGAGGGATCTCTCAGAAAACAAACACAATCAGGACAAAGAAGGAAAACACAAATATAGTAACAGATATCACAAATACATCAAACATTAGTTAGTTACAGATAGGCAATTAGGCAAGCCAAACAAATGCATACCCAAACAAAATATACAAGTACATATGATGCATGTCTGTCCTACAGCCGATGATATTATCTGTTGGTTATACAGCCAAACCCGACATGTCAATGGTAGCAAACCCTGGATAGAAACACCACCTCACGGAGCAAGTGGGACTAAGCCACAACCCTTGCATACTACCCGCTTAACCTAGAGCAAGTGGGACAAACCACAACTCTTGCTATTGCCCATGTGTTTCAATTATTAACCTAGAGCAAGTAGGACGAATCACAACCCTTGCTACTACCCAGGTATCTCAATTACTAATTCATAGCAAGTGGGACGAACCACAACCCTTGTATACTGCCCAGGTGTTTCAAACATTCACCTTAACTCATTATCACTCAATCAACTCCATTCGTAATCATAATCACATTCATTATCACATCTCAATCTCATAATCATTCACATTATCCTCGTAATCATAATTAATCATTTTCATTATCATAATTATCCCCACCATAACTCAACATCTCAACATTTGTAAATATATTTATTCACATAATTCACATCATCTTTACCTCATTCATCAGTATTGGCTCATCACTAACTTAGTTCTACACTCCACAACCTCTCTCAATATCAATCTAACCTCCCTAATATGTTTAATGTTATTTCAAGCCTAAAAACTTGCTATTAGACCTTAAACAAGGGTTACAGAAGTTTACAAGCTTGCTGAAAAGGTCAAATAGTTAAAAACAGAGTTTTATGTAAAAAACACTATTTGTGCGTACGCACGCACCAAAATGAATTCCCAGCATGTGCGTACGCATCATTGCTGTGCATACGCAAAACTTGTAAAATTCCAGGGTGTGCGTACGCACACCTCTCATGCGTACGCATGAGTCTCGTCACACGTCCTGTTCTGTGCGTGCGTACAATAGGGTGCGTGGGCACCCAAACCAGGAATTCTGGTTTTTTACAACTTTTCAAAGTTCAATTTTTTATACCTAACTTCCAACGTTTATTACTTTATCTACAAAAATTTTTTCACCTTCATCTTTAAATCGGTTTAAAACTCTTATAACCATTTTTGATTTAAGACAAAATTCACTTAATTCCAAACTCCGAGGGCTAAGTTATGGTCCGCCAACATTGGTTAAAATCCTATTTTTACCAAATTTTTCCAACTCCTCAAGTTTTCAAAATTTTCATTCCGAAACCAAACCAACCACAACCAAATCATTACCAATTGCTCAAATACACTAACAGATACTCTTTATCCTCTTCACAATCATTCTAACAACCAAATCCTTCAATTTATTCAATAATTTCACTCATAAATCCACCAATTCCCACTATTATCCTCAATCATTATCAACAACAATAATTAACATACATTCCACCACATCAATAATCATCATCGATCATATTTTGTCCACATACTAAATCAAACTTTTATTCAAACCACCAACTTCACAATTTACACATTCAACACCAAATTCAACAATTATCATCATTAAACATTAACAATTTGTCTCACATGCATATACCATATCTAACCAATCGAATCTACCAATTCATATCTTCAAACCTATCTTAAGGCAACTAGCCTAAGTTTTCACGCAACATTATATATTAGCTATAAGAAATTGAAAGCATACCTTGGCCAATCCCCCCCAAAACTCAAAACATTAAAATTCAAGATTCCAAGACTACCAAACAACTCCAATAAGTTTCAGCCACGAAAGCTTTATTCCAAGTACCACAATTCACCAATTTGACTTCAATCAATATAATATTCACCCTAATTTCATATAATTCTATCTTATCAATGCCAGGGTTTAGCAATTCATCAATTCACAAGGGTTGAGAGAATCCTTACCTTATCCATTGATGATTGAGGTAAAACCCAACAATTACCCAAAGTTAGATTTCACCTAAACCACCAAAATCATGAGAATCACTCAATACCCTTAACCAAAATGCAAATTGTGAATGGAAGAGGAAACTAGGCACTAAATACAAGGTTTCTTACCACTTTATTTAATTATAATTGAAGAAGACTCCAGGACAAATGCGTGGCCACAAACGGCTCGTCAATCGGAGCTCTGGATTGAAAGTTATGCGGGATTGAAGATTGAATTGGAATGGAGATAGGGTTCTTAACCAAACTTCTCTTTTTAGCGTGAATGAACTTAGAAAAGGGAAGAAAGGCTGATGCAAGGGTTTTATATGATGGACTTGGGTCCAACTTGGACCTGGTTCAACTAGTTCAGTCTGTTGGCCCAATTTTGAACCAAAATCTTTAAAATTAGTATTTTAATTCGTATTTTAAATATGTTTATTTCTTCAAATTTTAAAATTTAATTTCCTAATATCCTTTGATCATAAATAATTGGGTTAAGTAATTTTTTATCCCTAAGGTCTGAGGCCAAAATTAAAATTGTCCCCAACCTTTTTTTGTTAATAAAATCATTCTCAATGTTATAAAACGTTATAAAATCGTGCTTTTCTACTTTAATTTTATTTTTTTCCAAATTACCCTTAATAATTAATATAAATAATAAAAATAATATTAAAAAATAAAAATAAACCCTTCCCCCCTCCACCTGCACCCCCACTCCCTTCTCTTCCCTAACCACCGTTTGGCTCCTAGTCTAATCACAGCAGCAACAAGCAAAATCAACAGAAATGGCAGTTTAAACAACAATTTAGCAATCCTTATTGTCAAGTTATAGTTACAAATATGCAGTGCCATAATTTCAGCAACAACAACAAAATTCATGCCAAACTTCAAAAATCATGGATGCAGAAGAAGAAGAACTCGATGCAAACTCAGATTCAACAAACAATTCCACAACAAATTTGCAAAATGTATCAACAATTTGAGATCCAAATTTTCAATTCCACATCCAAACAAAATCACATCAGAGATATCTTTTTCCAGGAACAAGTTCAACCGATTTGAAAACACAAGCAACCCGAATTTCAATTCTGCAATCAGATTTCCTGATTCAGGGACAGTGATGAGTCCATATTTGATGATATATTTTAACTTGATTTGGATAGATTTCATCATATAAACTCACACTTATTCACTAAAATAGCATACTTTTATGTTTGATCCCTAATTTGATCATAAATGTGAAAACATACGTATTTGTGCTTAAACTAGTGATTTTAATTTCACTTTCATGCCATTCGATGCTGTGATATGTTTTGTGAGTTATTTCAGATCAATTAGGCAAGATTGGCTAGGCAAAAGTGGAAGAAAGCATGTACAAGGGAGAATACATGAAGAAAACAAAGAAAAACACAAACAGCCATGTGTGCGTGCGCACAAGCATCCGTGCATGTGCACAAGAAGAAATTTACATGTGTGCGTATGCACAAGCACCTGTGTGTATGCACAGGTAAGCATTTAGCAAAGTGTGTGTAGGCACAGGATCCTGCACGTGGTTTCATTAATGAAACACGTGATACGCTATTTCTGAGGGCTTTTGGCCCAATTTTTGAAGGCTTGATGCTGAATTGAAGTGCTATATCAAGGAGAATTGACCACATATGAAGAGAGCTCACTTGTAGGGTAGAAAAACACATTACGAGTAGGAGTAGTGTAGATAGTAGAATTCTCTCTTAGGGTTTTTAATTAGAGTTTACTTCAATTTCCATTATAGCATTTTATAGCAAGCTTTCATTTTGGATTTTGCTTCTTTAATTGTAAGTACTCTTAATTTCCTATTTAATTACATCACTTTTACTTTCACTTTCTCTTGGTTCAAGTTACCTTGTTCATATTTGTAATTTTGAGTTTCTTTAAGTTTTCATTGATGAATTTAATGTTTCATGCTTTTTTTATGCTTGATTGCTTGTTTATGTTTTACTTTGTGGATAGTTGGTTATAATTTTCCATTTTCCTTTGCAAATTCCTCTATTTTGTTTTTATGCACACAAGGTTTTTGTGAAAATGCCAATTATAAGTTTTGAGTAGATTTTCACACCTTGGCTTGGGGTTTGAGTTCCTAGATACTAGAGTCATAATGTCCGACACTTAGTGGTAATTCTTAGGTAGTTAGTTGACTCTTGTTTCCATTGACGCTAGCTTTTTACCAACTAATTTGGTAAGTTAGCTAGGACTTATGGATTAAGGTCAATTATGCTTGCTTGACATACTCCTCGATGTTAGGGGTTAACTAAGCGAGATTGACCCATCATAGTTGTGGTTATGATCATGATAGGATTCCTTGGATTCTCATTTCCTAAGTCAAGGCTCTTTTATGCATATCTTAGCATTTTTCACTAATTTTGATCTTGTTGCCCTTTTACTTGCATTAATTTTCAATTTTGATTATTTCTTAGTTCTTTGATTTCTTAGTTCTTTTAATCTTTCGTTTATTGATTTCAAAACCCCTTCTTTGTCCTTCACAACCGAAAGCTAACACTTCAATTGCATCCTAGAGAAAACGACCCGAGGTTGAATGACTCTCGATATTAATTTTGAATTTAAAAATCTAAACTTTTATTGATGGTCGATTGTTGGGTTGGGACTATAACTGCAACGCCAATCTTATCTTGAGAAAAAAAATTCCTAACCCGCTTAAGGCCAACATCAAGTTTTTTGCACCGTTGCGGGGACGCAATTGGTGTTATATCTTTTGGTTGTTGTAAATATGTTCGTAGTCTAAATAGCACTTTTTGGTTGTTTGTTTGATTTTATTAGTAAGTATTGTTTATACTTTCTTCATGACTTTTTCTCACCATCACCATAATTCACCCCAATGGAACCCAAACATTTACCTTTCTAGTCACCAATTCTATACACCATCACCTCACTACCTACAAAACTAAGATCCTTACCCTCATGAGTTTGATTGTCAACCTTCATCACCACAACTTTCACCTTCATATATGGATTAATCTACACAAGAATTGCTTTTCATGCTCATTCAAGAAAAACAAGAGTTCCGAAAGAAGCATGAGCAAGTCATGTCCACCTTAGCAGAAACTCTTGACCGGTTAGCTTCATTACATTCACCCCACAACCAGAAAATTCTAGTAGATGAATGTGTGGAATCAAGCGAAGAGTGTGGAGTGAACGAAGCATTGCAAAATCAATAAGAAGATGTCAAGTTGCAACATGAAGCACAAGATAGGATAAATGAATAGTTGGTGAAAATTGATCAAGAGGATTCCATCATACAAGATTTTTTGTCCAACTTGGTTAATCCCTTCAGTGACCTTCATGAGGCTCCCTTGTTTTAATTTGAAGGAGACGTTGATGTGGACTTCACACAACCTCCAGTCTTTGATTTGAGCAATGATGAGGAAGATTTAAAGGAGGTTGAGGAAGACTTTAGCTACCAAGAAGTGAAGATATATGTGCAAGAGCAAATTGAGTGGGTAAAGATTTCTCCAACAAGCTTTCTGGGCCTACATCAATATGCCCTCTTGGAAATGGATTGTCAACTTCGAACCCTTCTTGGAGTAGTGGATGGTGGAGAGAAGAATGTTGATTGGAAAGGAGATAGAAAGCACATCAAGGGAGCCAATTTGACATTTGGAGCTCAATTATGGTGCAAGATTCAATTCGGTGGATTCTATAGGGTGTATAAGTGTGTCAATGGCATGGTTCTGAAAACCGAACCAGACCGGCCAGTTCAACCGGATCAACTGAGAATCAGTCATCTAGCCGGTCCGGCTAAGGTCAGAAACCATCTGGCAAAAAACCGGTGAAAAATCGATCAAACCGGCGGTTAACTGGTGAACCGTGAGAACCGTCTGGTTTTTTAGCAATTTTTGGTTTGAAAGTTGTATTGCTAAACGGCATCATTTTGGCTCTTTAAAAAAAAAAAGAAAATGCCTAAACCTTAAGGAAGCCCTAAATCCTAATCAGTTTCCAGAAATCACCCAAGCTCCAGAAATCACCCAAGCAGTTCAGCACCCACAGCCATCAGCCCTCTTCAGAGTTGCATAGCCACCAGCCCACGACCACCAATCGAGCAGCCCACCGCCATCGCTACCACATCCCGCAGCTACAGCAGCGACGGCGTTGACCACTGCAACCACCACCGCGTCCTGTTTCGTCGCCGAGCTCGCCTCCTCTTTCGTCGTCGCCGAGCTTGCCTCCTCATTGGTCGTTGCCGAGCTCGCCTACTCGTTGGTAGTCACCGACACCGCGTCCTCTTTCGTCGCCGTTACTCGCCGCCAGTAATACTCTGTTCTTGATTTATTTGCTGCCTTCTGATTTTGATTTATGAGCTTGCCTCCTTCTGATTTTCTGTGCTTGATTTTATGATTTATTTGTTTGTGATTTTGATTTATTTGCTGCCTTCTGATTTTGATTTTCTAACTTTCTGTGCTTGATTTTATTTTTTAATTTGCTGAGGTTAATTGTTGTCTTTTGATTTTGATTTTCTGTGCTTGATTTGTTTGCTGCTTCATGATTTTGGTTTTTGATTTTCTAAGGTTATTTGTTCATGATGAATTTGTTTGCTGCTTTATGATTTTGGTTTTTGATTTTCTGAGGTTATTTGTTCATGATGAATTTGTACTCAGGCCAGTCAGTCACCGGTGGAAATGGAGGAAAATCATAGCTGCCAAAATCAGGAAATGTTGGTGCAAGAAGTTTTTTGCTGCTGCCTTGAACCATTCCAACACTAGAAAGTGACAAAGCAATCAACATAGATAATAAAAACAAGCTTGTTTTAGTGCCCATGTTGGTTGTTGAAGTGACACAAAAAAGCTTTAGCTAATTGGGATTTTATAGTACCTCCAAGCCAAAGAATGAGGTTTTAAATGGGCATCAAATGTTGGTGTGCGTTACTCTTTTTTGGAGTACGGTATGCCAGATATAGATTCAACTGTGACCTTCTTTAATGCCTTTTTTGTTTGGTTTCTCTTCCATCATACTCCTTGCAGTTATCAATCTTTTTCCCTTCTTCTCTTTCAATATTCATTTTCTAACAAAAGACGACTAATACAATGTCCCTTTGGCACTTAGGTAAGTAGCATTGTGTTAATTAGCATTTTTGTTAGTTGAGCTAAATTATTCATTATGCTATGTTTAGGTCTTGGTGATGACTTGTGATTTGAGGTGCATCCATGATTTTCTTATCCATCATCAATTCATATAAGTACATTAAAGGCTCAATTCTTTTTCTCTTTTGATGAGTTGCACATTTTATTAGTTGAAAACTTGCTAGTAATTGTTTCTTTTGAATGTAGAACATTATGGATTTGTCATTATGTGCGTTTTTTTGGTTTAGTTATAAACTTTGATGTTTGAAGTTTTTTGTGAACCTCTAATATTAAGTTATGGATAATTTATTATGTGAAATTTTAAATTTTATTAAGTTAGAAATTATTGAATTTATATATTTAAAATTATTTTTAGGTTTTTTAATAATTTTATTTAATATTTAATTAAACCGGTTAAACCCCGATTGAACCCTAGTCGAACCAGTGAACCATTGAACCAGTGACCTCACCGGTTTATTGACCGGTCTGGTTCTTGCAACCTTGGTCAATAGTGATTTGAGACAAAGTTCATCTAAGTGCGTAAATGAAAATCAACGAGAAGATGAATAGGAAACTAAAGTATGGGATCCGGGAATTGGTTTCAAGAGTCAACACTTATGGATCCTACTGGCTAGCTTGTAGTCTCTCAAGAGTTTGATGCAATTCATTTGGGAACCCAGAGGTCAAATCAAGAGCAAACTTGGTTGGAGATTCAAGGAGGAGTGAAAACATAAGCCGCCCTAACAAGAATCTCCTCAAAAAGTCCAACTTAAGGACTTTAAACCAAAGTGTTAGGTGGGAGACACCCCACCATGGTAATATCCTTCTAATTTTCTCTCTTTTAGCTTTTATTGCTTAAATAATTGAGTATTTTGCTAGTTTCGTTAGTTGCATTTTGATGTTTGTTGGGTTATTTTAGTGGAATAATATGTTTTTGGAGTTTTATGATGTTTTGGGATTTGAAAACCTATTTTGGATGTCATGATTGGTGCCTAGGGGTCATAATTTTTGTTGCAGGAATGGAGTCCTGTGCGTGCGCACAGCATCGTGCATGCGCACACTTCTCCTATTTTTCGTCACATGTGTGTCCGCACAGCTGTGTGCATACGCACACTCCTTAAACGCCTCCCTGTTTACAGCGCTCGCACCACTTGTGTGCGTGTACCCTACCATATTTTCTTTCTGTGCGTACGCACAACCTGTTGTGCGCGCGCACACTTCACCTTCTTCATTAAAAAAAAACAAAAAACTTCTTTGTGCGTGTGCATAGCCTTATGTGCACGCACATCATTTAGCAACTCTTCTGGTCACAACACCCGCACATAGTCTGCGTGTGAACACCCCCTCTTTTCCCTTCGTGTGCACGCGCACATGCCTTGTGCGCCTGTACAAATCGTGCTACCCATTCTGTTCCCAGCGCTGGCACGACTATGTGCGCGCGCATACCTCTCATTGTTCCCTTGTGTGCACACGTACATGCTTTTGTGCGTACGCACAAGACCCTTTTCGAATGTTAATTTGAAAGGGTATGCCCTCGCACCCTATCAATTTCCCCAACCTTATTCCCTTTTTCTTTTCTTTTACTTCTCTGAAAACCCACCATCACCTACCCTAACCCTACACTACCACTCAACTCAAACTACCCAACCACCTCCGTCCGACCCCGACGCTACCACCGGCAACCACCGTCACCCACCCTATCTCTCTTCCTTCTTCTTTTTCTTTCACATTCTCCCATTTCCCTTCTTTCTACGCCACACCCCTGTTCTCCACGACAGCCACCCCTTTTCGCGTCTCCAGCGCCAGCGAGTAACCACCAGCAGCGGCGAACCTCTGTACCACTGCGGCAACCACCCCGCTCGTCCGTTCTTATTCCTCCTTTCGCCTATAGCGCAGGTTCCATTTCCTTTCCCCCTCCCTATTTTTGCTTCCCCTTTTATTTTTCAAAGCTTTTTAATTCTGCTTTTTAGTGATTAGGAGGCCTTAGGTTAAATGAATTCTGTGTTTTGGATTGAACATTGTTGTTGGCTGATTGTTTTGAATATTTTTGGGTTGAATGCTGTATGAATGAAACTGATAATGCTGCTTCTAAAATTTCTGCACATAACCTGTTCGATGAAATGCCTGAATAGAGTTTTCAATTCAATTTTTGTGTTTGATCAACATAGATCTTGGATTTTCCTTCCATTATGCATTTCAATTCATACTTGTGCAGTTTTATATAATTTTAGATGATGGTTAAAATGAATTCTTATATGCACATCATGTTATTCTTGCTTGAACACCAAACTGTACTTGAAATTTGCAGTTCTGATCATTCTGTTGGTGTTACCTTAGCTGTGCATATTACATTTTAGATTGATGATTTGTTTGGTTATGTACTTATTGTTGATTTTTGCTTAAACACCGAACTGCAATAAAATTCAGCTTTGATTACTTGTTGGTGTTATAAGTTAAGTGCATAGACTGAATTATTGAGTGAATTGAAGATATAGCTTCTTCATGTAATCTTAAACATACCTGATCACATATATAGCTACTCATTCCTTCAAGTTTTTGAGTAATTCAAATTAAACTTTATCAACTTATTGCTTTGTGAACAAGGGCTGTATTTGTTTGACTCTCTTCCACTTTTGGCATGAATAAGTAAGCTTCTCATTATCAAATTGGTTATTCCCTTGGTGTTGAATTTTGATTGAATCTTACACATTGAATGCACAATTAGGTAATAACCAAGTTCTTGATTCAATTCACTTGCATTACTATACCTAAGTTATTTGTGCTTAAGTTATTGATCAATTCCTTTAATTGTTACTTAGGTTGCTTGATTGTGGAAAACTACATTCTCTTTTGAGAATTTCAATGCTTTTGATGATGTTTTCCTCAATTAAGTCTCTGTTATCCTAATGGGCTCTAATTTATATTGTTTGACTATTTCCTCTCTATTTTGTGATTTTCATATGTTTCTCCTGAGTTGTATTCTATTTTTGTCTTTTTCAGGATGCGTCGTAAAGGCAAGGAGAAAGCCAACCCTTTGGCTCCTCCTCCTGCACGTCTGAGCACACAGTCGGACACTTTCATCAATGAGGAAACCCAAGAATAGTATAGGAAATTAGAAAATAAAGCCTTCCACTATGAAAGGAAGCTAAATGTACATGAGAAATATGCAGAACTAATACATAACAGACTCAATTTCTACCATTGAAAATTCGTAGAATTTGACCCGATGGAAATCAATGAACACTAGGTCAAAGAATTCTATGAAAATCTATTGAAGAGGGAGGCCGCTACTATTTTTCTAAGAGGTGTCAAACTAGATACCTCCGACCATGCTTTAGAGGCCCTCTTACAAATTCCGCATATTCCTCAAGCCTATGATGCTTACCCACAGTTAGTGAAGGACTTGACATCGGGCAAAATTTCCTTGGACGCTGTTCTGAAGAGGATTGTCCTACCTGAGGCCAACTAGGAATACAGCAGAGGAGAGAATGCGGTCCAACAGAGTATCGCGTGCTCCGACTTACATTCGGAGGCAAGGATCTGGCAGCAGATCATCGCCGATTACATCTTGCTGAGCACGCATGTCATTCACATTCAGGTCCATGTGCCAGTTTTACTTTGGGCTATTCTAGAGGGGATGAGGATCTCTGTCCTTCCCCTTATCAGAGATTCGGTGTGGAAGGTGAACCAGCAGTAGAAGTATAACATTCTCTTCCCATCGATGATCACCCGGTTGGCTACATTATTTGGAGTGGAGAGACGTCCGACAGACCAGACGTCTGTCTTTATCAACAACCAGCCATTCCTGCCATACGGTGAGTATGATAGACCGCCACCACTGAAGAAGAGGAAGACCACTGAGCCACCATCATCATCAGCAGAGCCTTCAGCACCTCTAGCACCTTTAGCACCTGCACCTAGACCTCAGACACCTTATGAGCTGGGCCGGGAGATTCTTCAGGCCATCCACCGCTATGAGCGCCGTAATGCTTGCCGCTTTTAGTCGATTGTGGTGAAGTTTGAGGGTAGAGAGCCTGGGCCACCTCCTCTAGATACTCCAAAGCCAAAGGCTGAGACCGAGAAGCCAATAGTGGATGAGCCAGCAGTTAAGAAAGCTGAGGAGGGAGCACAGACAACAGCAGCAGAGCCAACTGACCAGGCCGTCCAGGAGCCAGCAGTTGAGACCATTCCAGAGCCTTCCCGTGCTATCATTGTTTATCAGCTACATTCGCACCCACCACCTCCAAACGGTGGAGCTGCTCAGCTTTGACCACCCCCGGTTTGATTTTTGGCACGGAGCACCGTGCATGATTTAAATGTGGGGGAGGATCTACGATTTTTAGGTGTAAACATTCTCTTCCGAACACTCTTTATTTATTTTATTTTTAACTTTATTATGATTTTGTGGATATTTTTAGTACTTGGTCTTTTGCTACATACTAGTATTTTGGTTTATGTATATAGTAGTTGCTTTTATTACCTTTAGTATTGCATTTTCATTTCAGTATATATATGTATATTGCACTTTATTTTGCTTGGTATATAGTATAGATTTTGGTTGTGATTGGATGATGTGAATAACATATGCCTAGTTTAATTTTGATCCTAGTTGTTCATGTTAATTTTTTTTGGTTGTTGAAAATTAGGAAAAGAACTAGGAAATTTTGAAAAATTTGTATCCATCACACCATGCATTCATATATAGGAAATAATTTTGGTGAAAAACAACAAAGATTTTCAAGAATTTCGTTTCATGGGCATTCTATTGAATTGATTTGGAAAATTGGTTTTTACACTTGCTTGAATGATTTTTATGGAACATAGAAAAGGAAAGAACAAAATACCTTGCAAGTTTTTGAGCTTTGATGAGTGGTTACACATTTTAACCACAATTTTGTTTATTGTGATCTTGGTTTTGCTCGAATCTTTATTTCCAATAATTGATGTTTTGATTGCATTGAGCATGATTGAGGCCATCTTTGTATAGCTTACTTAACCCGTATGGCCTACCCCTTCCATCTACAATTGTTAACCTCCTTTGAGCCTTAAGTGAAAAACCATTGTTTACCTTAGATTATATCCTTGATTAGCTTAGGATGAGAAGTGTGTTTCATTTAAGTGTGAGAGAATTTTGAGAAACATTGGTAGTGGATGAAAATGTTTGTTTTGGATTTTGGATTTTGCTTCTTTAATTGTAAGTACTCTTAATTTCCTATTTAATTACATCACTTTTACTTTCACTTTCTCTTGGTTCAAGTTACCTTGTTCATATTTGCAATTTTGTGTTTCTTGATGTTTTGATTGATGAATTTAATGTTTCATGCTTTCTTTATTTTTGATTGCTTGTTTATGTTTTACTTTGTGGATAGTAGGTTATAGTTTTCCATTTCCCTTTGCAAATTCCTATGTTTTGTTTTTATGCACACAAGGTGTTTGTGAAAATGCCAATTATGAGTTTTGAGTAGATTTTCACACCTTGGCTTGGGGTTTGAGTTCATAGGATACTAGAGTCATAATATCTGACATTTAGTGGTAATTCTGGGGTAGTTAGTTGACTATTGTTTCCATTGACGTTAGCTTTTTACCAACTAGTTTGGTAAGTTAGCTAGAACTTATGGATCAAGGTCAATTATGCTTGCTTGACCTACTCCTCGATGTTAGGGGTTAACTAAGCGAGATTGACCCATCATAATTGCCATAGTTGTGGATATGATCATGATAGGATTCCTTGGATTCTCATTTCCCAAGTCAAGGCTTTTTCATGCATATCTTAGAATTTTCACTAATTTTGATCTTGTTGCCCTTTTACTTGCATTAATTTCCAATTTTGATTATTTATAAGTTCTTTGATTTCTTATTTCTTTTAATCTTTCGTTTATTGAATTCCTTCACTTCTTTGCAAACTTCTTTAGCTTCAACCATGTCTTGATCAGAGTCTTCGATATCTTCCTCATCACTTGAGTCATAATTGGGAGGTTGAGAAAAGTCGACCTATGCATCATCTTCGTATTCACTTGGGGAAGATTCGTCTGTCTCAAAAAATTCACTTGCAGAGGCAAGTTCATCATTAAGAGAACTTGAGTGGTGATTATCATCATCAGGAAAACTTGAGTCTTGGTTAATTCCGTCTAATTCCTCATAAGATATCTGCCTTGGGGGTTGTGCACTATCCTCCTTAGCATCAATTGTAACGTCTTCGACGGAATTCTCCACAACTCTGGATTCCTGCGGAGGTTCAGCATCCCCTAAATCTTCAACCAACTCTTCTTCTTCGACAATGACAGTGTCCTCTACTTGTTCCAGTATGAAGTTATGCTCTATGCTATCCACTGGAGCTTCTTGTATCTTCTTCACAATACATTCTTCATTAGATTCTCCACATGAAGCCATGGGAGTCTGTTGAGTGTCTGAACGTCTGGAAGATAATTAATTTATTGCTTGCTCTAGTTGATGAAGGGTTGCATTAAATTGGTTTGCTGATTCTTCGAAGCGAACTTGTGATTCTTGGCTTGATGGATATGGACATGGTGCATAGGGGGGTGGTGGTTCTTGGGAGTAATTGGATTGGCATTGGGGCGGGTAAGGATCATGTGGTGGCGAATGGCGAAAAGAAGCTTGTGAGTATGGTGGGTTAAGGTTATGTTTAAAGGAGGGTCTCTGAGCATAGGGTGGGGCTTGTTGGTAGCTACAAGGGGGTCCACCAAATCTATCAGTTGGGTATGCATTGTAGAACGGTCTCTGTCCATGATATCTAGGAGGGTGTTGTTGCCTAAAGGAGTGATCAGATCCTCTTGGCTCCATCCATCTTTGATTGCTTAGACCGTGATGCATAGTCCTGTTATGGCTTCTACTCCTTTCAACAAAATTAGAACCAATCTCAAAGCGAGAGGGGTGAGAATTCATAGTAGCTATTAGAAATAAGAAGGGAAAACAAAAACAAAGAAACAAGTAAAAGAAAAATATTTACAATAACCAATAATAAGGCAACGTTTGCAATTCCCCGGCAACGGTGCCATTTTGACGTTAGGATTTTTGCTTGTAAAGAATTTTGTAAAAATATAGTCACGTTGTGAGTATAGATTCTAAACCAACAGAAAATCCCTTCGTACAAACGTTTTGGTTGTCACAAGTAACAAACCCCTTTAAAATTGATAACCTAGTATTTAAACCTCGAGTCGTCTTCTCAAGGAATTACAGGGAGGTATGCTCTTATTATTGGTTCTGAGTCTTGTAAATTGGGGGTTTTTAAAGTGAGGAAGGACTATGTTGAATGACAAGTAAAATAAATAAATAACTGTAAAATAAACTCTTGGCAATATATGAGAAATTGGAAGTCCTATCCTAGTTATCCTTATCAAGGTGATGAGAATTGGGTTTTAATCCCACTTAGTTATCCTTTACTAAAGCAAAGGAAAGTCAAGTGGACTAATTAGTTTGATCCTCAAGTCCTAGTCAATCCTTGTGGGAAGACTAGCTTTAGAGCGATCTAGATCAATTAGGATCCACCAATTTCAACCACTGCTGAGTTTGACAACTCAAGAGTTACCAATTAATCAACCAAAGCCAAAAGGGAATAAAATCTACTTGAATGAAAATAATTTGGATAGAGCCCAAGCATCAATAACATATAAGTCTGAAATACCTCAATTTATATTAAATAAAAATGTCAATTCTAACATGGACAATATTCATAAGCCAATTGGGAACATAAATCAAACACAAATAAAAGTATCGGAGTAAATAAAAGTAGAAAAGACACATAAATTATTGAACCTGATACGATGAAGTAATCCTAATGACTAAAGAAATCCTAATCCTAAAACCTAAGAGAGAGGAGAGAACCTCTCTCACTAAAAACTACATCTAAAAATTATGAAAAGTGCCTAATGAGTTCTCTCCCAATTCTCCCCTTCATTCCTCCACTTTGCAGCCTTTGGTCTGTATTCTCTGGGCTTGGATCTGGGCCAAAAAGAGCCCAAAAATCGCTAAAAATGAGATCTACAAATTCTGCAGATCGCACACGTCACGCGTCCGTGTGGGTCACGCAGTCGCGTCATCTGAAGTGTTGCTCTTCCACGCGGTCGCGTCAATCATGCGCTCGCGTCAGTTGTATTTCGCAAGTCACGCGTTCACCTCATCCATGCACTCGCGTCGATTCCTTTTTGTGCAAACCACGCGTTCGCGTCGTCCATGTGGACGCATCACTGCCAGTTTCTTCAAAAACTCCATTTTATGCTTTCCTTCCATTTTTGTATGTCTCCCTTCCATCCTTTAAATCATTTTTGCCTTAGAAGATCTGAAAATACTTAACACACAAATCACGACATCGAATAACAATACAAGGTAATTAAAATTAATATTTTTAAAGCCTAGGAAACATGTTTTTTTTCACATACATCACATAATAAGGAAGGGAAAGTAAAACCATGCAATTTCACATGCATAAGTGGGTGAAGGATTGAATAAATCACTTAAATTCAGCATAAAATATATCATAAAATATGGGTTTATCAGCGTTAAACACCAAAAAAAAAGTATGTCCCCTACTGGCGTTAAACGCCAGAACCAGCGTCTAACGCCTGAGAGCGATGGGTTTTTGAGAATGAAGCATGTCTTTAGCCACTAGTTTACCCCCACTTCCCAACCACTTTTCCTCATTCAAACATTATCCATTCTCTCTCTCTCTTATTTTCTCCACTTTTCCATCCATATTCATCCATCCCATTACCCATCACTTCCCTTGATTCTCTCAACCCACCTCCCACTCCACTTAATCCCCTCTCATCTATCCCATCAATCTCTCCTCCCAACAACCCAAATTCAAATTCAATTTCCCCCTACCCCTCCCTCATGACCGAGCCTTATTCCCTCCTCACCTATAAATACCACTCTCATCATCCACTTTCACCACACCTCACATTACGCCCTCCTTCTTACATCCCTTTCACCATACACACTCCCATTTTTTTCTTTTCCTATTTCCTTTCACCAAAGCCGAAGCTTTCCCCTTCATTCCCCCTTATCCATTTTATTTCTATTTTCCTTGTTCTTATCCTCTATTCTTGTTTTGCTCGGGAACAAGCAAAGCTTTTAAGTTTGGTGTTGGGTGCTCTGCTTGGGTCCTTCAATTTTTTACTATCTCCACGGCACTCAAGACTAGAGAATCCTCATCAAGGAAAAGGAAAGAGAAGGCGCCTACCTCCGTCTTATGGGACTTCACTCAGTTCTCTTCTAAGACACATGAGGAGCACTTTACAGGAGAAGAAGGTGATTCCCGAGGTCCGCTTTGATCTGAATCATAATGAGTACCCAGAGATCTTGTACTAAATTCTGAGACGAGGTTGGAAAGTTTTGGCCAACCCCGTGACTGAAGTTGGAGTATTGACGATGCAAAAGTTCTACACCAATGCTTAGGTGACATACAAGCATGTCAGTGGTGTGAACTCGGAGCCGAAGAATTAGCGCACCATGTTCAAAAGGCATATTATGGATTTCAGCCCGGAGAGTGTGAGCGTGGCGCTACAGTTACCACTATCCGGAGAGGACCTTTATTCATATACTCGAAGGGTCAACACTAACCAGCAGTTGGATTAGGTCCTTGAGGACATTTGCCTCCCCAGAGCTCAGTGGAGGAGGGATTCTAAAGGCAAGCCATACCAGCTAGGTAGGCATGACCTTAAGCCAGTTGCTCAAGGATGGTTGGAGTTCATATAACACTCCATCCTTCCTGCGAGTAAATAATCTGAGGTTACAGTCGAGCGAGTAGTGATGATTCACTGTATCATGCTTAGCAACGAGGTGGAGGTGCACGAGGTGATCCCTCAGGAGTTCTACAGGATAGCTGACAAGTCCTTTACCACTGCAAGACTAGCTTTCTCTAATCTCATTTACCGCCTATGTGCAGTAGATAGAGCTCACATTAAGGGAGATACCACAATTGGCATTGAGAGACCAATCACAAAGAAGGGTATGGAGCATGTTAGAGAGCTTGGGCATGGACCGCAGTAGAAGCTAGTTCCACTGGCTCCACAGAATCTTTGGGAGATGCCTCAAGGAGTTTACTTCCCTCTCCTTGACTACTAGGATCAGTTGACCACATCTATAGGAGAGTTGACATCATCAGTTGATTAGCTGATGCTAAAGCATCAGAATCATGCTGCATTCCTCCATCAGATGATACAAGAGCAGAGGAGGCAGGGGCATGATATAGAGAAGCATAAGTGCTCTAAAGGATTCTCCAAAGGGAGCAGCAGCCACCATCGCTAAGGTGGTTGAGTTTTATTCTCTCTTCCTTTATCTTATTTCTATTTTTTAGCATTTCATTCTATTTCTTGTTTTCTTTTCTAAGTTTGCATGATCACTATTAGGATTTCCATGCTTTCTATTATGAGTTATATATTGCGTGTTCTAGTCATTTTGACGTGGTGACACTATCTCTATTCTGAATGAATGAATTAACTGTGCATATTTTGGTTCTTGAAGAACAAGAACTTAGAGAAGTATTATTGATTCTCTAAAATAAGAAAAAGATTGATTCTTGTAGCAAAAAAAGAAGCAAAAAAATTAAAAAAAAGAAAAATCAAAAGAAAAAGGTCTAAGGCTTTGAGCATCAATGGTTTGAAAGGTCAAAATTGATCTAAACCTCAAAAGAGTGGTTCTTCCTAACCATACGCTTGTGGTGTGAAAGTATCAAATAACCCTTGAAATTGAGCACCTAAAGTCGTAACCCATTGCTGTTACAGAGTATGTGATGAGCGGATAATTTATACGCCTTTTGGCATTGTTTTTAGTATGTTTTTAGTATATTTTAGTTTGTTTTTATTATATTTTTATTAGTTTTTATTTAAAATTCACTTTTCTAGACTTTACTATGAGTTTGTGTGTTTTTCTGTGATTTCAAGTATTTTCTGGCTGAAACTGAGGGACCTGAGCAAAAATCTGATTCAGAGGCTGAAAAAGGACTGCAGATGCTGTTGGATTTTGACCTCCCTGAACTCGAAGTGGATTTTCTGGAGCTACAAAAGCCCAATTGGCGCGGTCTTAATTGCGTTGGAAAGTAGACATCCTGGGCTTTCCAGCAATATATAATAGTTCATACTTTGCCCGAGATTTGATGGCCCAAACTGGCGTTCTAAATCAGCTCAAGACTGCCCGGCGTTTAACGCCGGAACTGGCACAGAAGTGGGAGTTAAACGCCCAAACTGGCACAAAAGCTGGCGTTTAACTCCAAGAAAAGTCTCTACAGATAGAAGCTTCAATGCTCAGCCCAAGCACACACCAAGTGGGCCCGGAAGTGGATTTTTATGTCATTTACTCATTTTTGTAAATCCTAAGCTACTAGTTCTCTATAAATAGGACCTTTTGCTATTGTATTTTCATCTTTGGATCACTTTAGATCTTCAGATCATCTTTGGATGTCTAGTTCTTAGATCATGGGGGCTGGCCTCTCGACCATGCCTAAACCTTATTCTTATGTATTTTCAACGGTGGAGTTTCTACACACCATAGATTAAGGTGTGGAGCTCTGCTGTACCTCGAGTATTAATGCAATTACTATTGTTCTTCTATTCAATTCAGCTTATTCTTGTTCTAAGATATCACTTGTTCCTCAACTTGATGAATGTGACGATCTGTGACACTCATCATCATTCTCACCTATGAACGTGCGCCTGACAACCACCTCCGTTCTACCTTAGATTGAGAGGATATCTCTTGGATCCCTTAATCAGAATCTTCGTGGTATAAGCTAGAATTGATGGCGGCATTCTTGAGAATCCGGAAGGTTTAAACCTTGTCTGTGTTATTCTGAGTAGGATTCAGGGATTGAATGACTGTTATGAGCTTCAAACTCGCGATTGTGGGGAGTTAGTGACATACGCAAAAGAATCACTGGATTCTATTCCGACATGATCGAGAACCGACAGATGAATAGCCGTGCTGTGACAGAGCGCGTTGAACATTTTCACTGAGAGGATGGTATTGTAGCCACTGACAACAGTGATGCCCAACATACAGCTTGCCATGGAAAGGAGTAAGAAGGATTGGATGAAGACAGTAGGAAAGCAGAGAGACGGAAGGGACAAAGCATCTCCATACACTTATCTGAAATTCTCACCAATGAATTACATAAATATCTCTATCTTTATTTTATGTTTTATTTATCTTCTAATCATTAATCCTCCATAACCATTTGAATCCGCCCGACTGAGATTTACAAGATGACCATAGCTTGCTTCATACCAACAATCCCCGTGGGATCGACCCTTACTCGCGTAAGGTTTATTACTTGGACGACCCAGTGCACTTGCTGGTTAGTTGTGCGAAGTTGTGATAAAGAGTTGAGATTGCAATTGAGCGTACCATGTTGATGGCGCCATTGATGATCACAATTTCGTGCACCAAGTTTTTGGCGCCGTTGCCGGGGATTGTTCGAGTTTGGACAACTGACGGTTCATCTTGTTGCTTAGATTAGGTTATTTTATTTTATTTTGTTCTTCAGAGTTCTTAAGAATGAATTCTAGAGTTTCAGATGATGTTTTCATCATCACCAAAGCTGATTGATTTTCATCAATTTAGCTCTTGAATGTAATGTCCTACTGAAGCTTGGCTAGCCATGTCTAATCTTTTTAGACTAAAGCTTTAGACTAACATTGCATGATTCCTGGAATTCTCATTAAGAATTTTGAATCCTTTATTTTTCTTTCTCCACATAATTTTTGAAAAAATCCAAAAAGTTTTATAAAATCTTAAAATAAAAAATATTTTTATGTTTCTTGTTTGAGTCTAGTGTCTAATTTTAAGTTCGGTGTCAATTGCATGTCTTTATTCTTCTAATTTTTGAAAATCACATGCATTATGTTCTTCATTGATCTTCAAGATGTTCTTGATGATTTCCTTGCTCTGATCTTTAAATTCTCTTGTTTTGTGTGTTTTGTTGTTTCTCATATGCATTCTCAATTTGTTAGTGTCAATAGTATACAAACTTCGAAGTTTGGTGTCTTGCATGTATTGTTTATTTGATTTTAGTTGCATTTTGATTATTCCTCATCATTAAAAATTCAAAAATTTCTTAATTTGTGTCTTTTCAAGTCAATAATACAGAGAATTGAAGATTCAGAACATGCAGCAGAGGAATTACATAGAAAAAGCTGGGCGTTCAAAATGCCCAGTGAAGAAGGAAAACTGGCGTTTAACGCCCAAAATGGTAGCATTTTGGGCGTTTAATGCCAGGATGGCACAAGAGGGAATATTTTGTTTTTAATTCAAATTTTTTCAAAGTTTTCATAATTTTTCAAAATCAAAATTTTTCAAATCATATCTTTTCAATCATATCTTTTCAAAATCAATTTCTTTCTGATGAGCGGATAATTTATACGCTTTTTGGCATTGTTTTTATATAGTTTTTAGAAAGTTTGAGCTACTTTTAGGGATGTTTTCATTAGTTTTTATGTTAAATTCACATTTCTGGACTTTACTATGAGTTTGTGTGTTTTTCTGTGATTTCAGGTAAATTCTGACTGAAATTGAGGGATTTGAGCAAAACTCTGAAGAAGGCTGACAAAAGGACTACTGATGCTGTTGGAATCTGACCTCCCTGCACTCGAAATGGATTTTCTGGAGCTACAGAACTCCAATTGGCGCGCTCTCAATGGCGTTGGAAAGTAGACATCCAGGGCTTTCCAGAAATATATAATAGTCCATACTTTATTCGAAGATTAAGGACGTAACTTGGCGTTGAACGCCAAGTACACGCTGCTGTCTGGAGTTAAACGCCAGAAAAACGTCATGATCCGGAGTTGAACGCCCAAAACACGTCATAACTCGAAGTTCAACTCCAGGAAATGCCTCAGCTCGTGGATTAATCAAGCTCAGCCCAAGCATACACCAAGTGGGCCCCGGAAGTGGATTTATGCATCAAATACTTACTCATGTAAACCCTAGTAGCTAGTCTAGTTTAAATAGGATAAGTTACTATTGTATTAGACATCTTTGGTCTCAGTTTTATTTTATTCTTCATCCTAGGAGATCATTGATCACGTTAGGAGAGGGTTGGCCATTCGGCCATGCCTGAACCCTTTGCTTATGTATTTTCAACGGTGGAGTTTCTGCACACCATAGATTAAGGGTGTGGAGCTCTGCTGCACCTCAAGTATTAATGAAGTTCTATTTTCTTTTATTCAAATCTCTCTTATTCTTATTCCAA
>NC_029776.3:44169939-44171143 GCF_000817695.3 Arachis duranensis | reverse complement strand
AAAATTCAAAAATCAAAAAATATCTTTTCCTTATTTCCCTCCAAAATTTTGAAATTTTGGGTTGACTTGGTCAAAAATTTTCAAAATTAGTTGTTTCTTACAAGTCAAGTCAAAATTTCAATTTTAAAAATCTTATCTTTTCAAAATCTTTTTCAAAAATCATATCTTTTTCATTTTTTATAATTTTTGAAAATTTCAAAAATTTTTTTCAAAATATTTTCAAAATCTTTTTCTTATCTTTTATATCTAATTTTCGAAAATTAACTAACAAGTAATGTGATTGGTTCAAAAATTTGAAGTTTGTTACTTTCTTGTTAATAAAGGTTCAATCTTTAAGTTCTAGAATCTTATCTTGTAGTTTCTTGTTAGTTAAGTAATTTTAAAAATTAAATCTTTTTCAAAATATCTTTTTCTTAAAAATCTTTTTATCTTTTTATCTTATCTTTTTCAAAAACTTTATCTTTTTCAAAATTTGATTTCAAAATATCTTATCTTTTTTCTTATCTTCTTATCTTTTTCAAATTTTGATTTCAAATCTTTTTCAATCAACTAACTAACTTTTTGTTTGTTTCTTATCTTTTTCAAAACCAACTAACTACCTATCCCTCTCTAAATTTCGAAAATTCTCCCTCCCTCTTTCAAAAATTCTTTTTGTTTTAAAATTTTAATTTTAATTATATTTTGTCTTTAATTTTCAAAAACACTAACCTCTTTTCAAAAATTATTTTCGAATTTTTCTCCCTCTCTCTTCTCTTCTTCTATTTAATTAATTAATTACTAACACTTCTCTTCACCTCGCTTTATCCAAAAATCCGAATCCATCCCTCTTCTTTCTTCTACCCCTTTCTTCTTCTACTAACATAAAGGAATCTCTATACTGTGACATAGAGGATTCCTCTTTCTTTTCTTGTTCTCTTCTCCTTCATATGAGCAGGAACAGGGAAAAGGGCACTCTTGTTGAAGCTGATCCAGAACCTGAAAGGACTCTGAAGAGAAAATTAAGAGAAGCTAAATTACAACAATCCAGAAACAACCTTTCAGAAATTTTCGAACAGGAGAAGGACATGGCAGCCGAAAATAATAATAATAATCCAAGGAGAATGCTTGGTGACTTCACAAAGCCAACGTCCAAGTTTGATGGAAGAAGCATCTCCATTCCTGCCATTGGAGCCAATAACTTTGAGCTTAAGCCTCAACTAGTTGC
>NC_029776.3:44167217-44169149 GCF_000817695.3 Arachis duranensis | reverse complement strand
AAAACACTTCTAATTTAGCCAATCTAGTCTCTGATCTGTCAAAGGTTACTTTCAGTTTCATGAATGAAACAAGATCCTCCATTAGAAATTTGGAGGCACAAGTGGGCCAGCTGAGTAAGAAAGTTATTGAAACTCCTCCCAGTATTCTCCCAAGCAATACAGAAGAGAATCCAAAAGGAGAGTGCAAGGCCATTGATTTGATCAAAGTGGCCGAATGCACTAGGGAGGAGGAGGACGAAAATCCCAGTGAGGAAGACCTCCTGGGACGTCCTTCAAGCAAGAAGGAGTTTCCTATTAAGGATCCTGAGGAATCTGAGGCTCGTATAGAGACCATAGAGATTCCATTAAATCTCCTTCTGCCATTCATGAGCTCTGAAGACTATTCTTCCTCTGAAGAGGATGAAGATGTGACTGAAGAGCAAGTTGCTCAATATTTAGGAGCTATCATGAAGCTGAATGCCAAGCTGTTTGGTAATGAGACTTGGGAAAGTGAACCTTCCTTGCTCATTAATGAACTATATACTTGGATTCAAGAAACTCTACCTCAAAAGAAACAAGATCCTGGCAAATTCTTAATACCTTGTACCATTGGCACCATGAGCTTTGAAAAAGCTCTATGTGATCTGGGATCAGGGATAAATCTTATGCCACTCTCTGTAATGGAGAAGCTGGGGATCATTGAGGTGCAACCTGCCTTGTTCTCATTACAATTGGCAGATAAGTCAATAAGACAAGCTTATGGGACAGTAGAGGACGTATTAGTAAAGGTTGAAGGCCTTTACATCCCTGCTGATTTCATAATCCTAGATACTAGGAAGGAAGATGATGAATGCATCATCCTAGGAAGACCTTTCCTAGCCACAGCAGGAGCTGTGATAGATGTAAACAGAGGAGAGTTAGTCCTTCAATTGAATGGGGACTACCTTGTGTTCAAGGCACATAGCCATCCCTCTGTGACAAAAGAGAGTAAGCATGAAGAGCTTCTCTCAGTTCAGGGTCAAGAAGAGCCCACACAGTCAAATTCTAAGTTTGGTGTTATGAGGCCACAACCAAACTCTAAGTTTGGTGTTAAGATCCCATATCCAAATTGTAAGTTTGGTGTGGACAACCATACAACATTGACCTGATCACCTTGTGGCTCCTTGAGAGCCACTGTCAAGCTATTGACATTAAAGAAGCGCTTGTTGGGAGGCAACCCAATTTTATTTATCTAATTTTATTTTATTTTGTTTCTTTGTTATTTTTGTGTTTAATTAGGTACATGATCATGAGGAGTCACGAAAAAAAAAAATTAAAAACAGAGTCAAAAACAGAAGAAAAAATTGTTCACCCTAGAGGCAGCGCAGACTGGCGTTCAACGCCAGTAAGATGCATCTGGCTGGCGTTCAACGCCAGAACAGAGCACCATTCTGGCGCTGAATGCCAGAAACAAGCAACAACCTGGCGTTTAACGCCAGGATGCGCACACAGAGGACGAACTGGCGCTGAACGCCAGAAACAAGCATGAAACTGGCGTTCAACGCCAGAAACATGCATTACATGGGCGTTTAACGCCCAGATCATGCACCAATGGGCATTTGAACGCCAGAATGATGCATGGAGGCAATTTACATGCCTATATGGTGAAGGAATGGTATTTCTTTTCACCTCAGGATCTGTGGACCCCACAGGATCCCCACCTCTGGATCTGTGGACCCCACAGGATCCCCACCTACCTTTTCTTTTAATCCTAATCACACTCTCCTAATCTAAATCTCATTATCACTCTTCCCCATGTCACTCTTCCCAAAAACCTTCACCAATCAACTCAATTCATCTTCCCAATTACCCAATGCACCATTCACATCAACCTCCTCTTCCCCATAAACCCCACCTACCTCCATAAAATTCAAATTCATTTTCCCACCCATTCCCACCCAAATTGGCCGAACC
>NC_029776.3:44166371-44167153 GCF_000817695.3 Arachis duranensis | reverse complement strand
CTCTCCTTTCTTCTTCATTTTCACACAACACAAACCCCTTCTTCTCCCATATAGCCGAAACCAATTCTCTCCCTCTCTACCAGATTCTCTTCTTCTTCTTCTACTTTTCTTTTCTTTCTTGCTCGAGGGCGAGCAAATTTTAAGTTTGGTGTGGTAAAAAGCCTAAACTTTTTGTTTTTCATCACCATCAATGGCACCTAAGACCGGAGTATCCTCAAGAAAAGGGAAAGGGAAGACAAAAGCTTCCAAACCACCTACATCTATCCACTCTTCCCCATACACCCCACCTACCTTTACAATTTAACTTCTCTTTCCCACCCAATCCCACCCTTATAGCCGAATCCATCTCCCCTCACTCACCTCCATCTTTCTCTTCTTCTTCTTCTCTTCTTTCTTTTCTTGCTCGAGGGCGAGCAATATTTTAAGTTTGGTGTGGTAAAAGCATAGCTTTTTTGCTTTTCCATTACCATTAATGGCACCTAAGGCCAGAGACACCTCAAAGGGAAGACAAAAGCTTCCACCTCTGAGTTTTGGGAGATGGAAAATATAAGCCGTCATAGCTCAGTGGTATAACATGTGGCTGCAAATCAAGAGATCCCTGAGATACCTCAGGGGATAAGTTGTCCCCCACACAAATATTGGAAGCAGCTAAGGGTAGAAACACCAAAATTACTAGGAATCATTCAACAGAAGCAAGGAAGAGACATAGAGGAGCTCAAAAAGCACCATTGGACCTTCAAGAAGGCGCCACCCTCACTCAGGTGGATTCATTCCTTGTTCTT
>NC_029776.3:44154778-44164032 GCF_000817695.3 Arachis duranensis | reverse complement strand
TGATGGTGAACCCCTATACAAAGCTTGCCATGGAAAGGAGTAAGAAGGATTGAATAGAAGCAGTAGGAGAGCAGGCGTCCTTGAGCCATACAGCATCTCCATTCGCTTATCTGAAATTCTCACCAATGAATCTACATAAGTCTTCTATCCTTTTATTTAATCTATTCTTTTATCTTTATTTTCGAAACCCATAAACCATTTTAATCTGCCTGACTGAGATTTACAAGGTGACCATAGCTTGCTTCATGCCAACAATCTCTGTGGGATCGACCCTTACTCACGTAAGGTTTATTACTTGGACGACCCAGTACACTTGCTGGTTAGTTGAACGAAGTTGTGTCCACTCGTGCCAAAAATCCTAAGTTCCACAATTCTACAATAAATGCAAATCAAAGAATAGTGATCAAAAATTCAAAAATTCTACCCCTCTTCTATCATCCTTCTATTTATGGACTAACACTCCTCCTCAATGCACAATTCGAACTCTATCCCTCTTGATAAGTTCGAATTCTTCTACCTCCTCCTTCTATTCTTCTTTTCCTCTAACACCTCAAGGAATCTCTACCCTGTGACATAGAGGATTCCATACTTTCTTGTTCTCTTCTCTTTCATATGAGCCGGAGCAAGGACAAAAGCATTCTTGTTGAGGCTGATCCTGAACCTGAAAGGACCTTAAAGCGGAAGCTAAGAGAAGCTAAAGCACTACTCTCTGGAGAGGATCTAACAGAAATCTTCAAACAAGAAGAACACATAGCAGCCGAAAACAACAACAATGCCAACAATGCAAGGAAGGTGCTGGGTGACTTTACTGCACCTACTCCCGACTTCTATGGGAGAAGCATCTCTATCCCTGCCATTGGAGCAAACAACTTTGAGCTTAAGTTTCAATTAGTTTCTCTAATGCAACAGAATTGCAAGTTCCATGGACTTGCATTGGAAGATCGTCATCAGTTTTTAGCTGAATTCTTGCAAATCTGTGACACTGTCAAGACCAATGGGGTTAACTCTGAGGTCTACAGGCTTATGCTATTCCCTTTTACTGTAAGAGACAGAGCTAGGATATGGTTGGACTCACAACCTAAAGAAAGCCTGAACTCTTGGGAAAAGCTAGTCAATGCCTTCTTGGCAAAGTTCTTTCCACCTCAAAAATTGAGTAAGCTTAGAGTGGAAGTCTAAACCTTCAGACAAAAGGAAGGTGAATCCCTCTATGAAGCTTGGGAAAGATACAAACAATTGATCAGAAAGTGTCCTTCTAACATGCTTTCTGAATGGAGCATCATAGGTATCTTCTATGATGGTCTGTCTGAACTGTCCAAGATGTCATTGGATAGCTCTGCTGGAGGATCTATTAATCTGAAGAAGACGCCTGCAGAAGCTCAAGAACTCATTAAAATTGGTTGCAAATAACCAATTCATGTACACTTTTGAAAGGAATCCTGTGAACAACGGGACGAATCAGAAGAAAGGAGTTCTTGAGATTGATACTCTGAATGCCATATTGGCTCAGAACAAAATATTGACTCAAAAAGTCAATATGATTTCTCAAAGTCTGTCTGGAATGCAAGCTGCACCAGACAGTACTAAGGACGCTTCATAAAATCATCCAAATCTCTGATGGAAGGATCAACAGAGACCTCAACAAGGTTTCAACAACAATAATGGTGGAAAAAACAGGTTTAGCAATGGCAAGCCTTTTCCGTCATCTTCTCAGCAACAGATAGAGAATTCTAAGCAGAGCCACTCTGACTTAGCAACCATGGTCTCTGATCTAATCAAAACCACTCAAAGTTTCATGACTGAAACAAGGTCCTCCATTAGAAACTTGGAGGCACAAGTGGGTCAGCTGAGCAAGAAAATTACTGAACTCCCTCATAGCACTCTCCCAAGCAATACAGAAGAGAATCCAAAAGGAGAGTGTAAGGTCATCAACATGGCCGAATTTGGAGAGGAGGAAGAGGCAGTGATCGCCACTGAGGAAGACCTCAATGGACATCCACTGACCTCCAATGAGTTCCCTAATGAGGAACCATGGGAATTTGAGGCTCACACTGAGACCATAGAGATTCCATTGGATTTACTTCTGCCATTCATGAGCTCTGATAAGTATTCCTCCTCTGAAGAGGATGAAGATGTCACTGAAGAGCAAGTTGCTAAGTACCTTAGAGTAATCATGAAGCTAAATGACAAGTTATTTGGTAATGAGACTTGGGAGGACGAACCCCCTTTGCTCACCAAAGAACTGGATGACTTGACTAGGCAGAGATTAACTCAAAAGAGACAGGACCCTGGGAAGTTCTCAATACCTTGTACATTAGGTACCATGACCTTCGAGAAGGCTCTGTGTGATCTAGGGTCAAGCATAAACCTCATGCCTCTATCTGTAATGGAGAAGCTAGGGATCTTTGAGGTACAAACTGTAAAAATTCACTAGAGATGGCAGACAAGTCAAGAAAATAAGCTTATGGACTTGTAGAGGATGTTCTGGTAAAGATTGAAGACCATTACATCCCTGCCGATTTCATAGTCCTAGAGACTGGGAAGTGCATGGATGAATCCATCATCCTTGGCATACCATTCCTAGCCACAGCAAAGGTTGTGATTGATGTTGACAGAGGAGAACTAATCATTCAAGTGAATGAAGACTCCCTTGTGTTTAAAGCTCAAGGATATCCCTCTGTAATCATGGAGAGGAAGCATGAAGAGCTTCTCTCAAAACAGAGTCAACCAGAGCCCCCACAGTCAAACTCTAAGTTTAGTGTTGGGAGGCCACAACCAAATTCTAAGTTTGGTGTTGAACCCCCACATTCAAACTCTAAGTTTGGTGTTGGGAGGTTCCAACATTGCTCTGAGTATCTGTAAGGCTCCATGAGAGCCCACTGTCAAGCTACTGACATTAAAGAAGCACTTGTTGGGAGGCAACCCAATGTTATATTTATCTATTTTCCATTATTATTTTATGTTTTCTATAGGTTGATGATCATGTGAAGTCACAAAAACAATTGAAAAAGTAAAAACAGAATGAAAAACAGAAAGAAAAACAGCACACCCTGGAGGAAAAGCTTGCTGGTGTTTAAATGCCAGTAAGGGCAGCAAATGGGCGTTTAACGCCCAGTCTGGCACCATTCTGGGCGTTTAACACCAGAAAGGGGCACCAGACTGGCGTTTAACGCCAGGAATGGGCAAGAAGCTGGCGTTAAACACCAGAAAAGGGCAGCAGCCCGGTGTTTAATGCCAGGATTGGCAGAAGGGACGTTTTTGCACGCCACTTTGTGCAGTGATGAGTTATCCTTGACACCTCAGGATCTGTGGACACCACAGGATCCCCACCTACCCCACCACTCTTTCTCTCTTCTTCACCCATTCACCAATCACCTCAATACCTCTTCCCCAAAAAACCCCTCACCTATCAAATCCCACCATTCTCTTCACCACTCAGATCCATCCTTCATAAAACCCCTCCTACCTCACCATTCAAATTCAAACCACTTTCCCTCCCAAACCCACCTATAATGGCCGAACCATACCCCCCTCTCCACCCCTATATAAACCCTTCTTCACCCCCTCATTTTCACACAACCTAAACACTACTTCTCCCCCTTGGCTGAAACACAAAGCCCCCCTCCATCTCCTCTATTTCCTCTTCTTCTACTCCTTTCTTTCTTCTTTTGCTCGAGGACGAGCAAACCTTCTAAGTTTGGTGTGGTAAAAGCGTTGCTTTTTGTTTTTCCATAACCATTTATGGCACCCAAGGCCGGAGAAACCTCTAGAAAGAGGAAAGGGAAGGCAAAAGCTTCCACCTCCGAGTCATGAGAGATGGAGAGATTCATCTCAAGGGTGCATCAAGACCACTTCTATGAAGTTATGGCCATGAAGAAGGTGATCCTCGAGGTCTCTTTCAAACTCAAAAAGAGTGAATATCCAGAGATCCAACATGAGATCCGAAGAAGAGGTTGGGAAGTTCTTACCAACCCCATTCAACAAGTCGGAATCTTAATGGTTCAAGAGTTCTATGCCAATGCATGGATCACCAAGAACCATGATCAAAGTGTGAACCCAGACCCAAAGAATTAGCTTACAATGGTTCGGGGGAAATGCTTAGATTTTAGTCTGGAAAATGTAAGGTTGGCATTCAACTTGCCCATGATGCAAGGAGATGAACACCCCTATACTAGAAGGGTCAACTTTGATCAAAGGTTGGACCAAGTCCTCATAGACATTTGTGAAGAGGACGCTCAATGGAAGAGAGATTCAAGAGGGAAGCCGGTTCAACTGAGAAGGCATGACCTCAAGCCCGTGGCTAAGGGATGGTTGGAGTTTATCCAACGCTCAATCATTCCCACTAGCAACCGGTCCGAAGCTACTATAGACCGGGCTATCATGATTCATAGCATCATGATTGGAGAGGAAGTAGAAGTTCATGAGGTTATATCGCAAGAACTTTATAAGGTGGCAGACAAGTCCTCTACCTTGGTAAGGTTAGCCTTCCCTCATCTCATTTGTCACCTTTGTAATTCAGTTGGAATTAACATAGAAGGAGACATCCTCATTGATGAGGACAAGCCTATCACTAAGAAGAGGATGGAGCAAACAAGAGATCCCACTCATGGACATGAGGAAATTCTTCACCATGAAATCCCTGAGATGCCTCAAGGGATGCACTTTCCTCCACAAAACTATTGGGAGCAAATCAACACCTCCCTAGGAGAATTGAGTTCCAACATGGGACAACTAAGGGTGGAACACCAAGAACATTCCATCCTCCTCCATGAAATTAGAGAAGATCGAAGAATCATGAGAGAGGAGCAACAAAGGCAAGGAAGAGACATTGAGGAGTCAAGCACTCCATAAGATCTTCAAGAGGAAGAACAAGCCGCCATCACTAAGGTGGACCAGTTCTTTAATCTCCATGTTCTTTATTTTTCGGTTTTTCGAAAATTATGCTTTATGTTTTATTTATGTTTGTGTCTTATGATCATTAGTGTCTTAGTGTCTATGCCTTAAAGATATGAATGTCCTATGAATCCATCACCTTTCTTAAATGAAAAATGTTCTTAATTGAAAAAGAAAAAGAAATGCATGAATTTCGAATTTTATAACAGATTAATTATTTTGATGTGGTGGCAATACTTTTGATTTCTGAATGTATGCTTGAACAGTGCATATGTCTTTTGAATTGTTGTTCATGAATGTTAAAATTGTTGGCTCTTGAAAGAATGATGGAAAAGGAGAAATGATACCGAGGATCTGAAAAATCATCAAAAATGATTCTTGAAGCAAGAAAAAGCAGTGAATTCAAAAAAAAAAAGGATCCAAGGCTTTGAGCATCAGTGGATAGGAGGGCCCACAGGAATAATATCCTGGCCTAAGCGGCTAAACCAAGCTGTCCCTAACCATGTGCTTGTGGCGTGAAGGTGTCAAGTGAAAACTTGAGACTAAGTGGTTAAAGTCGTGATCCGAAGCAAAAAGAGTGTGCTTAAGAACCCTGGACACCTCTAATTGGGGACTCTAGCAAAGCTGAGTCACAATCTGAAAAGATTCACCCATTTATGTGTCTGTGGAATGGATGTATCCGGTGGTAATACTGGAAAACAAAGTGCTTTGGGCCACGGCCAAGACTCATAAAGTAACTGTGTTCAAGAATCATCATACTTAACTAGGAGAATCAATAACACTATCCAGATTCTGAGTTCCTATAGAAGCCAATCATTCTGAACTTCAAAGGATAAAGTGAGATGCCAAAACTATTCAGAGGCAAAAAGCTAAAAGCCCCGCTCATCTGATTAATACTGATCTTCATAGATGTTTTTGGAATTCATTGTATATTCTCTTCTTTTTATCCTATTTGATTTTCAGTTGCTTGGGGACAAGCAACAATTTAAGTTTGGTGTTGTGATGAGCGGATAATTTATACGCTTTTTGGCATTGTTTTTAGTATGTTTTTAGTATATTTTACTTTGTTTTTATTATATTTTTATTAGTTTTTATTTAAAATTCACTTTTCTGGACTTTACTATGAGTTTGTGTATTTTTCTGTGATTTCAGGTATTTTCTGGCTGAAATTGAGGGACCTGAGCAAAGATCTGATTCAGAGGCTGAAAACGGACTGCAGATGCTGTTGGATTTTGACCTCCCTGCACTCTAAGTAGATTTTCTAGAGCTACAGAAGGCCAATTGGCGCGGTCTTAATTGCGTTGGAAAGTAGACATCATGGGCTTTCCAGAAATATATAATAATCCATACTTTGCCCGAGATTTGATGGCCCAAACTGGCGTTCCAAATCAGCTCAAGACTGCCTGGTGTTTAACGCCGGAACTGGCACAGAAGTGGGAGTTAAATGCCCAAACTGGCACAAAAGCTGGCGTTTAACTCCAAGAAAAGTCTCTACACAGAAGCTTCAATGCTCAGCCCAAGCACACACCAAGTGGGCCCGGAAGTGGATTTTTACATCATTTACTCATTTTTGTAAATCCTAAGCTACTAGTTCTCTATAAATAGGACCTTTTGCTATTGTATTTTCATCTTTGGATCACTTTAGATCGTCAGATAATCTTTGGACGTCTAGTTCTTAGATCATGGGGGCTGGCCTCTCGGCCATGCCTAAACCTTATTCTTATGTATTTTCAACGGTGGAGTTTCTACACACCATAGATTAAGGTGTGGAGCTCTGCTGTACCACGAGTATTAATGCAATTACTTTGTTATTCTATTCAATTCAGCTTATTCTTGTTCTAAGATATCACTTGTTCCTCAACTTGATGAATGTGATGATTCGTGACACTCATCATCATTTTCACCTATGAACGTGTGCCTGACAACCACCTCTGTTCTACCTTAGATTGAGTGGATATCTCTTGGATTCCTTAATCAGAATCTTCGTGGTATAAGCTAGAATTGATGGCAGCATTCTTGAGAATATGGAAGGTCTAAACCTTGTCTGTGTTATTCTGAGTAGGATTCAAGGATTGAATGACTGTGACGAGCTTCAAACTCGCGATTGTGGGGCGTTAGTGACAGACGCAAAAGAATCACTGGATTCTATTCCGACATGATCGAGAACCGACAGATGAATAACCGTGCTATGACAGAGCGCGTTGAACATTTTCACTGAGAGGACGGGACTGTAGCCATTGACAACGGTGATGCCCAACAGACAGCTTGCCATGGAAAGGAGTAAGAAGGATTGGATGAAGACAGTAGGAAAGCAGAGAGACGGAAGGGACAAAGCATCTCCATACGCTTATCTGAAATTCTCACCAATGAATTACATAAGTATCTCTATCTTTATTTTATGTTTTATTTATCTTCTAATCATTAATCCTCCATAACCATTTGAATCCGCCCGACTGAGATTTACAAGATGACCATAGCTTGGTTCATACCAACAATCTCCGTGGGATCGACCCTTACTCGCGTAAGGTTTATTACATGGACGATCCAGTGCACTTGCTGGTTAGTTGTGCGAAGTTGTGATAAAGAGTTGAGATTGCAATTGAGCGTACCATGTTGATGGCGCCATTGATGATCACAATTTCGTGCACTAGTATGCCAAAGGCTCTAAGCACCACTGTTTGGGAGAATTAGAAAGAAAAATTCGAACTCAAAAAGTCCCTCAGTGAAGTGCTTGAGTGTTCTTGTATTAAGTTAAGCTTGAAGACAAAATACTTCGAGTCACGGCTAGGCTCAAGGTGCAAAGCACCAAAAAAATGAAAGAGTTATGTTCAAGAATCTATTAGAGCCTAAAGAAGAGAATCTATAATACCATCCGAGTTCTAATTCTGAAGGATACTAATATTTCTGAGCTTCAAAGGATAGTGAGATGCCATAGCAATTCAGAAATAGAGTTCCATTAGCCCCATTAAGTAGCTAGACCTGAGCTCAAATGACAACTCAGAATCTTAAGCATTTTCTTTTCTTGGTCCTATATTGTTTTGGTTGCTTGAGGACAAGCAACAGTTTAAGTTTGGTGTTGTGATGCGTGAGCATCTTATACCCTTTTTCTGGTCATTTTCCAGTTGTTTTTAGTTATATTTTATTTACTTTTACTTGACTTAGTGCAACCCTGATGAGCGGATATTTTATACGCTTTTTGGCATCACTTTCATATAGTTTTTAGTAGTTTTGTTTAGTTTTTATTGTGTTTTTATAGGTTTTGGTGTTAAATTCACATTTTTTGGATTCTACTATGATTTTTTGTGTTTTTTTTACAATTTTAGGTATTTTTTGGCTGAAATTGAGGAGCTGAAGCAGAAGTCTAACTCAGAGACAGAGAAAGCATTGCAGATGTTGTCCGGATCTGACCTCCCTACATTCGGAAGTGGAGCGATCTTAACGGCTATGGAAAGCTGCTTCTAGATCTTTCTAGAAATATATAATAGTTCATACTTTGCTACAGATTAGAAGGCCCAAAACTGGCATCCAACGCCAGCTTCCTGCCCCCTTCTAGGCATCCAGCGCCCAAAGAGAAGAGACCAATGTACAAACACCCAAAGAGGACCCCCTAGCTGGTGTTCCATGCCCAAGAGACTTCATAGCATGTGGATCTCATGAAAGCGCCCAAACACTCACCAAGTGGGCCCTAGAAGTAGATTTTAGCACTAATTAGACTGTTTTACCCTTACTAGTCATCTGTAAATGTAACCACACATATTTAAGCACATCCACTCTTTATATGTAACCACACATATTTAGGCACATCCACTCTTTATTTTTAAATTATTTAATTCAATGCTTTTATCAAGATGTCCTCCATAAAAATAGTTAATGAAGGATCAAGCATTCAAATTTTAAGTTTAAGATGAAAAAGAAAAATAGAATATGCTATGCATGCAATGAAGGAAAAAGTAAATGAAAGAGAAAAACTAGGAAAACAAAGACGGGAAGGATGAAAGTAAAGGAGAAAGAAAATAACTAACCACTAATAGAGAGAATATCGTGCTGGCCCTTTATGATCCATGGTGTTAGTAACACCAAACATAGAGATTTACATTAAACTTAAAGATTGACAGAATAATACGTGTAAATCATGGATAGGAGCATATATATATGAAAAGAAAAAGGATAAGATAAACCCCTAATCAACATGATTTTAAATGAGAGGTATTTGATTTCAAAACGCTCAGCGTCAGCTAAGGACGCCATGCGTTCTTGCATGCAAGCTCCCCTAGGAGCTTCATTAATCGCCAGAATGTGGTTCATCTGTCGGGTGTGCCCCTTCTCTCTCTCTCTCTCTCTCTCTCTCTCTCTCTCTCTCTCTT
>NC_029776.3:44149436-44154759 GCF_000817695.3 Arachis duranensis | reverse complement strand
GAGCGGATAATTTATACGCTTTTTGGCATTGTTTTTAGGTAGTTTCTAGTATATTTTAGTTACTTTTTAGTATATTTTTATTATTTTTTATGCAAAAATCACATTCCTAGATTTTACTATGAGTTTGTATGTTTTTCTGTGATTTCAGGTATTTTCTAGCTGAAATTGAAGGACCTGAGCAAAAATCTTATTCAGAGGCTGAGAAAGGACTGCAGATGCTGTTGGATTCTGACCTCCCTGCACTCGAAGTAGATTTTCTGGAGCTATCAAAACCCAATTGGCACGCTCTCAATTGCATTGAAAAGTAGACATCTTGGGCTTTCCAACAATCTATAATAGTACATACTTTGCCCGATATTTGATGGCCCAAACTGGCGTCCAAACGCCCACCAGAGACCCTTTTCTGGCGTAAAACGCCAGATTTGGTACCAAAGCTGGAGTTAAACGCCCAAACTAGCACCAAAACTGGAGTTTGAACTCTAAGAAGAGCCTATGCACATGAAAGCTTCAAGGCTCAGCCCAAACACACACCAAGTGGGCCCCGGAAGTGGATTTCTGCACTATCTACTCATTTTCTGTAAACCTAGTTTACTAGTTTAGTATAAATAGCACTTTTTTCTATTGTATTCGAGTCTTTGACCTTTTGGGGAGTTCTTTGAACCCTTTATGGAGGCTGGCCATTTAGCCATGCCTAGACCTTTTGTTCCTATGTATTTTCAACGGTGGAGTTTCTACACCTCATAGATTACGGTGAGGAGCTATGCTGTTCCTCGAGTATTCATGCAAGTATTATTGTTTTTCTATTCAATTCACGCCTACTTCTCCTTCAAGATATACTCTTGTACTTAATTCAGTTAAGTCAGAATGAAGGAGTGACCCGTGACAATCACCCAATCTTCGTTACTCGCTTAGCCAAGATCCACGTGCCTGACAACTACAAAGCGGTCTACATGATGTTCAACATAGTCATTGGACGACAACTAGAGTATATTCTCTTTGGTCTCTGACCCACGGATCTGAATCACCTCTCCTGACAACAGAGCATTCGAATCCGTGACGTTAGAACCTTCGTGGTATAAGCTAGAATCAATTGGCAGTATTCTTGAGATCTGGAAAGTCTAAACCTTGTCTATGGTATTCCGAGTAGGATCTGGGATGGGATGACTGTGAGGAGCTTCAAACTCATGACTGTTGGGTGCAGTGACAGTGTGCAAAAGAATAAATGTATTCTATTCCGACACGATCGAGAACCAACAGCTGATTAGCCATGCGAGAAACCGTAGAAGACATGTTTTAACTGAGAGGACGGATGGTAGCCATTAACAACGGTGATCCACCAACATACAGCTTGCCATGGAAGTGAGTACGCATGATTGCATGAGAACAGTAGGAAAGCAGAGGTTCAGAGGCAACAAAGCATCTCCAAACACTTATCTAAAATTCTCACCAAGGAACTACATAAGTGACTTTATTTTATTTTATGTTTTATTGTTCTTTTTACTATCAAACCTCATAACCATTTGAATCCGCCTGACTGAGATTTACAAGATGACCATATCTTGGTTCAAGCTGACAATCTCCCTGGGATCAACCCTTACTCACGTAAGGTATTACTTGACGACCCAGTGCATTTGCTCGTCAGCTATGCAGAGTTGTAAAAAGTGTGAATCATAATTTTGTGTACCAAGTTTTTGGTGCTGTTGTCGGGGATTGTTCGAGTTTGGACAACTGACGGTTTATCTTGTTACTTAGATTGGGTAATTTTTATTTTTATTTTCGAAAAAAATTTAATAAATCATAAAATCAAAAATTTTTATGTTTTTTGTTTGAGTCTAGAGTCAAATTTTAAGTTTGGTGTCAATTGCATACTTTTAATTTTCTAGCATTTTTCAAAAATTCATGCATATGTTCTTCTTGATCTTCAAGTTTTTCTTGATGGTTGTCTTTGTTTGATCTTGTGATTTTCTTGTTTTGAGTCGTTTCTTGTTTTTCATATGCATTTTTAATTTGTTAATGTCTAAGCATTAAAAATTTCTAAGTTTGGTGTCTTGCATGTGTTTTCTTAAAAATTTTTCAAAAATAAGTTCTTGATGTCCATCATGATCTTCAAAGTGTTCTTGGTGTTCATCTTGATATTCAAAGTGTTCTTGCATGCATTATTGGTTTTGATCTTAATTTTTTATGTTTTGAGTCATTATTGCATGCATTTTTGGGTTAACTTAGTCAAAGATTTTTTTTTTAATTTAGTTGTTTCTTGTTAGTCAAGTCAAAATTTCAATTTAAAAATTCTATCTTTTCAAATCTTTTTCAAAAATAAAATCTTTTTCATTTCTCTTCTTAATATTTTCGAAAAAAAATTTTAAAATTGATTTTCAAAATCTTTTTCTTATTTTTATTTCATATTTTTGAAAACCTTGCTAACAATTAAGGATTTGATTCAAAAAATTTCAAGCTTGTCACTTTCTTGTTAAGAAACGTTCAATCTTTAAATTCTAGAATCATATCTTTTAGTTTCTTGTTAGTCAAGTCATCAACTTCAATTTTCAAAATTAAATCTTTTTAAATTCCCTTTTCAAATCTTTTTCAAAATAAATTTCAATCATATATTTTTCAAAACTTAATTTCAAAATCTTTTTCTAACTTCTTATCTTTTCAAAATTTATTTTCAAATCTTTTTCAATTAACTACTTTTATCTCTCTAATTTTCAAAAACCACTAACTTTTTCAAAAACCTCTTTAATTAACTAATTGTTTTAAACTCTTATTTTATTTTATTCCTTTCTTAATTTTCGAATACTAACTAATATTTAAAATAAAAACAAAAATATTTTTTCTTTTCTTTTATTTAATATTCGAATTTCTCTTCTCTCTCATCTCTTTCTATTTATTTATTTATTTACAAACACTTCTCTCCTTCTTAAAATTCGAACCCTCTCTCCCTCTCTGTGTTCGAATTCTCTTTATTTTCTCTCTACCTCATTCTTCTCTTCTTCTCTTCTTCTACTCACATAAAGGAATCTCTATACTGTGACATAGAGGATTCCTCTTCTTTTCTGTTCTCTTCTTTTTCACATGAGCAAGAACAAGGATACAGATATTCTTGTTGAAGCCGATCCTGAACCTGAAAGGACTCTGAAGAGGAAGCTAAGAGAAGCCAAAGCACAACTCTCTGCAGAGGACCTGACAGAAATTTTCGAAAAAGAAGAAGACATGGCAACCGAAAATAACAACAATGCCAGAGATGCAAGAAAGATGCTTGGTGACTATGCTGCACCAACTTCTAACTTCTATGAAAGAAGCATCTCAATTCCTACGATTGGAGCAAAAAACTTTGAACTTAAGCCTCAATCAGTTTCTCTAATGCAGCAAAACTACAAGTTTCATGGACATCCATCAGAAGATCCTTATCAGTTCTTATCTGAATTCTTGCAGATCTGTGATACTGTTAAGACTAATGGAGTTGATCCCGAGGTCTACAGACTTATGCTTTTCCCTTTTGCTGTAAGAGACAGAGCTAGAACATGGTTGGATTCACAACCTAGAGAAAGCCTGAACTCTTGGGATAAGCTGGTCAATGCATTCTTGACCGAATTCTTTTCACATCAAAAGATGAGTAAGCTCAGAGTGGACGTCCAAACCTTCAGACAGAAGGAAGGTGAATCCCTCTATGAAGCTTAGGAAAGATACAAGTAATTAACCAAAAGGTGTCTGGTGGACGAAATTGTGATCACATCAATGTAGTACTCTTTGTTATTGTATGGAATCATTATTGTGGCTCTTGGCTATGTGTGGACACAACTCCGTTCAACTTAACCAGCAAGTGTACTGGGTCATCCAAGTAATACCTTACGTGAGTAAGGGTCGATCCCACAGAGATTGTTGGTATGAAGCAAGCTATGGTCACCTTGTAAATCTCAGTCAGGCAGATTAAATGGTTTATGATGAGTTCGAAAATTAATAATAAACAGAAAATAAAATAGGATAGAAATACTTATGTAAATCAATAGTGGGAATTTCAGATAGGCGTATGGAGATGCTGTGCTCCCCTCGAATCTCTATTTTATTATTACATTCATCCAATCCTTCCTACTCCTTTCCATGGCAAGCTGTATGTAGGGCATCACTATCGTCAATGGCTACTTTTCATCCTCTCGGGAAAATGGTCCTATGCGCTGTCACTGCATGGCTAATCGTCTGGAGGCATCACCCTTGTTGATAGCTACATCCCATCCTCTCAGTGAAAATGGTCCAAATGCTCTGTCACAGCACGGCTAATCATCTGTCGGTTCTCAATCAGGCTGGAATAGAATCCCATGATTCTTTTGCGTCTGTCACTAACGACCAGCCTTAAGGAGTTTGAAGCTCGTCAGAGTCATTCAATCCTGGAATCTTTGAAGCTCGTCACAGTCACTCAGTACCGGAATCTTACTCGGAATACCACAGACAAGGTTAGACTTTCCAGATTCCCATGAATGCCGCCATCTATCTAGCTTATACCACAAAGATTCTGTTGGGGAATCTAAGAGATATGCGCCCGGCCTAAGGTAGAACGGAAGTGGTTGTCAGTCATGTGCGTTCATAGGTGAGAATGATGATGAGTGTCACGGATCATCACATTCATCAAGTTGAAGTGCAACGTATATCTTGGAATAAGAATAAAAGAGAATTGAATAGAAGATAATAGTAATTGTATTGAAACTTGAGGTACAGCAGAGCTCCACACCCTTAATCTATGGTGGGTAGAAACTCCACCGTTGAAAATACATAAGTGAAAGGTTCAGGCATGGCCGAATGGCCAGCCCCCCATGATCTGGGAACAAATTGTCCCAAGATGATCCTAAGATCTAAAGTGATCAAAAGATGAAACATGGTCAAAAGACGACTAATACGATAGTAAATTATCCTATTTATACTAAACTAGCTACTAAGGTTTACATGAGTAAGTAATTGATGCATAAATCCACTTCTGGGGCCCACTTGGTGTATGTTTGGGCTGTGCTTGATCTATCCACGAGCTGAGGCTTTTATTGGAGTTGAACGCCAAGTTATGATGTGTTTTGGGCGTTCAACTCCGGGTCGTGACGTGTTTCTGGCGTTTAACTCCAGACAGCAGCATGTACTTGGCGTTGAGCGCCACTTTACATCGTCAATTCTCAATTAAAGTAATTATATATTGCTGGAAAGCTCTGGATGTCTACTTTCCAACGCCGTTGAGAGCGTGCCATTTGGAGTTCTGTAGCTACAGAAAATCCATTTCGAGTGTAGGGAGGTCAGATTCCAACAGCATCAGCAGTCCTTTTGTCAGCCTTTTTCAGAGTTTTGC
>NC_029776.3:44148341-44149311 GCF_000817695.3 Arachis duranensis | reverse complement strand
TCCAGAAATGTGAATTTAACATAAAAACTAATGAAAACATCCCTAAAAGTAGCTTGAACTTACTAAAAACTATCTAAAAATAATGCCAAAAAGCGTATAAATTATCCGCTCATCACAACACCAAACTTAAATTGTTGCTTGTCCCCAAGCAACTGAAAATCAAATAGGATAAAAAGAAGAGAATATGCTATAAATTCCAGAATATCAATGAATATTAATTATAATTAGATGAGCAGGACTTGTAGCTTTTTGCTTCTGAACAGTTTTGGCATCTCACTTTTTCCCTTGAAGTTTAGAACGATTGGCTTCTCTAGGAACTTAGAATTTTGGATAGTGTTATTGATTCTCCTAGTTAAGTATGTTGATTCTTGAACACAGCTACTTATGAGTCTTAGCCGTGGCCCTAAGCACTTTGTTTTCCAGTATTACCACCGGATACATAAATGCCACAGACACATGACTGGGTGAACCTTTTCAAATTGTGACTCAGCTTTGCTAGAGTCCCCAGTTAGTGGTGTCCAGAGCTCTTAAGCACACTCTTTTTGTTTTGGATCACGACTTTAAATGCTTAGTCTCAAGCTTTTCACTTGACACCTTCACGCCACAAGCACATGATTAGGGACAGCATGGTAAAGTCGCTTAGGAGTTAGGGACAACTTGATTTAGCCGCTTAGGCCTGGATTTTATTTCCTTAGGCCCTCCTATCCATTGATGCTCAAAGCCTTGGATCCTTTTTACCCTTGCTTTTTGGTTTTAAGGGCTATTGGCTTTTTCTGCTTGCTTTTTCTTTTTCTTTCTATTTTTTTTTGCCAGTTTTTTTTCGTAAGCCTTTCTTTTTTTCACTGCTTTTTCTTGCTTCAAGAATCAATTTCATGATTTTTCAGACCATCAATAACATTTATCTTTGTTCATCATTCTTTCAAGAGCCAACAATTTTAACATTCATAAACAACAAGATAAAAAATATGCA
>NC_029776.3:44147498-44148075 GCF_000817695.3 Arachis duranensis | reverse complement strand
GCACAACATAAAAACCGAAAAGCAGAAAGAAATAAGAACAAGGAATGAATCCACCTTAGTGGCGTCTTCTTCTTGAAGGTCCAACAATTTCCTTAAGCTCTTCTATGTCCCTTCCTTGCCTTTGTTGCTCCTCCCTCATTGCTCTTTGATCTTCTCTTATTTCATGGAGAATGATGGAGTGCTCATGATGTTCCACCCTTAATTGTTCCACATTGTGGCTCAAATCTTCTAAGGAAGTGTTGAGTTGTTCCCAATAGTTATTGGGAGGAAAGTGCATCCTTTGAGGCATCTCAAGGATTTCTTGATGATGAGCTTCCTCATGCATCTCTTGAGATCCGTGGAGGGTCTCTCTTTCTTGCTCCATCCTCTTCTTGGTGATGGGCTTATCCTCTCTAATGGGGATGTCTCCTTCTATAATAACTCCAGCTGAGTAACATAGATGGCAAATAAGGTGAGGAAAAGCTAGCCTTGCCATGGTAGAGGGCTTATCGGCTATTTTGTAGAATTCATTGGAGATAACCTCATGAACTTCTACTTCCTCTCCAATCATAATGCTATGAATCATGATGGCCCGATC
>NC_029776.3:44144856-44147447 GCF_000817695.3 Arachis duranensis | reverse complement strand
TTGCTAGTGGGAATGATGGAGCGTTGAATGAACTCCAACCATCCTCTAGCTACAGGCTTTAGGTCCAGTCTTCTTAGTTGTACTGGCTTGCCTTTGGAGTCTCTTTTCCATTGAGCTCCTTCCACACATATGTCCATTAGGACTTGGTCCAACCTTTGATTAAAGTTGACCCTTCTAGTGTAAGGGCGTACATCTCCTTGCATCATCGGCAAGTGGAACGCCAACCTCACATTTTCCAGACTAAAATCTAAGTATTTCCCCCGAACCATTGTGAGATAATTCTTTGGACTCGGGTTCATACTTTGATCATGGTTCCTAGTGATCCATGCATTGGCATAGAACTCTTGAACCATTAAGATTCCGACTTGTTGCATGGGGTTGGTTAGGACTTCCCAACCTCTTCTTCGGATCTCATGTCGGATCTCCGGATACTCATTTTTCTTGAGCTTGAAAGGGATCTCAGGGATCACCTTCTTCTTTGCCACAACATCATATAAGTGGTCTTGATGGCTTTTGGAGATGAATCTTTCCATCTCCCATGACTTGGAGGTGGAAGCTTTTGTCTTCCCTTTTCCTTTTCTAGAGGATTCTCCGGCCTTAGGTGCCATTGATGGTAATGGAAAACAAACAATATTATGCTTTGACCACACCAAACTTAAAATATTGCTCACCCTCGAGCAATAGAAGAAAGAAGAGAAGAAGAAGAAGAAGAAAATATGGAGGAGAAGGGGGAGTGTAGGTTTCGGCCAAGGTATAGAAGAGGGGGTTTGTGTTGTGTGAAAATGAAGTAGAATGGAAGGGTATATATAGGAAAATGGGAGAGGTGAGGTTCGGCCATTTTAGGGTGGGTTTGGGTGGGAAAGTGTTTTTGAATTTCGAAGGTAAGTGGGGTTTTTGGGGAAGAGTGGATGGATGTGAGTGGTGAAGGGGGTAATTGGGAAGAGAGATTGAAGTTGATGGGAAGTGTGACATGGGGAAGAGTGAAATAGGATTAGGAGGTAAGGTGGGAATATGTTAGGTGGGGATCCAGTGGGGTCCACAGATTCTGAGGTGATCCTGTGGGGTCCACAGATCCTGAGGTGTCAAGGAATTACATCCCTGCACCAAATAGGCATGTAAAATGCCTTTGCATACCATTTTGGCATTTAAACACCGAGGTGATGCACGTTCTGGGCGTTCAACGCCCATGTGAAGCATGTTCTGGGCGTTCAACGCCCATGTGTAGCATGTTTCTGGCGTTGAACGCCAGTTTCATGCTTGTTACTGGCGTTCAGCGCCAGTTTGTCCTCTCTGGGCACATTCCTGGCGTTCAGCGCCAGAATGTTGCTTGTTTCTGGCGTGCAGTGCCAGAATGGTGCTCTGTTCTGGCGTTGAACGCCGGCCAGATGCATCTTACTGGCGTTGAACGCCAGCCCGTGTGTCCTCTAGGGTGAAAAATTTTTTTCTTCTATTTTTGACTCTGTTTTTAATTTTTTGATTTTTTTCGTGACTCCTCATGATCATGTACCTAATTAAACACAAAAATAACAAAGAAACAAAATAAAATAAAATTAGATAAATAAAATTGGGTTGCCTCCCAACAAGCGCTTCTTTAATGTCAATAGCTTGACAGTGGCTCTCATGGAGCTACAAGGTGATCAGGTCAATGTTAGTGTGGTCCCAACACCAAACTTAGAGTTTGGATATGGGGTCTTAACACCAAACTTAGAGTTTGGTTGTGGCCTCACAACACCAAACTTAGAGTTTGACTGTGTGGGCTCTTCTTGACTTTGAACTGAGAGAAGCTCTTCATGCTTACTCTCCTTTATCACAGAGGGGTGGCCATGTGCCTTAAACACAAGGTAGTCCCCATTCAATTGAAGGACTAACTCTCCTCTGTTGACATCTATCACAGCTTCTGCTGTGGCTAGGAAAGGTCTTCCTAGGATGATGCATTCATCATCTTCCTTCCTAGTATCTAGGATTAGGAAATCAGCAGGGATGTAAAAGTCTTCAACTTTTATAAGCACTCCTCTACTATTCCATAAGCTTGTCTCACTGACTTATCTGCCAATTTTAATGAGAACAAGGCAGGTTGTACCTCAAAGATTCCCAGCTTCTCCATTACAGAGAGTGGCATAAGATTTATCCCTGACCCCAGATCACATAGAGCTTTTTCAAAGGTCAATGTGCCTATGGTACAAGGAATTAAGAATTTGCCAGGATCTTGTTTCTTTTGAGGTAAAATTTGCTGAATCCAGGTATCTAGTTCACTAATGAGCAAGGGAGGTTTACTTTCCCAAGTCTCATTACCAAACAACTTGGCATTCAGCTTCATGATAGCTCCTGAATATTGAGCAACTTGCTCTCCAGTCACATCTTCATCCTCTTCAGAGGAAGAATAGTCTTCAAAGCTCATGAATGGCAGAAGGAGATTTAATGGAATCTCTATGGTCTCTATATGAGCCTCAGATTCCTTTGGATCCTTAATAGGAAACTCCTTCTTGCTTGAAAGACATCCCAGGAGGTCTTCCTCACTAGGATTTTCGTCCTCCTCCTCCCTTGTGCATTCGGCCATATTGATTAAATCAATGGCCTTGCATTCTCCTTTT
>NC_029776.3:44139508-44144761 GCF_000817695.3 Arachis duranensis | reverse complement strand
TGATTTTCTTACTCAGCTGGCCCACTTGTGCCTCCAGATTTTTGATGGAGGATCTTGTTTCACTCATGAAACTGAAAGTGGCATTTGACAGATCAGAGATTAAATTGGCTAAATTAGAAGTGTTTTGTTCAGAATTCTCTGTTTGTTATTGAGAAGATGATGGAAAAGGCTTGCTATTGCTCAGTCTATTGCGTCCACCATTGTTAAAGCCTTGTTAAGGCTTTTGTTGATCCTTCAATGAGAAATTTGGATGATTTCTCCATGATGGATTATAGGTGTTTCCATAAGGTTCAGCCATGTAATTTACCTCTGCTATTGTAGGGTTCTCAGGATCATAAGCTTCTTCAGAAGCTGCCTCTTTAGTACTGTTGGATGCATTTTGCCATCCATTCAGACTTTGAGAGATCATGTTGACTTGCTGAGTCAACACTTTGTTCTGAGCCAATATGGCATTCAGAGCATCAATTTTAAGAACTCCCTTCCTCTGAGGTGTCCCATTATTCATGGAATTCCTCTCAGAAGTGTACATGAATTGGTTATTTGCAACCATGTCAATAAGCTCTTGAGCTTCTGCAGGTGTTTTCTTTAGGTGAATGGATCCACCTGCAGAATGGTCCAATGACATTTTCAAAAATTCAGATAGACCATAATAGAATATATCTAATATGGTCCATTCTGAAAACATGTCAGATAGACACCTTTTGGTCAACTGCTTGTACCTTTCCCAAGCTTCATAGAGGGATTCACCATCTTTTTGTTTGAAGGTTTCAACATCCACTCTAAGCTTGCTCAGCTTTTGAGGAGGAAAGAATTTATCCAAGAAAGCCGTGACCAGCTTATCCCATGAGTCCAGGCTATCCTTAGGTTGTGAATCCAACCATATTCTAGCTCTGTCTCTTACTGCAAAAGGGAAAAGCATGAGTCTGTAGACTTCAGGATCTACTCCATTCGTCTTTACAGTCTCACAGATCTGTAAGAACTCAGTTAAAAACTGATAAGGATCTTCATATGGAAGTCCATAGAACTTGCAGTTTTGTTGCATTAAGGCAATTAATTGAGGCTTAAGCTCAAAATTATTGGCTCCTATGGCAGGAATGGAGATGCTTCTTCCATCAAATTTGGACGTGGGTTTGGTAAAGTCACCAAGCATCCTCCTTGCATTATCATTATTGGGTTCGGCTGCCATCTCCTTCTCTTGTTCGAAATTTTATGAAAGGTTACTTTTGGATTGTTGTAATTTAGCTTCTCTTAGTTTCCTCTTCAAAGTCCTTTCAGGTTCTGGATCAGCTTCAACAAGAGTGTCTTTTTCCTTGTTCCTGCTCATATCTTCAGAGTCCTTTCAGGTTCAGGATCAGCTTCAATAAGAGTTCCTTTTTCCTTATTCCTTCTCATATGAAAGAGAAGAAAACAAGAAAAGAAAGAGGAATCCTCTATGTCACAGTATAGAGATTCCTTTATGTTAGTAGAAGAAGAAGGGGGTAGAAGAATGAAGAAGAATGGTTCGGAGTTTTAGATGAAGAAAGGTGAAGAGAAGTGTTAGTAAATAATTAATTAAATAGAATAAGAAAAGAGAGGGAGAATTCGAAAATAATTTTAAAAAAAAGTGTTAGTAATTTTCGAAAATTAGAGATAAGATAAGATTAAAATTAAAATTTAAAACAAAAGAATTTTTGAAAAAGAGATGAGATATTTTCGAAAATTAGAGAGGGAAAAGTAGTTAGGTGGTTTTGAAAAAGATAAGAAACAAACAAAAAGTTAGTTAGTTGATTGAAAAAGATTTGAAATCAAATTTTAAAAAGATAAGAAGATAAGAAGTTAGATAAGATATTTTGAAATTAAATTTTGAAAAAGATAAGATAAAAAGATAAGAAGATAAGATAAAAAGATAAGATTTTAAGAAAAAGATATTTTGAGAAAGATTTAATTTTTAAAATGACTTAACTAACAAGAAACTACAAGATAAGATTCTAGAACTTAAAGATTGAACCTTTCTTAACAAGAAAGTAACAAACTTCAAATTTTTTGAACCAATCACATTAATTGTTAGCTAATTTTCGAAAATTAGATATAAAGATAAGAAAAAGATTTTGAAAAATAATTTTTTTTAATTTTCGGAAATAAGGAAAAAATGAAAAAGATATGATTTTTGAAAAAGATTTGAAAAGATAAGATTTTTAAAATTGAAAATTTGACTTGACTGATAAGAAACAACTAATTTTAAAAATTTTTGACTTGGTCAACTCAAATTTTCGAAATTTTGGAGAAAAATGAGGAAAAGATATTTTTTTGATTTTTGAATTTTTAATGATGAGAGAGAAAAACAACAAAAATACTCAATGCATGAAATTTTTAGATCAAAACAATGAATGCATGCAAGAATGCTATGAATGTCAAGATGAACACCAAGAACACTTTGAAGATCATGATGAACATCAAGAACATAATTTTTGAAAAATTTTTGATGCAAAGAAAACATGCAAGACACCAAACTTAGAAATCTTTAATGCATGGACTCTAACAAACGAGAAATGCACATGAAAAATAACAAACAACACAAAACAAGAAAACATCAAGATCAAACAAGAAGACTTACCAAGAACAACTTGAAGATCATGAAGAACACTATGAATGCATGGAATTTTCGAAAATCATGCATAAATTTTAAAAACATGCAATTGACACCAAACTTAAAAATTGACTCAAGACTCAAACAAGAAACACAAAATATTTTTTATTTTTATGATTTTATTAATTTTTTTGGATTTTTATTATATTTTTCAAAAATAAAGTTTGGAAAAACGAAAAAGAAAAGAAAAATTTTGAAAAAGATTTTTGAAAAGAAGATTACCTAATCTGAGCAACAAGATGAACCGTCAGTTGTCCATACTCGAACAATCCCCGGCAACGGCGCCAAAAACTTGGTGAGCGAAATTGCTACTCATGCTTAAATTGTTGTTCAAAATTGATTGTCCCTGGTGATGGCGCCAAAATCTGGTGCGTACTACCATGGTCCAAACATAACTTCACAACTTCGCACAACTAACCAGCAAGTGTACTGGGTCGTCCAAGTAATAAACCTTACGCGAGTAAGGGTCGATCCCACAGAGATTGTTGGTATGAAGCAAGCTATAGTCACCTTGTAAATCTTAGTCAGGAGGATTCAAGTATAATTGGATTATTGGTTTAAATTTGATTAATGGAATAAATAGAAAATAAAGATAAATAAACTAAGATAGAAATACTTACACGGCTAATCATCTATCGGTTCTCAATCAGGTTGGAATAGAATCCATTGAATCTTTTGCGTCTGTCACTAACGCTCAGCCTTCAGGAGTTTGAAGCTCGTCACAGTCATTCAATACCGGAATCTTACTCGGAATACCACAGACAAAGTTAGACTTTCCAGATTCCCATGAATGCCGCCATCTATCTAGCTTATACCACGAAGATTCTGTTGGGGAATCTAAGAGATATGCGCCCGGCCTAAGGTAGAACGGATACATGTCCTGACTATCTCCTTGTTGGCAATTTCTTGATACATGTCCTGGTAACCCGCACTTGTAACATACGCCTGACCCCAATCGGCACGGCCTATTTGGGTGATGACTTCCACACCTATGACAGCTCGAAACATCAGAAGCAGCCACTGCCCGTTTTTCCTTACCGTTTCTTTGGGACTCCTCACTCGTCGCAAGGTCATTTCGCATTTGAGGAAAACGTTGTGGGTATCCTCTTCTCTTAAACTCTTGACCCCTTGTTGGGTATTCTTGATTGTGCTCCCTGCGGTAGCACTCCCGACGGTCATTCTTTGCCTCAATAGCCTTCCTCACACATTCTTCAGCAATACAGCTCTTGTTCACAAGTTCAGAGAAGACCCACATCTCCATCGGTCTAACGGAGCTCAGGATTTCACTTCGAAGTCCTCCCTCATACTTAATACACTTCCATTACTCAAAGTCTCCCGGAGCTCCCTATCACATGCGGGAAAACCTGAATAGCTCCTCAAATTTGTCTGTATACTCAGATACGGACATAGCACCTTGCTTCAGCTGCAGTAACTCCAATTCCTTGGCTGTTCTGGCGGAATTTGGAAAGTACTTCTTATAGAATTCCACCTGGAAGGCATCCCAAGTGATAAGATCATTCCCCTGTTGCAGGAGACGTCGAGCCCCTTGCCACCAATGTGATGCTTCCCCCGTGAGCAGATAGGTAGCAAATTCAACACGCTGCTCTTCAGGCACCAACTGCGCTTGCAGTGCTCGCTCCATGGCCTGAAACCAAGTATCAGCTTTAGTCGGATTGGTGGTTCCCTTGAACTTAGGTGGATTAACCTTTAAGAAAGTTGCCAGTGTCATCGGGCCCTGAGCTTCCCTTCCGCCATTGCCATTATTGTTTATCTGTTGCCCAAGAGCCTCCGTAGTGGCTTGCATAGCAGCAGCCATATTCTCCAACGCCGCCATAAGGTTTACCGGGTTATTCGGGTTGACTTCCGATTCCTGCGTGCTAGTACGATCTCTCTCACGTCCCCGACCGGGTCCACGAGGCGCCATCTGGTTCCTATACACACCAAACAATCGATATCAAGGTGATCAGTCTCAATATCGGAAGTATAGTGCTTCAAAGTACCAAAGGTACACTCATGGACATCATGCTAGATGTATCAGTTAGATACCCTAACTAACACAGGCACAGACTCAGAGTATGCATTGAAGCGTAAGCAGTTCCATCCCTCAGGCTCATGAGGACGAACTGCTCTGATACCATAATGTAACACCCTAATATGCAAATCCTTATGCTCGAGTCATAAGTCAATGATATTACGGTGGTAGGACTCACGGGTGGATTTTTTTATATATATAAATATAGGTAATTTCGAAAGGAGTATTAATCGAGAAGCCTGAAAAGAGTAGAAACAAAATCGCGAAGACGTATCACTCACGTTTCGACAACGAAAAGTTAAACTGTGAGGCCGAAAATGATATACGGACAAGGCATAAAAGAGATTAAGAGATAGATAATGGATAGATATATATAACATAAGTAATAGCCACTAGTCGCGACCCGCGAAGTTTAGGCCGGCTAGGGTACAGTATGAAAGTAGTTGACAATAGTATATCCTAATCTCTCTCAAAGGAAACATAAGAGCCTCTATAGGCAAGTTCCAAAAGAGTTCAATACATAATATAATCTTTTCAAAACAAAGGTGGAGAGATTCTAAGCAAAACACAAAGTAGAGAAAATGAAGATCTTCGC
>NC_029776.3:44126256-44130269 GCF_000817695.3 Arachis duranensis | reverse complement strand
AGTAAATAGCCACTAGTCGCGACCCGCGAAGTTTAGGCCGGCTAGGGTACAGTATGAAAGTAGTTGACAACAGTATATCCTAATCTCTCTCAAAGGAAACATAAGAGCCTCTATAGGCAAGTTCCAAAAGAGTTCAATACATAATATAATCTTTTCAAAACAAAGGTGGAGAGATTCTAAGCAAAACACAAGGTAGGGAAAATAAATATCTTCGCCGTCTCTCAGACGAACCGCAGCTCACTTCTGAGCACCTGAACCTGTATCTGAAAAAACAAGAGATATATACGGAATGAGAACCCCGGGCCCATGGGTTCCCAGTACGGTAAAAGTGCCAAATAAATACAATGCACTGCAATAAAAACTCACTAAGCATCCTAAACTTCTTCACCAAATATCCAACCTAGATTCTCACTAATCCATGAATAGGTAACTGTTGTAAGGGAATACTAAATCTAGTTCATGTTACACATGTTTTCCGACTCGCTGACTCTTCCACGAATCAGACTCAGAATCATAATCAAACCATCACCAGTTGTTCTGCCTCAGCAACTCTATATCGATACATCATATATTCGCATGGAGCTAGTGAAATCACATCACTGCGTCTACCCAGGGGGGCTCAAATTATCTCATTCAAAAATCATCATCATCATGCAATCGTATCACTAATTCATCTCATCAAGAACAGCCCCCAACATCCACCATCACCAGCATGAGGGGCCTCTCAGTTGTACAAACACAAGCAATACAGGCAAGTAATACACAAATAAGGTACAAGTAGAACAAGTAGCACATAATCAGGTAACATAGCATATATGATGTAGAAATCCAAAACAAATAGGCAAACCCAAACAATTCAAACATATGCAAATGATGTATGCCTGCCCTATGGCTGATGATATCATCTGTCGGTTATATAGCCAACCCGACATGTCCTGGTAGCTAACCATTGGACGGAAACACCCCTTGCGGAGCAAGTAGGTTTGAGCTACAACCCCCTTGCTACTACCCGCTCAGCCCAGAGCCAGTGGAACAACCACTACTGCGGCTACTACCCAGGCGGGTGTTTAACAGCTCAACCTGGAGCGAGTGGATTCACCACTACTGCCGCTACTACCCAGGCGTCACAATCTCTGACCTGGAGCAAGTAGGACAAACCACAACCCTTGCTACTGCCCAGGTATCTTAAGCATTAACCCAGAGCAAGCGGGACGAACCATAACCCTTGCTACTGCCCAGGTATCTTAAGCATTAACCCTTGCTACTGCCCAGGTATCTTAAGCATTAACCCAGAGCAAGCGGGACGAACCACAACCCCTTGCTACTGCCCAGGTATCTTAAGCATTAACCCGGAGCAAGCGGGACGAACCACAACCCTTGCTACTGCCCAGGTATCTTAAACATATATTCATTCAATCTCAATTCATATTATCAGTCTTCATTGTTATCAAATCTCAAACATTAACCTGGAGCAAGTGGGACGAACCCCAACCCTTACTACTGCCCAGGTATCAGAGTTACATTCATTCAAAACTCCATAATTAAACTCATTTATCATAAACATCCTAACTCCATAATTGACTCATTTATCATAAACATCCTTTTTCGTCTCATACCCGGAGCAAGTGGACAACGCCACTGCCTACTACCCGGGGTTACACATCACATTTCAACATTTTCCATTATTATCCATTCGACACATTCATTCATTAATCATATATGCATTTATACTCAGCCATAATCAATAATGGCTTTGCCGTGACCCGGTAATAACTCAGCCATCCGGCTCATGGTTCAATCAAGAACCAGCCATTTATCAATAGATATAGCCCTTCGGCTCATGGCATACACGGTACTCCCACCGTCATCCTCCATATCTCATATAATCATCGTTGATCATCATTGATCATAACTTTTCCCCTTGCTTCACTCGCAAGTTACCACATCCCCTAGCTCCTTTCTCATTACTAGGCATATCATAATGATGTAATACATAAGGGGTGAGATCGGAGGCTTAGAAGTATGAGATTTGGCTTTTAGAACTCAAAAATCAACTTTGGGATGAAAACAGGGCCACGCGTACGCGTACTCCACGCGCACGCGTGGATGCCCACAAAGCTCATCGACGCGTATGCGTCATACACGCGGACGCGCGGATTGAAACGCAGCCAGACGACGCGTAAGCGTCAGCCACGCGTACGCGTGGGTGCATTTGCGCCCCAGGCACAAAACTGGCACAACTCTGGCACAACTCTCGGGAAAATGGCTGGGCATTGGGTGCAGCGCATCGACGCGCACGCGCACACCACGCGCACGCGTGGATGGTGCCTTTTTGAAGAACGACGCGTACGCGCCAAGTGTGCCTACGCGTGGAGGGTCATTCTGCTAAAAATTTTCTAAGTTAAAAGCTGCAGAATTCACAAATTCAACCCCGAATCTTCCGACGGACATAACTTCCTCATTTTAAATCGTTTTTCACCCGTTCTTCGAATGGCAGGGACATCCCGGATCCAATTTCATTTCTAAACAGATTTGGTACAAAACAGAGATCTGTAGTCCAAGTTATTTCCCATCAAAGTATGCCCAAAAACCAAGTTTTTCATACAAAACCACAAGGTGCCCCTTTCAGAACAAGCCATTTTCAACCCTTTTTAAAATCAACCAAAACATGCTAGTTTCAACCCTTTTTGAAATCAATCAAAATATACCAAAAACAACATCAAGACTCCTCAACTCACACATTAACAGTTTACCATAATTCCCAAAACTACCATCCAACCATTTTAACACTTCTCAAACAAATGGCTAGAATACAAACATAACAACATGTCATGCCTCCTTCCTAATCTCAATTTCCAATAATAACATTTCCAACCAACCATCTTTGTTCATAAACAATGTCATACTCACCATCAACATGGTTCCACCACAATTCAACCTCAATCATTCATCAAGCATATATCACAACATGCATATTTCCCATATATAATACCATCAAGGCATCAATAATCATACTCACATATATGACCACATAATATATCTCAACCAAAATCAAACATACCTCATTTATACTATTTCATCCAAAATTACCAATTTCCATACTTCAACTCCTCAAACCTCATTATTCAATAACCAACCCAATCATTCATATATTCATTATATGAAATCCATCCAATCTTAGTCTCAAGCCTCACTAAAGTTCCTCAAGCAACACCAATCTCCCAATTGTGCACCAAAACCATCAAATGCACTAATATAACCAATATTACATACATACATCAACCTAGGGCTCATAAAAATGACAAATTACAAGGGTTTGAGCACTTCTTACCTTAGCCCATATGAAGTAGGGATAGAACCCACTTGGAATCCTTGTTGGAGTATCCCTAAACACCCAAAATCACAAGATTTCAACACTAACTACCCAAAAACGTATAACAGTGGGGAATTTCGAAAACTGGGCAGAGATGAATGGAATACTCACCACAAAACTTAGATAGAATTGTAGAGGATGAAAAGAGTGACGCGTGGCCGCAAACAGCTCGTCAATCGGAGCTCCGTAGCTCAAGTTATGGTGATTTGAAGATCAAAGAGAGTTAGGTTTTCTCTCTTCTCTTCTCTCTTCTCTATTTCAGCGCCCCAACCTCTCTTTTAGGGTAAAATGAGCTGAAATGCTCATAACTAATGTTTATATATGTTGGGTCTTGCGCCCACTTTGGCCCAGTTCACTTATTTTTGTCCGTTGGCCCAATTTTGGACTAAAACCTTTAAGATTAGCGCTCTAAATCGCACTTCAAATATTTCTACCTCCCCTAATTATAATTCCTCATTTCTTAATCCTATTTACTCATAATCAATTTTTTTTCGCTGCAGTACCAGACAGGTCTCAGCCGGTACTGCCGGTCAAAATTCCACTGCTCGCTTTTACGCAGAAAACTATGTCTTCTGACTCGGAAAAATTCACTGAATCCAGATATCATATTTAAATCATCAAATTCCAATTGCCAAATCTT
>NC_029776.3:44121294-44124523 GCF_000817695.3 Arachis duranensis | reverse complement strand
CTCTGAAACCGATCATTACAAATCTTGATCTAAATCCAAGGTCACCATGACCAAACATCATAGCACTCATCTCTCGAACACGACAACTTGCACTCAATCATCATCTAAATCCGACTACGCATCAATGATAATTTCCTCTCCGTTTCAGGACCATTAAGGCTCACAGCCGCAATTAATTCCAATTATCGAGAATCAGTATCTGTATAAGCTCATTAAACTTTTAAGTACTCAAAGCATAAATCATTAATAATCATACCCCATTTTTCCTTATTATTACCATACTATGCTAACGCTTTTAGCAAGCTTCTGCTATGCCACTTTGATTTCTCGTCAAGTATTAGCTCCATCACTTATTTCCTCAAGTACCCAACCACAACTTAGCATGACTGGTATTTCAAATCAACGTTTCCAAATCCATCATTTAGGACCATTCCTTATCTATTTAAATCAAAGGAACTAAAAGTCACGGGTTCAATCCGTTTCACCAAAAATCCAGAAATTAACCAACTATATAACAAATACAACACATCATTCTTAACAGAAAATCATTTACATCAGAGGCATTTATCCATTTGTATTAAGGCAATTCCTTACTCGGACCATCTGGTTTGCTTCTCAGTCTAATATTAAGCTCGACAGTCCCAGTTCTACTGTACATGCGGTATTATAAAATCACACACTGCCATTTAGGCCTGATTATTGCAATTACCTCATTCTTACTGCCGCAATCGGCCTGCATCCTGACTCTCTCCTTGTTGGCAATTTCTTGATACATGTCCTGGTAATCCGCACTTGTAACATACGCCTGACCCCAATCGGCATGGCCTATTTGGGTGATGACTTCCACACCTCTGACAGCTCGAAACATCAGAAGCAGCCGCTGCCCGTTTTCCCTTACCGTTTCTTTGGGACTCCTCACTCGTCGCAAGGTCATTTCGCCTTTGAGGAAAACGTTGTGGGTATCCTCTTCATTTAAACTCTTGACCCCTTGTTGGGTATTCTTGATTGTGCTCCCTGCGGTGGGACTCCCGACAGTCATTCTTTGCCTCAACAGCCTTCCTCACACATTCTTCAGCAATACGGCTCTTGTTCACAAGTTCAGAGAAGACCCTAATCTCCATCGGTCCAACGGAGCTCAGGATTTCACTTCGAAGTCCTCCCTCATACTTAATACACTTTCATTCCTCAAAGTCTCCCGAAGCTCCCTGACACATGCGGGAAAACCTGAATAGCTCCTCAAATTTGTCTGTATACTCAGATACGAACATAGCACCTTGCTTCAGCTGTAGTAACTCCAATTCCTTGGCTGTCCTGGCGGAATTTGGAAAGTACTTCTTATAGAATTCCACCTGGAAGGCATCCCAAGTGATAGAATCATTCTCCTATTGCAGGAGACGTCGAGCCCCTTGCCACCAATGCGATGCTTCCCCGTGAACAGATAGGTAGCAAATTCAACACGCTGCTCTTCAGGCACCAACTGCGCTTGCAGTGCTCGCTCCATGGCCTGAAACCAAGTATCAGCTTCAGTCGGATTGGTGGTTCCCTTGAACTTAGGTGGATTAACCTTTAAGAAAGTTGCCAGTGTCATCGGGCCCTGAGCTTCCCTTCCGCCATTGCCATTATTGTTTATCTGTTGCCCAAGGGCCTCCGTAGTGGCTTGCATAGCAGCAGCCATATTCTCCAACGCCGCCATAAGGTTTACCGGGTTATTCGGGTTGACTTCCAGTTCCTGCGTGCTAGTATGATCTCTCTCACGTCCCCGACCGGGTCCACGAGGCGCCATCTGGTTCCTATACACACCAAACAATCAATATCAAGGTGATCAGTCTCAATATCGGAAGTATAGTGCTTCAAAGTACCAAAGGTACACTCATGGACTTCATGCTAGATGTATTGGTTAGATACCCTAACTAGCACAGGCACAGACTCAGAGTATGCATTGAAGCATAAGCAGTTCCATCCATCAGGCTCACGAGGACGAACTGCTCTGATACCATAATGTAACACCCTAATATGAAAATCCTTATGCTCGAGTCATAAGTCAATGATATTACGGTGGTACGACTCACGGGTGGATTTTTTTTATATATATATAAATATAGGTAATTTTGAAAGGAGTATTAATCGAGAAGCCTGAAATGAGTAGAAACAAAATCGCGAAGACGTATCACTCACGTTTCGACAACGAAAAGTTAAATTGTGAAGCCGAAAACGATATACGGACAAGGCATAAAGGAGATTAAGAGATAGATAATGGATAGATATATATAACATAAGTAATAGCCACTAGTCGCGACCCGCAAAGTTTAGGCCGGCTAGGGTACAGTATGAAAGTAGTTGACAATAGTATATCCTAATCTCTCTCAAAGGAAACATAAGAGCCTCTATAGGCAAGTTCCAAAAGAGTTCAATACATAATATAATCTTTTCAAAACAAAGGTGGAGAGATTCTAAGCAAAACACAAGGTAGGGAAAATAAATATCTTCGCCGTCTCTCAGACGAACCGCAGCTCACTTCTGAGCACCTGAACTTGTATCTGAAAAAACAAGAGATATATACGGAATGAGAACCCCAGGCCCATGGGTTCCCAGTACGGTAAAAGTGCCAAATAAATACAATGTACTACAATAAAAACTTACTAAGCATCCTAAACTTCTTCACCAAATATCCAGCCTAGATTCTCACTAATCCATGAATAGGCAACTGTTGTAAGGGAATACTAAATCTAGTTCATGTTACACATGTTTTCCAACTCGATGACTCTTCCACGAATCAGACTCAGAATCATAATCAAACCATCACCAGTTGTTCTGCCTCAGCAACTCTATATCGATACATCATATATTCGCATGGAGCTAGTGAAATCACATCACTGCGTCTACCCAGGGGGGCTCAAATTATCTCATTCAAAAATCATCATCATCATGCAATCGTATCACCAATTCATCTCATCAAGAACAGCCCCCAACATCCACCATCACCAGCATGAGGGGCCTCTCAGTTGTACAAACACAAGCAATACAGGCAAGTAATACGCAAATAAGGTACAAGTAGAACAAGTAGCACATAATCAGGTAACATAGCATATATGATGTAGAAATCCAAAACAAATAGGCAAACCCAAACAATTCAAACATATGCAAATGATGTATGCCTGCCCTATGGCTGATGATATCATCTGTCGGTTATATAGCCAACCCGACATGTCCTGGTAGCTAACCATTGGAC
>NC_029776.3:44094014-44118331 GCF_000817695.3 Arachis duranensis | reverse complement strand
TCGGGTCCAATTTCATTTCTATATAAGTTTGACACAAAATAGAGATCCGGAGCCCAAGTTATGACCTATCAAAGTATGCCCAAAAATCATATTTTCATACAAAACCACAAAGTGCCATTTTCAAAGCAAGCTATTTTCAACCCTTTTCAAAATCAACCAAAACATGCTAGTTTCAACCCTTTTTGAAATCAATCAAAATATACCAAAATTAACATCAAGCCTCCTCAACTCATACATTAACACTTTACCACGATGCACAAAACCGCCATATAACCATTTCTACCCATTTCAAACAAATGGCTAAATTACAAACACATTAACATGTCATACATCTTTCCTCATCCCAATTTCCAACAATACTATTTCCAATCAATCATCATTGCACATAATCAATATTATACTCACTGTCACATGGTTTCACCCACAAATCAACCTTAATCATTTCTCAAGTATATACCACAACATACATATCTCTTATGCATCATCATACCATCAAGGCATCAATAATCATGATCACATATATGACCACATAACATACCTCAACCAAAACCAAACATACCTCATCTATACAATTTCACCCAAAATTACCAATTTCCATACTTCAACTCCTCAAACCTCATTATTTAATAACCAACCCAATCATTCATATATTCATTATCTAAAATCCATCCAATCACTTGTGTCATCATACAATGCACACATCAACTTACCTTCCTTACCTCTTACCGGCCTCCGGCCCAAAATTTACGGCCTCTGGCCCAATTTACCTCTCCACCAACCTTAGTCTCAAGCCTCACTAAAGTTCCTCAAGCAACACCAATCTCCCAATTGTGCACCAAGATCATCAAATGCACTAACATAACCAATATCACATACATACATCAACCTAGGGCTCATAAAAATGACAAATTACAAGGGTTTGAGTACTTCTTACCTCAGCCCATATGAAGTAGGGATAGAACCCACTTGGAATCCATGTTGGAGTATCCCTAAACACCCAAAATCACAAGATTTCAACACTAACTACCCAAAAACGTATAACAGTGGGGAATTTCGAAAACTGGGCAGAGATGAATGGAATACTCACCACAAAACTTAGATAGAATTGTAGAGGATGAAAAGAGCGACGCGTGGCCGCAAACAGCTCGTCAATCGGAGCTCCGTAGCTCAAGTTATGGTGATTTGAAGATCAAAGAGAGTTAGGTTTTCTCTCTTCTCTTCTCTCTTCTCTATTTCAGCGCCCCAACCTCTCTTTTAGGGTAAAATGAGCTGAAATGCTCATAACTAATGTTTATATATGTTGGGTCTTGGGCCCACTTAGGCCCACTTCACTTATTTTTGTCCATTGGCCTAATTTTGGACCAAAACCTTTAAGATTAGCGCTCTAAATCGCACTTCAAATATTTCTACCTCCCCTAATCATAATTCCTCATTTCTTAATCCTATTTACTCATAATCAATTTTTTTCAGCTGCAGTACCAGACAGGTCTCAGCCGGTACTGCCGATCAAAATTCCATTGCGCGCTTTTACGCAGAAAACTATGTCTTCTGACTCGAAAAAATTCACTGAATCCAGATATCATATTTAAATCATCAAATTCTAATTGCCAAATCTTTCAACCATATTCGCTCCTACTTAACTCATTATTTAATTAATTTCGGTTAGACCATGTATTACAGCCGAATGGCCAGCCCCCCATGATCTGGGAACAAATCGTCCCAAGATGATCCTAAGATCTAAAGTGATCAAAAGATGAAACGTGGTCAAAAGATGACTAATACAATAGTAAATTATCCTATTTATACTAAATTAGCTACTAGGGTTTACATGAGTAAGTAATTGATGCATAAATCCACTTCCAGGGCCCACTTGGTGTATGTTTGGGCTGAGCTTGATCTATCCACGAGCTGAGGCTTTTATTGGAGTTGAACGCCAAGTTATGACGTGTTTTGGGCGTTCAATTCCGGGTCGTGACGTGTTTCTGGCGTTTAACTCCAGACAGCAGCATGTACTTGGCGTTGAGCGCCAGTTTACGTCGTCAATTCCCGAATAAAGTATGGACTATTATATATTGCTGTAAAGCTCTGGATGTCTACTTTCCAACGCCGTTGAGAGCACGCCATTTGGAGTTCTGTAGCTCCAGAAAATCCATTTCGAGTGCAGGGAGGTCAGATTCCAACAGCATCAGCAGTCCTTTGTCAGCCTCCTATCAGAGTTTTGCTCAAGTCCCTCAATTTCAGCCAGAAATTACCTGAAATCACAGAAAAACACACAAACTCATAGTAAAGTCTAGAAATGTGAATTTAACATAAAAACTAATGAAAACATCCCTAAAAGTAGCTTGAACTTACTAAAAACTACCTAAAAACAATGCCAAAAAGCGTATAAATTATCCGCTCATAAGTGTCCTTCTGACATGTTTCTAGAATGGAGCATCATATGTATATTCTATGATGGTCTATTTGAAATGTCAAAGATGTCATTGGATCATTCTGCTGGTGGATACCTTCATCTGAAAACACCTGCAGAAGCCCAGGAACTCATTGAGATGGTTGCAAATAACCAGTTTATGTACACTTCTGAAAGGAATCCTGTGAATAATGGGCTGACTCTGAAAAAATGAGTTCTTGAGATTGATACTCTGAATGCCATATTGGCTCAGAACAAAATATTGACTCAGCAAGTCAATATGATTTCTTAGAATCTGACTGGATTGCAAGCTGCATCCGGCAGTGTTAAAGAAGCTTCCCTTGAAGGAGAGGCTTATGACCCTGAGAATCTTGCAATGGAAGAGGTGAATTACATGGGAGAACCCTATGGAAACACCTATAATCCTTCATGGAGGAATCATCCAAATTTTTCATGGAAGGATCAACAGAAGCCTCAACAAGGCTTCAACAAGAATAATGGTGGGAGAAATAGGTTTGGTAATAGCAAACCTTTTCCATCATCTTCTCAGCAACAGACAGATAATTCTGAGCAGAGCCTTTCTGGCTTAGCAAATATAGTCTCTGATCTATCTAAGGCCACTCTCAGTTTCATGACTGAGGCACGGTCCTCCATCAGAAATTTGAAGGCACAAGTGGGTCAGCTCAGTAAAAGAGTTACTGAAACTCCTCCTACTACTCTCCCAAGCAATACAAAAGAGAATCCAAAAAAGAGAGTGCAAGGCCATAACCATACCTGGTGTGGCCGAACCTAGAGAAGAGGAAGAGGTAGTGGTTCCCAATGAAGAATACCTCAATGGACGTCCACTGACCACTAGAGAGTTCCCTCATGAGGAACCAAGAGAATCTGAGGCTCATGCAGAGACCATAGAGATTCTACTGAATTTCCTATTACCATTTATGAGCTTTGATGAATATTCTTCTTCTAAAGAAGATCAATTCATTGATGAAGAGCAAGTTACTCAGTATTTAGGAGCAATCATGAAACTGAATGCCAAGTTATTTGGTAATGAGACTTGGGAGGATGAACCTCCATTGCTCATTAATGAACTAAACGCCTTGGTTCAGCTGAAGATACCTCAAAAGAAACCGGATCTCGGAAGGTTTTTAATACCTTGCACCATTGGCACCATGACCTTTGAGAAGGCTCTGTGTGACCTGGGGTTAGGCATCAACCTCATGCTACTCTCTGTAATGGAGAAACTAGGAATTTTTGAGGTACAAGCTGCAAGAATCTCACTGGAGATGGCAAACAGATCGATGAAAAAGGCTTATGGAATTGCAGAGGATGTCTTAGTGAAGGTTGAAGGTCTTTACATCCCTACTGACTTCATAATCCTAGACACTGGGAAGGATGAGGATGAATCTATCATCCTTGGAAGACCCTTCCTAGCCACATCAAAGGCTGTAATTGATGTGGACAGAGGAGAGTTAGTCCTTCAGTTGAATGAGGACTACCTTTTGTTTAAGGCTCAAGGATCTTCCTCTGTAAACATGGAGAAGAAGCATGAACAGCTTCATCCAATTCTCTCCATGTAGAGTCAAGTAAAGCCCCCACATCCAACTTCTAAGTTTGGTGTTGGGAGGCCACAATCATGCTCTGTAAGAGCTTCCTGTCAAGCTATTGACATTAAAGAAGCACCTATTAGGAGGCAACCCAATTTTATTTATCTATATTAATTACTCTTTCATTTTGTTTTCCATTGTTATTTTATGTTTTCTTAGGATGATGATCATGTGAAGTCACAAAAACAACTGCAAAAATTAAAGTAAAATAAAAAACAGCATCAAAAATAGCACATCCTGGAGGACGAGCCTACTGGCGTTTAAACGCCAGTAAGAATACCAAAATGGACGTTTAACACGTAGCCTGACACCATTCTGGGCATTAAACGCCAGAACTGGCAGGTAAACTGGCATTTAAACACCAGTAAAGGAAGAAAAATGGGCATTTAAATGCCTAGTCTAGCACCATTCCGGGCGTTAAACGCCAGAACTTGCATGCAGACTGGCGTTTAAACCCCAGAAAAGGGCAGCAGACTGGCGTTTAAACCCCAGAAATGCCACATAGAGGGCGTTTGCACACCAGAAAGGTGCAGGGACGAGAAATCCTTGACACCTCAGAATCTGTGGACCCCACAGGATCCCCACCTACCTCAACTCATTCTCTCTCCTTTTCCACACCTTTCTATAAGACTCTTCCCCAAACACCATTTACCTATCAAATCCTACCCTCTTCCCCATAATTTCTTCACCACTCACATCTATTCACTATTTCCCATCATAAAACCCCACCTACCTTACCATTCATATTCAAAACACTTCCCTCTGAAACCCACCCAATTCCACACGGATCCCCTCCCTCTCTTACCCTATATATACCCCTCCTTACTCCTTCATTTTCACACATCACTTACAATCCCAACCCCCCTTGGCCGAACCACTCATACACTTCTATCTCCTCTATTTCTTCTTCTTCTCATCCTTTCTTTCCTCTTTTGCTCGAAGATGAGCAAACCTTTTAAGTTTGTTGTGAAAAAAGCGTTGCTTTTTTGTTTTTCCATAACCATTAATGGCACCTAAGACCGGAGAAACCTCTAGAAAGAGGAAAGGGAAGGCAATTGCTTCCACCTCTGAGTCATGGGAGATGGAGAGATTCATCTCAAAGGTCCATCAAGACCACTTCTATGAACTTGTGGCCAAGAAAAAGGTGATATCCGAGGTCCCCTTCAAGCTCAAAAGGAGCAATGATGAGTGGATAGTTTATATGCTTTTTCGCATTATTTTTAGGTAGTTTTTAGTATAATTTAGTTAATTTTTAGTATATAATTATTAGTTTTTACGCAAAATTCACATTTTTGGACTTTACAACGAGTTTGTGTGTTTTTCTGTGATTTCAGGTATTTTCTGGCTGAAATTGAGGGCCTGAGCAAAAATCTGATTCAGAGGCTGAAAAAGGACTACAGATGCTGTTGGATTCTAACATCCCTACACTCGAAATGGATTTTCTGGAGCTACAGAAGCCCAATTGGCGCGCTCTCAATTGCGTTGGAAAGTAGACATCTTGGGCTTTCCAGCAATGCTTAATAGTCTATACTTTTCTCGAGATTTGATGGCCCAAACTGGCATTCTAATTCAGCATAAAAATTCTGGCGTAAAATGCCCAAACTGGCACTAGAATTGGAGTTAAACGCCCAAACTGGCACCAAAGATGGCGTTTAACTCTGGGAACAGCCTAAGCACAAAACATCTTCAATGCTCAGCCCAAACACACACCAAGTGGGCCCCGGAAGTGGATTTCTGCACTATTTCTTATCTTTGTAAACCCTAGTAACTAGTTTATTATAAATAGGACTTTTTACTATTGTATTTGCATCTTTTGATCATATTTTGATCTCTTGATCACGTTTTGGGGGATGGCCATTCGGCCATGCTGGGACCTTCATCACTTATGTATTTTCAATGGTGGAGTTTCTACATACCATAGATTAAGGTGTGGAGCTCTGCTGTTCCTCATGAATTATTGCAAAGTACTATTGTTCTTCTATTCAATTCAAGCTTATTCTTATTCTAAGATATTCACTCGCACTTCAACCTAATGAATGTGATGATCCGTGACACTCATCATCATTCTCCCTTATAAACGCGTGCCTGAGAACCATTTCCGTTCTACATGTTATAGCTTAAGTATGTATCTCTTGGCCTCCTGGTCCATGATGCATGGTTGCCTCTCCTGACAACAGAGCCTTCCATTCCGTGAGATCAGAGTCTTCGCGGTATAAACTAGAATCAATTGGCACTATTCTTAAGATCCGAAAAGTCTAAACCTTGCCTATGGTATTCCGGGTAGGATCTGTGATGGGATGACTGTGACGAGCTTTAAACTCGCGAGTGCTGGGCGCAGTGATAGTGTGCAAAAGGATCATTGGATTTTATTCCGACACGATCGAGAACTGACAGATGATTAGCCCTACGTAACCCGTAGCCGAACCTTTTTCACTGAGAGGATGGATGGTAGCCATTGACGACGGTGATCCACCTACATATAGCTTGTCATGGAAAGGAGTATGAATGATTGAATGAAGACAGTAGGAAAACAGAGATTCAGAAGGAATAACGCAGCTCCATACGCTTATATGAAATTCCCACCAATGAATTACATAAGTATCTCTATCTTTATTTTATTTTTATTTATCTTTTAATTATCAAAGCTTCATAACCATTTGAATCCGCCTGACTGAGATTTACAAGATGACCATAGCTTGCTTCAAGCCAACAATGTCCGTGTGATTGACCCTTACTCACATAAGGTATTACTTGGACGACCCAGTGCACTTACTGGTCAGCTACACGAAGTTTTGTATCACAATTTCGTGTACCAAGCGAATATCCGGAGATCCGACATGAGATTAGGAGAAGAGGATGGGAAGCTCTCACCAATCCCATTGAATAAGTCGGAATCTTAATGGTTCAAGAATTCTATGCTAATGCATAGATCACTAAGAACCATGATCAAAGTATGAACCCGGACCCAAAGAATTGGCTCACAATGGTCCAGGGGAAATACTTAGATTTCAGTCCGGATAATGTGAGATTGGCGTTCAACTTGCCAATCATGAGAGGAGATTCTCATCCTTTCACTAGAAGAGTCAACTTTGATCAAAGGTTGGACCAAGTCCTTAAGGACATCTGTGTGGAAGGAGCTCAATGGAAGAGAGATTCCAAAGGCAAGCCGGTTCAACTAAGAAGGCCGGACCTTAACCCTGTGGCTAGAGGATGGTTGCAGTTCATCCAACGCTCTATCATTCCTACTAGCAACCGATCCGAAGTAACTGTGGATCGGGCTATCATGATTCATAGTATCATGATTGGAGAGGAAGTGGAAGTTCATGAGATCATACCTCTAGAACTATACAAGGTGGCTGACAAGCCCTCCACTTTAGCAAGCTTAGCCTTTCCTCGTCTCATCTGTCACCTATGCAATTTTGCCAGAATTGTCATAGAGGAAGACATCCTCAATGAATAGGACAAGCCCATCACTAAAAAGAGGATGGAGCAAATAAGAGAGCCCACTCATGGACCTCAACAAGTGCATGAGGAAGTCCCTCATCAAGAAATCCATGAGATGCCTCAAGGGATGCATTTTCCTCCACACAACTATTGGGAGCAACTCAACACCTCTTTAGGGGATTTGAGTTCCAATATGGAGCAACTAAGGGGGGAGCACCAAGAGCACTCCATTATCCTCCATGAAATAAGAGAGGACCAAAGAGCCATGAGGGAGGAGCAACAAAGGCAAGGAAGAGACATTGAGGAGCTTGACGTGAGCGGAAATTGGCAGATTAAGAATTAATTAGAAAAATGGCGTTGCGAGTACAGTTCTTAACCGGCGAAAATCCACTTATCAATTTAGAAAAGAGTTGTCACAAATTTTAGAAAAATACTGGGAGTATGAGTCCCAGGTCGTCTCCCAACGAGTTGCAAGAAGATGTGCTATTTTATCAATCAGAGGTTTTCCAAATGGGTTTTGAGTTTGATGAACAGAAAATTAAATTAGAGAATTTATATGATTTAAATAAAATCTTGACCGGGAGAAGATTAATTGAAAGTTCTATCCTTGTTGGAATTTTATCAATATCAATTAGTAATTAGTCATTATTTTCATTTAGTTAACCCTCAACGAATGAAGAAAAGTCAAATTAAAAGTCAACTTCTATTCAAAAGTCCTAATCCTCTCCCTTAGGAAGGATTAGAGTTAGTGACTAACAAGCCAACCAACAATGAACCTATTACAATTGAACTCTTGAGTATTCCAACTCAAGGTTCTCCTTTTAATCAACTCCCAATCAAGTTGGAAAACTACTCCATCATCATAAATGTAGACTTCACAAAATCAATGGGGGAAATAAGAAGAGACATAATAAATAATAATGAAAGAGATTAATTAAAAGTAAAAATAGTTTTGTATTAATAAACTATGAAAATAATCCAATATCAACTCTGGACAAATTAAGAATATGGAAGAGTAAATGAAAAGTAAATAACAAACTATAATGACCAGTTCCGGAGGTAGACTCTTCTCAAAAGCCAAAGCCAAAAAATCTTCAAATGCTAATTTATGAATATCAAAAAAAGAGAAACATAGGGGAGGAGTAAAATCAGATCTAAAAACTCGAAATTATGCGGAATAAATTGTTCCTTTTGTCTCTGCATGTTCTGTGGCTCTAATCTGTGTTTCTGGGCCAAAAACTGGGTTGAAATGTGGCCCAGAATCTATGCCAGCGACTTCTGTAAGTCTGCAGATCCCGCACGTCACGCGGCCGCGTCGTCCACGCGTTCGCGTCACTCAGCATTTTTCGTACCACACGTGCGCGTCATCCACACACTCACGTCGTTCGTGCAGCTTCCAATCCGCATGTTCGCGTCAGGCACACGAGCGCGTCACTGTGATTTCTTCCATTTCGTGCGTTTGCGTGAGCCATGCACCTACGTGACTTCTTGCTGGTCATCTCCTCAATTTCTTGTGTTCCTTCCACTTTTGCACGCTTCCTCTTCATTCCTTACGCCATTCCTGCCCTATGAAGCCTGAAACACTTAACACACAGATCATGGCATCAAATGGTACGAAGGAAAATAAAAATATACAACTAAAAGGTCTTTAGGAAGCAAGTTTTCAATCATAGAATATTTTTAGGAAGGAATTGTAAATACATGCAAATCATATGAATAAGTGGGCGAAGACTTGATAAAACCACACAATTAAACACAATATGAATCATTAACTAGCGGTTTATCAACCTCCCCATACTTAAACATTAGCATGTCTTCATGCTAAGTTGAAGGAGATAAATATGAATGAATAGGGACATGTAAGAATGCAATGCAACCTATATACATATGAATGGGGCTATATGATTTTGTCTATATGATTAAAAATAGATAAGTTCTCTAAGACAAAACTTGGGGCAGATTTCACTAATTCAAATCACATAGGAAAAGCAGGTAAATTTGTAAGAAGATAGCTCGTGAAAGCAGGAAACACAGGATCGAGCATTGAACCCTTACTGTTGGTGCGTGTGCACTCTAATCATCTCTAGTATATATGGTAATCACTCTATCCTTCTCTAATCATGCTTTCAAAAATTTTGTTTTTCACCTAACCAATCAACAATTTTAAAGTGCCAATGCAAACATCATGAGGTCTTTTCACGGTTGTAATGGGGCTAAGGTAAGGTGAGGGTACACATATGGCTAAGTGAGCTTATACATTGAATCTTTAATTAACCTAAGCTCCCACCTAACATACATATACTCTATATAATTTCAACATTCATCTTAGCTACCCAAAATCGCCTTTTCACAATCATACTCATACATCAACCTTTATTTTAATTTTATCATATGTGCATTGATTATTAAACTCTGACTTATCATTGGGGTGATTTTGTCCTCTTATTCACTAAAATAAAGAAAAAAATTTTTGTTTTTTTTTGTTTTTTTTTATGTAGCTTATCAATGTACATAGATTTGTAATCTTTCTTTCATGGTTTCACATGAATAGGTACCCAAATTCCCTTTATTTTATCATGACATATTCTCCTATTACCTTTTATTCCCACAATTTTCCCATACTCAATTAACACACAAATTCTATCTTAAGCTAACCAAAGATTCAATTGGGATTTTCAATTGTTTTTCTGCTTAAGGCTAGTAATGTGGTAAAATATAGAACAAATGGGATTAAAAATGGCTCAAAGTGGTTAACAAAGGTAATTAAAAGGGTCAGGTTATTTGGGATACGTGAGCTAAACAAACAATGGCCTCAATCATATGCATGCACATACACATTAACATTGGACATATAGGATAAAACAAAATTTAGATTACAATCATAGAGAAGTAAACACACAAGAAATAAAAATGCTTATGGTTAAATAGTGTAACCATGTATTTAGGCTTAAAGTCTCACGGGTTGTATGTTCTTTTAGCTCAAAAATCATGTTCCAATTTCAACTTCAAACAAATTTAACATAAATGTTTTGATTTAAATTAGTGAAATTTTCAAAAAATATATGGTCATAAAAGAGACTTATTATCTTTTCAATCAGGTAGAACATGCATGCAATTAACCTACTACTATGCAATCTATCCTATTCTAAAGAAAAAGAAATTGGTGTTAGGGGGAAGAATTACCTCCGGAAGTCAGGTACTGACTGACCTCCCCACACTTAAGGCTTTGCACCGTCCTCGGTGCCATCTGTCAGGAACAAGAGTGGGCTGGTGGTAGTATCTCCATAGTCAGGACCGTCATGGCTCCCTGTGCTGGTAAAGGAAGTGGAGTCCGGAGTGCCTGGGTCTTCGTCAGGTCTGTTGTTGCCTGTGAGTAGCTCCTTGAGGTATTTGAATCGGTGGTGGTTGTGGCGCTCTCGTAGCTTCGCTTTCTGGTCTTGCCGATCCAACCTCTTCAGTATTTGAAGCAGCAGCTGACTAATAGAAGGTGGAATGTCTGCAGCATGTTCTGCAGACTGGCTGGTAGCGGCTAGTGGTGGCCTGAGATATCTCTCGTTAGGGACGTATTGATCATCCTGTGGAAGTATGGCTTTGGTGTCCCCAGCTCTGTAGGAGACTCCGGCTGCTGAGACAAGATCTGAGACCAAGGCAGGGAAAGGTAGGTTACCCGCGATTTACACGTGTCCCATGGCATTTCGGATGTGTCTTGGTAGATTTAGAGGCTGCTCTGAGAGGATGCACCATAGTAGAACGGCCATGTCTGGAGTGAAGGAGGACTCATGAGTGCTCGAAAAGACGTAATGGGACATAATCTGTGCCCATACATGAGCCTCCAAGGTAAGTGCGGAAGCCGATATTCCCTTAGGATGGTAACGATGGTATCCAAAAATCCATCTGCTGCTAGGTTGTGCGATAACGCTAAGAACAACGTCCCAATCAAATTTGTACGTCTGGCACTTGAGTGCGGCTTCTTGAAATGCGTCCAGCCCTTCTGGAGCAGGGGGAAGATCTAAGGCTCGCTGAATGGCTTCTTTTGTAATGGGGACTTGCTTCTGACAGACATAAATAGACTGCAGTGTCGGCAGGTGGAAATTGGAGTAGAATTCAACTACCCAAGAAAGATTAACCTATCGTGGCTGTCTCTAGAGGAATCCCCAATGTCTTTGTGTAATTCGCAGCTCAACAAATTTGGCAATACGAGGTGGAAGGATAAAAAGGTGTTCGTTGTTGTAATTCCGAGCTGCCAGAATGGGGAACATCTGCTCACAGTAGCGATTGGGAAATCATACAGTGTCTTTTGCTCGGAAGGCTTTCTCCTTTTCATTGACCTTTATAATCCTTTTAATTCTTTTTGTTGAGGGCTTAACTGCAGTTAAAGATGGCTCTGCCATTAATGCTCTTTTTGTTCCGCTCCTTACTGTGGATTTGAGGGTAGCTTTCTCATTGTCTTTCTTGGTGGCCATCCTGAAAGGAAACGAGTAAAGACATGAATATTTCAAGGGTTATAGCAAGGAAAAGAATGGGAAAGGTGGTAATCAATGCACAAGAAGGGATAATGATGTGAACACATGGTCATGACTACATGTGACAAATCATCAACGCAAATATAGCAAGTGCATGCGATGACAGTTAAATGCCAGGTGTTTATTGGCATGTCGGCAAGGGCATGAGTAGCATAGATCAAGCATTCATTGTCCAAGTTAGATTACCAAATCTTCCAAACTAGCAATAAGCTTGTAATAACAATTATATAAAAATTAATAAAATAGAAAAAGGGTTTTGTGAAAGCAAGCATTTAGAGTAGTAGATTGAAAGAAATCTAAAAATAGTGCAAAATGCCATATGGGCGTTTTCACAAACACATAGCATGCATGTTAAATAAGGTATGGAAAATATTAACTTGAACATGCAAGTAACCCTATAAAAATAATATATAACTGTTAAACAAGTCCTAAACAATCCACAAGCAACATATAAAAATAATGACCCTAATAAATCTCTAACACCAATAGGAAGAAGAAGAAAGAAAAAGAAAACATGGATAGGGAAAGTAGAAGAGAAAGAAAAAGAAAACATGAAAATAAGAAGAAGAATGAAAATGTAAAGAGGGAAGAAGAGAAGAAAAAAAACCTTGAGAATGGTGGTGAGAAAGAAGGAGTAGAAGGGAGGAAGAAGGGAGAAGGAAGAAGGGGAAAAAATAGGATTGGGGTGAGAAAAGATAAGATAATCTGGCAGATTTGAATGAGTTGGGCGGCCCAAGCGACGCGGACGCATAATGCACGCGGTCGCGCGGAGAGCCCTTGAAGGAAATGATGCGGACGCGTGACATGATTTGCGCTAGGGGCGCGAGGGACAGCTTCGTGCTCGCACAACTCTCTGTGTGAAACATGTTTTGACAAATTTCAGGGTGACACGGTTGCGTGGTTGACGCGATCGCGTGGATGGCCAAATTGAGAAAATGGCACGGACGCGTGGGGCACGCATCCGCGCGGCAGGGCTTGTGCGGCTAGCACAGGTTCAGCCCAGCTCCAACGTAACTCACTGCCATACACCCTTTTACGACAAATTACAGAGCCACGCGTTCGCATGATTGACGCGGACGCGTGGGGAGGCCATTTAACAAATGACGCGATTGCATCATCCATGCGGACGCGTGGGTCAAATGGTGCCAGGGGCACACCTCCAGCCACATTTCTGCGCAACTCTCTATTTCTTTTCTTTAATGCTGCGAAGGCACTATAACGCGAGCACGTCAACGACGCTCCAGCGTCGCATGCCTTAACACCCTCCCTTTTTTTAGATGCAATATGCAATATGCGGATGAGATGCAGAATATAGGCATTAGTACTGAGAAGAGTTATTGACGAAGGAAGGTAAGGAGAGGGGGAGAAACGATCATACCATGGTGGGTTGTCTCCCACCCAGCACTTTGCTTTAACGTCCTTAAGTTGGACGCTCCACTAGCTTAGTCTTCTGCTGTGGGCAGATCTTCCAAGAGGAAGATCTCTAATTCCTGGTTTTTCGCCATCTTTTTGCCATGGAATAACTTTAAGCGATGTCCATTGATTTTGATAAATTCAGAGCTTGAAGGATGGCTCAAGTGAAAGACTCCGTATGGTTCCACCCTCTCTACTTGATAGGGACCATCCCATCCAGATCTCAGCTTGCCTGGCATGAGTCGCATTCTAGAGTTGTAAAGTAGGACTAAGTCCCCAGGTTGGAATTTGCTTTTCTTAATGCTCTTGTCATGCACAGCCTTCACCTTCTCTTTATACAGCCTGGAGTTTTCATAAGCTTCTAGGCGAAGGTTCTCTAATTCTTGCAGTTACAACTTCCGTTCAGCTCCGGCTCTCTCATAGTCCATGTTGCATTCCTTTACCGCCCAGAAGGCCTTGTGTTCTAACTCAACTGGGAGATGACAGGCCTTTCCATAAACCAAGTGGAAAGGACTCATCCCAATCAGTGTCTTGTATGCTGTTTGATATGCCCAAAGCGCGCCTTGGAGCCTGGTGCTTCAGTCCTTTCTATGAGGCTTGACTACCTTTTGCAGTATGCACTTTATCTCTCTGTTAGACACCTCTGCTTGCCCATTAGTCTGGGGGTAATAGGCTGTTGATACTTTATGAATTATCCCATGCCTCTTTAGTAAACTTGTTAGTCTCCTGTTACAAAAGTGAGTGCCTTGATCGCTCACGATTGCTTGTGGTGATCCAAAGCGACAAATAATATGGTTTCTAACAAAGGAAACAACGGTGTTAGCAACATCAGTACGGGTAGGAATTGCTTCCACCCATTTAGAAACATAATCTACAGCTAATAGTATATAAAGGTGGCCATAGAATTTGGAAATGGACCCATGAAGTAAATGCCCCAAACATAAAAAATTTCACAAAAAGAGCATAATTTGTTGAGGCATTTCATCCCTCTAGGATATATTACCAAACCTTTGGCATGGAGGACAAGATTTACAAAGGTCAGCAGCATCTTTAAAAAGAGTAGGCCACCAGAATCCACAGTCTAATACTTTTCTAGCAGTTCGTTGAGGGCCAAAATGTCCTCCACTCTCAGATGAGTGGCAGGCCTCTAAAATGGACTGGAATTCTGATTGAGGTACACACCGTCTAATTACCTGGTCAGCACCACACCTCCATAGATATGGGTCATCCCATACAAAGTATTTGGACTCGCTTTTCAGCTTGTCTCTCTGATACTTAGTGAAATCAGGAGGAAAAGTATGGCTAACTAGATAATTAACTACAGGTGCATACCAAGGAGCTACATCAGATACTGCCTGTAAGCTATCAAATGGGAAATTATCATTGATAGGAATGGATTCATCTTTAATGTGCTCAAGGCGACTCAAGTGGTCAGCCACTAAATTTTGGTTACCACTCCTATCTTTAATTTCAAAATCAAATTCTTGCAGTAGTAGCATCCAACGTATTAGCCTTGGTTTAGATTCCTTTTTAGCTAATAAATATTTTAGAGCTGCATGGTCTGAGTACACTACTACCTTAGTACCAAGTAAATAGGCTCAGAATTTATCCAGAGCAAAAATAATAGCTAGAAGCTCTTTTTCAGTAGTAGTGTAATTAGATTGAGCAGCATCTAAAGTCTTAGATGCATAAGCAATTACAAAAGGGTCGTTACCTTCATGTTGAGCCAGTGCTGCTCCTACTACATGATTGGAGGCGTCACACATGATTTCAAATGGTTAACTCCAGTCTAGTCCCCTCACAATCGGTGCTTGAGTCAAGGCAGTCTTTAGCTTATCAAATGCTTGTTTGCAGTCCTCACTGAAGTCGAACTCAATGTCTTTCTGCAGTAGTCGGGATAAGAGTAGTGCTACCTTACTGAAGTCCTTAATGAATCTCCTGTAAAAACCTGCATGGCCAAGGAACGAACGGACTTCCCTCACAAAGGAGGGGTAAGGTAAACTAGAAATAACATCCACCTTTGCTGGGTCTACAAAGATACCGGTATTAGAAACAACATGTCCTAGAACAATACCTTGTTTTACCGTAAAATGACACTTTTCAAAATTTAAAACAAGGTTTGAACTAACACACATGTCCAATACTTTAGATAAACTTTCCAGGCAAAGGTTAAATGAATCACCATAAACGCTAAAGTCATCCATAAAAACTTTCATACAAGTCTCAATGAGATCAGAGAAAAGACTCATCATACTCCTTTGGAAAGTAGCTGGTGTATTGCACAAGCCAATGGGCATTATTTTATAAGCATAAGTCCCAAAAGGACATGTAAAAGTAGTCTTTTCCTGATCTTCAGGAGCTATATGGATTTGAAAATAACCTGTATAACCATCTAGAAAGTAGTAGTGAGATTTACCTGACATGCGGTCAAGCATCTAATCAATGAATGGCAAGGGATAATGATCCTTGCGAGTGGCTTGGTTGAGACTCTTGTAGTCAATGCAAACTCTCCATGAGTTTTGCACTCTGGTTGTCAGAAGTTCTCCTTGCTCATTCCTTATTGTTGTGACTCCAGACTTATTGGGCAGCACTTGTACTAGACTGACCCATTCACTATCTGAAATGGGGTAAATGATATCTGCTTCAAGTAGCCTGGTTACTTCCTTCTTGACAACTTCTAAGATGGTGGGATTCAATCTTCTCTGAGGTTGACGGACAGGCTTAGCTCCTTCTTCTAAGAATATTCTATGTTCACAAACTTGAGGGCTGATGCCTACTATATCTGCCAAGCTCCATCCAATTGCTTTCTTATGCGTCCTCAATACACTAAGCAGTTGTTCTTCTTGTTGGGAAGTGAGCTCCCTTGCAATGATAACCGGAAACTTCTGCTTGTCCTCAAGGTATGCATACTTGAGGTGTGGAGGAAGGGGCTTTAATTCTATTTTCTGCTCATGGTGTGGTTCTGGATTCTCTGGGGCTGGTGAAAATGGTGATGAATCTTCAGTATGTTCAGAGGGTGTCCCCACACTTGGTTCTTGCTCCATGTGATTCTCTTCCATGTCTTCCTGGTGAGTTGCTGCTATGATTTCGTCAATGATGTCACATTGGAATATAGAGTGATCTTCTGGGGGGTGCTTCATAGCTTCATCCAGATTGAAGCTCACTGTTCTGCCATCTACCTCAAAGGAATAGGTTCCCGAAAAGACATCCAGCTTGAATTTTGAAGTCTTCAAAAATGGTCTACCAAGCAGGATTGATGAAGGTCTCCTGCTTGCCTTATTCCTTCCCTTTTTAGCACAATGCCACCCTTTTTATTATTATTAGGAAATCCTTTTAGAAAGTGTTTATTTATTAAAATAAAACAACTAGAGATTTTGCAATTGAAAAAAAAAACTAGCTAAAAAATATGATTTTTATGGGAAATTTTGTAATCCAATTGATCGACCACTAACACTAATATATAAATATTATTAAAAAAATTCTAAATAAAACAAATTCGGAATCATAGAAAGAAAATTAGTCTATCCATAATAGAAGAGGAGATGAGATCATATGAAAAATGTAACCGATTCTTTCCTTTGTTTGAGTTACTGGCCATCCGCCGGAAGTTTCGGGTTTAATACCGATATTTTAGCAACAAATCCAATAAATCTAAGTGTAGTGCTCGGTGTATTGGTTTTTTTTGGAAAGGGAGTGTGTGCGAGTTGTTTATTTCAAGAATAGGTTGGATCGAACCAACTGCACTTTTTTCTTTATATATATAAATAGGAAAAAGTGCATGATCCCACGAATTACTTCTGAAAAAAATTCTAGTTTTAATAAATTAAGAAAAAAATTTTAAGAACCATAGCATTTCGTGATTCATTGTTAAATCCACTTTGATTCTCTATGAACTAACAATTTTGGACCATTACCATGGTTAAAGCAAAGCTAGGCATAGGCAGTTTTAAATCTAGACGCAGTATAGTATTCTTTCTACCACCATGTTAATATAAAAAAATGGTTTGAAAAAAAAAGATAGTTGGAATCTTTTTCGATTTAAAACACTCATGTCGATAAAATAGCTTGAATTACCTTTACGGCGAAAAATTCGAAAAAATGGGCAAAAAGTGAATCTTTTTCTCACCCCCCCCTCTTTTTTTTATAAAATTTATACAATGCGAAATCGATGACCTACGTATAAAATAATAAGAATTCTTGGGATTTGAAGAAAAAAAACAACTTTGCTGACAAATATTTGTTTGATTGGAAGAGTCAGACCTAATTGAAAAAAAATTATGCAGAAACCAAATTAAAAGGAAAAAAAGTATAAGGACCCAATTAAAAATTTTACAAAATTATAGAAACTAACAGAATAATTAAATAAAAAATATAATATTTACTGACTATGTAACATTGTTAAAAAATAAATGTGTGTAACAAATACGACGGAAAAAAGTGTTTAATTAAAAAAAAGATAAATTCATGATAGATCAAAAAGTATTTAATAAAATTAAATATAATTTAATAATTTTATTAATACCAGGATATAGAAGTCAATGAGAAATGTGAGCCCCATAATGCTCACTAATACATCTTCAGCAATTCCAACCACTATGATAATGCTTTTATCTGCTAACACAAATCGAGCTGCCGACCTTTTTAAGGGAGGGAGCCTTAAAGCATTATATATAGACAAGGGCATAATACTCATGCATTCCTAAATCACACATACAGTCAGAAAATATCACACCTCCAATGGTACAGTTAACCATGCATGGGCCTGGATCACTACATTTTTTAGGTATATTTCCCATTAAAGCAGATATAGAACTACCTAAAGGAATAGTTTCTAATTCATTAAATTTATCTTTATGTATGCACAACTCTTTTAGAAACTTTACGTATTTAGGTACTTGTTGAATAACATCAAAAAGGGGAACAGTTACCTCGACCTTTTTGAAGATTTCTACCATTTTGGGATCAAGTTCCATCAACTTTCTGGGCTTCTTAGCAAGGTGTGGAAATGGAATAGGAGTGGCGTCTTTTATAGCTTCAGCTTGCTGGGGTTCTGCCTTCCTTGGTTGGGCTGCTACTGCTTCAGCCATGCCTTGTGCTTCATCTTCTTCTTCAACATCCTCTACCTCAACCGTATTCGCAGCTGGGGCGTGTTCTGGCGGGCTTGATTCCTCTGGATTCCTCTCTTGCAGTGTGGTTCCAGATCTCAGGGTAATAGCATTGATGCCACCCTTGGGGTTAGGTAATGGTTGAGAGGGGAGTCCACCAGAGCTTGAAGACTGGTTGTTAGAGTTATTCAGTGATCCAATCTGTGAGATAAGGGCTTGCAAGGTAGAGTTCAGACCATTTAGAGTAGAAGTAAGGTTATTTTCCATGGCTTGTTGTCTCCGATCAATAGATTGTAGTAACTCATCATTAGGAGATGAAGAGGGATAAGTGATCTGAGGGGTCTGCTGAGATGCTTGAGGCTGCCTTAGATGAGGTGCTCTGTAGGCCTGGTTCTGATTATGCTGCCTGAAGTTGTTATTGTTATTCAACCTCTGGTTTCCATTGTTATCTCTGCCTACTCTGTTATGATTGTCCTCCATCCTTGGTTAAAATTGTCTCTTCAACCTTGGTTGGGGTTATCCTGCCATCTATGGTTGTAGCTGCCACCTTGATTGTACCCTTGATTGGGGTGGTCATAGAAGTTATGAGTGGCTGCCACAGTGTGGTCTTCCTGTTGGAGTTGCAGACACTCATCAGTATAATGACTGTAATCGGCACAGATCCCGCATACTCTTTATGGAACCAACTATTGGCTTTGTTGTGCTGGAGAAGGCTGAACTTGCTGAGCTTGTTGTTGACTCAGTTGCATCTGCTTCAGTAAGTTGGTCATTTCACATAAACTCTGAGTTAGAGCAGCAGTCTCTTTGCTAAAGGATACCTCTGCAATAGCTCTTGACTGACTTTGTTTCTGCCTGTGATTCTTAGTAGATTCAGCTAAGTCGCTGATCAACTGCCATGCCTCATTCGTAGTCTTGTACTTTTTCATGGACCTATTGCTAGCACCTTCCAATGTGGTCTTATCTTGAGATTTCATGCCCTGTGTAAAGTAGCCGAGCAACACTATCTTGTCAATCATATGGTGGGGACATGCTTCCAGAAGATTATTGAAGCGCTCCCAATATTCGTAGAGAGTCTCAGATTCATCCTGAACGATCATGGAAATGTCTTTTCTTAGTTTATCGGTAACCTCAGCTAGAAAGAATTTCTCCAAAAATTCTCTTCTAAGCGTATCCCAGTTAGAAACAGTTGCTCCGGGTTAAGTGTAGTACCACTCTCTTTCCTTTCCCTCAAGAGAGAATGGGAAGGCTTTTAACAGAATAGAAGTTTCGTCAGTACCATCACGCTTAACAGTAGAACAAGCTGTCTGAAAATCCCTAAGGTGCTTGATAGGCTCTTGAGCAGGTAAGCCATGAAACTTGGGCATCAAGTTGAGTAGTGCAGTCTTTATTTCAAAGTCCACAGCCACTATTGGGTGGTGTGCCTGGTATGGCTGTAGTGTAAAATCAGGGGCTCCAGCCTCCTGGATAGTGACTCTCCTAGGTGCTGCCATGTCACCTGCACGTAAATCAACTAAATTAGTAGAGAGGGAGCTTGTTTCTTCCTTAAATGACGTTTCAGATTCATCCTCAGAGAGGACTAGCCGATGCTGAGCTTGCCTTATACGTGAAATAGTTCTTTCAATCTCAGGGTTAAATACTGGCAAGCTTGGATCAAGAAGTGAACGCGTCATTTAATGAAAGAAACGTGCAGCTCATAGTAACAGAATAAAAAGAAAAATGCAATTAAATAAAATCCAATCAATAAATTATCACACTATTGCAACTCCCCGGCAACGGCGCCAAAAATTGACGTGAGCGGAAATTGGCATATTAAGAATTAATTAGAAAAATGGCGTTGCGAGTACAGTTCTTAACCGGCGAAAATCCACTTATCAATTCAGAAAAGAGTTGTCACAAATTTTGGAAATAAAATACTGGGAGTATGAGTCCCAGGTCGTCTCCCAACGAGTTGCAGGAAGATGTGCTATTTTATCAATCAGAAGTTTTCCAAATGGGTTTTGAGTTTGATGAACAAAAAATTAAATTAGAGAATTTATATGATTTAAATAAAATCTTGACCGGGAGAAGATTAATTGGAAGTTCTATCCTTGTTGAAATTTTGTCAAGATCAATTAATAATTAGTCATTATTTTCATTTAGTTAACCCTCAACGAATGAAGGAAAGTCAAATTAAAAGTCAACTTCTATTCACAAGTCCTAATCCTCTCCCTTAGGAAGGATTAGAGTTAGTGACTAACAAGCCAACCAACAATGAACCTATTACAATTGAACTCTTGAGTATTCCAACTCAAGGTTCTCCTTTTAATCAACTCCCAATCAAGTTGGGGAACTACTCCATCATCATAAATGTAGACTTCACAAAATCAATGGGGGAAATAAGAAGAGACATAATAAAAAATAATGAAAGAGATTAATTAAAAGTAAAAATAGATTTGTATTAATAAACTATGAAAATAATCCAATATCAACTCTGGACAAATTAAGAATATGGAAGAGTAAATGAAAAGTAAATAACAAACTATAATGACCAGTTCCAGAGGTAGACTCTCCTCAAAAGCTAAAGCCAAAAAATCTTCAAATCCTAATTTATGAATGTCAAAAAAAGAGAAACCTAGGAGAGGAGTAAAATCATATCTAAAAACTCGAAATTATGCGGAATGAATTGTTCCTTTTGTCTCTGCATGTTCCCTGGCTCTAATCTGTGTTTCTGGGCCAAAAACTAGGTTGAAATACGGCCCAGAATCTATGCCAGCGACTTCTGTAATTCTACAGATCGCGCACGTCACACAGCCGCATCGTCCACGCGTTCGCGTCACTCAGCGTTTTTCGTACCACGCGTGCGAGTCGTCCATACACTCGCGTCATTCTTGCAGCTTCCAATCCACGCGGTCGCATCAGGCATGCGAGCGCGTCACTGTGAAAAAAAGCAGTGAAAAAGAAAAAGGTTGCGAAAAAAAATTACGAAAAATAAAGAAAAAAAGGAAAGAAAAAGAAAAAAAGCAAGCAGAAAAAGCCAATAGTCCTTTAAACCAAAAGGCAAGGGTAAAGATGATCTAAGGCTTTGAGCATCAGTGGATAGGAGGGCCCAAAGGAATAGAATCCTGACCTAAGCGGCTAAATCAAGCTGTCCCTGACCATGTGCTTGTGTCATGAAGGTCCAAGTGAAAAGCTTTAGACTGAGTGGTTGATGAGCGGATAATTTATACGCTTTTTGGCATTGTTTTTAGGTAGTTTTTAGTAGGATCTAGTTACTTTTAGGGATTTTTCATTAGTTTTTATGTAAAATTCACATTTCTAGACTTTAATATGAGTTTGTTTATTTTTCTATGATTTCAGGTATTTTCTGGCTGAAATTGAGGGACCTGAGCAAAACTTTGATAAAAGGCTGTCAAAGGACTGCTGATGTTGTTGGATTCTGACATCCCTGCACTCGAAATAGATTTTCTGGAGCTACAAAACTCCAAATGGCATGCTCTCAATGGCGTTGGAAAGTAGACATCTAGAGCTTTTCAGCAAAACTCTGATAAAAGACTGTCAAAGGACTGCTGATGTTGTTAGATTCTGACATCCCTGCACTCGAAATGGTTTTTCTGGAGCTACAAAACTCCAAATGGCGTGCTCTCAACAGCGTTGGCAAGTAGACATCTAGAGCCTTCCAACAATATATAATATTCCATACTTTATTCAAGATTAGACAATGCAAACAGGCGCTCAATGTCAGTTCCATGCTGCATTCTGGAGTCAAATGCCAGAAACATGTCACGAACCAGAGTTGAACGCCAAAAACACGTTACAACTTGGCGTTCAACTCCAAAAGAAGCCTCTGCACGTGTAAAGCTCAAGCTCAGTCCAAGCACACACTAAGTGGGCCCCAGAAGTGGATTTCTGCATTAATTACTTACTTCTGTAAACCCTAGTAGCTAGTTTAGTATAAATAGAACTTTTTACTATTGTACTAGGGGTCTTTTGACCACATCTTTGGATTATTTTCGGATTACCTTATGATCCTTTGATCACGTTCATGGGGGCTGGCCTCTCGGCCATGCCTGGACCATCACTTATGTATTTTCAACGGTGGAGTTTTTACACACCATAGATTAAGGGTGTGGAGCTCTGCTGTACATCGAGTTTTAATGCAATTACTACTATTTTCTATTCAATTCAGCTTATTCTTACTCTAAGATATTCGTTGTATTTCAACGTGATGAATCTGATGATCCGTGACACTCATCATCATTCTCACTTATGAACACGTGACTGACAACCACTTCTGTTCTACCTTAGACCGAACGCATATCTCTTAGATTCCTTAATCAGAATTGATGTGTGGAAAACGATCCAACACAAAACTCACCGGCAAGTGTACCGGGTCGCATCAAGTAATAATAACTCACATGAGTGAGGTCGATCCCACAGGGATTGAAGGATTGAGCAATTTTAGTTTAGTTGGTGATTTAGTCAAGCGAATCAAGTTTTGGTTGAGTGACTTGTGTTTAACAAGAAGTAAATGACAGTAAATGTAAAGGGAGAAGGGAAAAGTGCAGTAAATTAAAGAACAGGAAAATAAATTGGCAGAATCTTAAAGAACAAGAAAGTAAATGACTGAAGCTTAAAGTGCAAGAAATGTAAATTACAGTAACTTAAATGGCAAGAAAGATAAATGGCTTAAATATAAAAGGGGATTGAGGAATGGGATTGCAGGATCTAAACAAAGAAAAAATAAATTGCAGCAAATGCTTGAGCAGAAAGTAAATCAGAAGCAAATAACATTCAAACAGAAAGAAAATTCTTCACCCAAGATCCAAAGCAAGAAAAGTAAAGAGTGCTCAAGAAGGAACCAGGAGGAAGAGAGATCAATTCTCCTTCCTAATTCTCTAAGAAATTCCAAAGTTCAAAATTAAAATGCAAGTAGAAAGGAAAATTCAAAAATAAAGTCTCCAGCTCCTCAATTACATAAAACTAGCTCCTATTTATACACTTTCTATTCTTGGATTTTGGGATTTGGATGGGCTTTTGATTTGGTGAAGAAATGAATTCAAATGGATTTTTAATTTGAAATTTTGGCCCATGAAAAGTCACTCTCAGGAGGCTGCCCTGCGCTTGTGGAGGGCAGGGCAGAAAATTGGTGCATGGTGGTGCGTCCGTGGTGCAAGCTGGTGCGGTCTGGTGCGTGAGATGCTGCCCTGCCGCACCAAGGGCAGGGCAGGAAAAGTTGGTGCGCCAGAAATTCCTTGGTGCTGCCAGAATCAGGAATTGGTGCGCCAGAATCAACAATTGGTGCGCCAGAATTGAGCTTGGTGCATAGGATGCTGTCCTGCCCTCGCAGAGGGCAGGGCAGGAAATTTTGGTGCTGCCAGGAACGTGCTTGGTGCGCCAGATGCTGCCAGGGACGAGAATTGGTGCGCCAGAATTGCTTCTTGGTGCGCCACACACAAGATTCTGCCCTGCCCGCGCAAAGGGCAGGGCAATGTTCCCTCTTTCACGTCTCGTGTTCGAAACACGGCTGTGGCACACATTTAATTAATTTCCTTGGTTTCTTGGCACGGCACTCAACCTTAAGTCCTAGCTTCCTCATGGTTCCTTGTTCGAGTCTTGTGGCATGCATGGGTGACATTTTTCCCTTGAATTTCTTCCTTAGAGAGCCCGATACTGCCCTTGTGGAGGGCAGGGCAAGGTTCTCTTCCTCTTGGTCCCAAGGCACATTTTGTGCTCTGCCCTTGTAGTGGGCAGGGCAGAGTTGCCTTCATTGTTTGGTTTCCTTATGTTGCCCTCCTAGAGGGCAGTGTGCCCTTGTGGAGGGCAATGTTGCCTCCCCCTT
>NC_029776.3:44083914-44091872 GCF_000817695.3 Arachis duranensis | reverse complement strand
GGTCGCATCAAGTAATAATAACTCACATGAGTGAGGTCGATCCCACAGGGATTGAAGGATTGAGCAATTTTAGTTTAGTGGGTGATTTAGTCAAGCGAATCAAGTTTTGGTTGAGTGATTTGTGTTTAACAAGAAGTAAATGACAGTAAATGTAAAGGGAGAGGGGAATTTGCAGTAAATTAAAGAACAGGAAAGTAAATTTGCAGAATCTTAAAGAACAAGAAAGTAAATGACTGAAGCTTAAAGTGCAAGAAATGTAAATTACAGTAACTTAAATGGCAAGAAAGATAAATGGCTTGAATATAAAAGGGAATTGAGGACAGGGATTGCAGAATATAAACAGAGAGAAACTAAATTGCAACGATTAAGAGAGCAAAAAAATTAAATCAGAAGCAATGAGCATTCAAACAGAAAGGAAATAAAGTGCAGCAGAGGTTCACAAGAGAACCAAAAGTAAAATTGGGTCTCAAGTCTCAAGAGACTAGGTAGCAGAGCCTAGATCTCTATTTGCCTTCCTAGATCCAAGTTAACAAAGCAATTGACAAGAATTAGAAGAGAAAGCAGTAAAGAAAATGTAAATGGATTCAATTATGCAGAAAGAGAATTGAAGAGAATTTGAATGGGAATTGAGACAGAATTTCCTCAATTTCTCACACCCAAAACTCAAAAACAGAAGATTAGAAGTGCTCAGGCAAAAATGAGGAAGAAGAGAGATCAATTCTCCTCCCCAATTCTCAGAATTCTCAGTAAAGTCACCCAAGAACAATTGCCAAAGCTCAAAAGAAAGGTGAAAGTAAAATTCAAAAGTAAAGGTAAAAGTGGTAAAAGGTAAAGGTAAAAGTGGTAAAAGGTAAAGGTCCCAATTACATCAAACTAGCTTCTATTTATACACTTTCTATTCTTGGATTTTGGGATTTGGATGGGCTTTTGATTTGGTGAAGAAATGAATTAAAATGGGGTTTTAATTTAAATTTTCGGCCCATGAAAATTCACTCCCAGGAGGCTGCCCTGCCCTTGTAGAGGGCAGGGCAGAAAATTGGTGCATGGTGGTGCGTCCGTGGTGCAAGCTGGTGCGGTCTGGTGCGTGAGATGCTGCCCTGCCCGCGCCAAGGGCAGGGCAGGAAAAGTTGGTGCGCCAGAAATTCCTTGGTGTTGCCAGAATCAGGAATTGGTGTGCCAGAATCAACAATTGGTGCGCCAGAATTGAGCTTGGTGCATAGGATGCTGCCAGGAACGTGCTTGGTGCGCCAGATGCTGCTAGGGACGAAAATTGGTGCGCCAGAATTGCTTCTTGGTGCGCCACACACAAGATTCTGCCCTGCCCGCGCAGAGGGCAGGGCAATGTTCCCTCTTTCACGTCCCGTGTTCGAAACACGGCAAAAGCACACGCTCATCATTTTTCTTGGCTTCTTGGCACGACAATGGGTCTTAAGTCCTAGCTTCCTCATGGTTCCGTGTTCAACTCTTGTGGCATGCATGGGTGATATTTTTCCTTTGATTTTCTTCCTTGGAGAGCCCGATACTGCCCTTGTGGAGGGCAGGGCAAGGTTCTCTTCCTCTTGGTCCCAAGGCACATTTTGTGCTCTGCCCTTGTAGTGGGCAGGGCAGAGTTGCCTTCATTGTTTGGTTTCCTTATGTTGCCCTCCTAGAGGGCAGTGTGCCCTAGTGGAGGGCAATGTTGCCTCCCCCTTTGCATGCGGCACACTCCCTTGGGCTTTGACCACACTTTCCTTTCCTTGGGCTACACTTCTTAGGCCACGCTTTTCCTTTTCTTTTCTTTTCTTCACCTAATCTTCGTGGTATAAGCTAGAATTGATGGCAACATTCATGAGAATCCGGAAAGTCTAAACCTTGTCTGTGGTATTCCGAGTAGGATTCAGGGATTGAATGACTGTGACGAGCTTCAAACTCGCGGTTGTTGGGCGTGATGACAAACGCAAAAGAATCAATGGATTCTATTTCGACATGATTAGCCGTGCTGTGACAAGAGCATTTAGACCTTTTTCATTGAGAGGATTGGAAGTAGCCAATGACAACGGTGATGCCCTACATACAGCTTACCATGGAAAGAAGTAAGAAGGATTGAAGGAAGGCAGTAGGAAAGTAGAGATCTAACAGGGACGAAGCATCTCCATACACTTATCTGAAATTCTTACCAATGATTTACATAAGTGTTTCTATCTTTATTTTCTGTTTATCTATTATTATTATTCGAAAACTCCATAACCATTTATTGTCTGCCTAACTGAGATTTACAAGATGACCATAACTTGCTTCATACCAACAATCTCTGTGGGATCGACCCTTACTCACGTAAGGTTTATTACTTGGACGACCCAGTGCACTTGCTGGTTAGTTGTGTGAAGTTGTGAAGAAAGTGCTGAGTTAGTAGATGCGCATACCAAGTTGAATGCGATTATTAGAGATCACAATTTCGTGCACCAAGTTTTTGGCGTCGTTGCCGGGGATTGTTCGAGTTTGGACAACTGACGGTTCATCTTGTTGCTCAGATTAGGTAATTTTCTTTTTGTTTTATTTTCAATTTTTTTTTTAAAAAATCTTTCAAAAATTTATCACCTGCTTTCGAAAATTTTCAGAGTTTTTAAGAATGAATTCTAGAGTTTCATGTAATATATTGAAGCCTGGTTGGCTGTAAAGCCATGCCTAATTCCTGGACCAGAGCTTTTGACTAACATTACATGATTCCTGGAATTCTGATTGAGGACTTTGGATTCATTACTTCCTTTTTCCAAAATATGTTTTTGAAAAATTTATTACAAAAATCCAAAAAAAAATTTAGAAAATCATAAAATCAAAAATATTTTGTGTTTCTTGTTTGAGTCTTGAGTCAATTTTAAGGTTTGGTGTCAATTGCATGTTTTAAAAACTTTTGCATTTTTTGAAAATTCATGCATGTGTTCTTCATGATCTTCAAGTTGTTCTTGACAAGTCTTCTTGTTTGATCTTTAAATTTTCTTGTTTTGTGTTTTTTGTTGTTTTTCATATGCATTTTTGCATTCATAGTGTCTAAGCATTAAAGATTTTTAACTTTGGTGTCTTGCATGTTTTCTTTGCATCAAAAATTTTTCAAAAATATGTTCTTGATGTTTGGTGGACGAAATTGTGATCATCAACAATGGCTCCAAAGACTTGGTGCTCTCAAACGTGAATCTCACTTTGTCACAACTCCGCACAACTAACTAGCAAGTGTATTGGGTCGTCCAAGTAATACCTTACGTGAGTAAGGGTCGATCCCACAGAGATTGTTGGTTTGAAGCAAACTATGGTCATCTTGTAAATCCCAGTCAGGTGGATTTAAATGGATTAAGAGATAATTGGTTTAAAAAATGATAATAAAATAAATAGAAAATAAAGATAAAGTTACTCATGTAATTCAATGGTGGGAATTTTAGATATGTGTATGGAGGTGCTGTGTTCCTTCTGAATCTTTGCTTTTCTACTTCTTCCTTCTAGTTTTTCATCACTCCTTTCTATGGCTCAATGGCTACATCCCATCCTCTAAGTGAAAATGGTCCAAATGCTCTGTCACAGCACGGCTAATCATCTGTCGGTTCTCAATCAGGTTGGAATAGAATCCAGTGATTCTTTTGCGTCTGTCACTAACGCCCGGCCTTCAGGAGTTTGAAGCTCGTCACAGTCATTCAATCCCGGAATCCTACTCGGAATACCACAAGCAAGGTTAGACTTTCCGGATTCCCTTGAATGCCGCCATCAATTCTAGCTTATACCACGAAGATTCTGATCAAGGAATCCAAGAGATATGCGCCCGGTCTAAGGTAGAACGGAAGTGGTTGTCAGTCACGCGCGTTCATAGGTGAGAATGATGATGAGTGTCACGGATCATCACATTCATAAAGTAGAAGTGCAACAAATATCTTAGAATAAGAATAAATCGAATTGGATAGAAAATAGTAGTAATTGCATTAAAACTTCAGGTATAGCAGAGCTCCACACCCTTAATCTATGGTGTGTAGAAACTCCACCGTTGAAAATACATAAGTGAAAGGTCCAGGCATGGCCGAATGGCCAGCCCCCAGATCTAAGAACTAAACGTCCAAAGATTGAATAATACCATCAAAGATTTTTAATAAACTAGTAAAAAGTTCTATTTATACTAAACTAGCTACTAGGGTTTACAGAGGTAAGTAATTGATGCATAAATTCACTTTTAGGGCCCACTTGGTGTGTGCTTAGGCTGAGCTTGATCTATCCACGAGCTGAGGCTTCTCTTGGAGTTGAACACCAAGTTGTAACGTGTTTTGTGCGTTCAACTCTGGTTCGTGACGTGTTTCTGGCGTTTAACTCCAGAATGCAGCATCAAACTGGTGTTGAGCGCCAGTTTACGTCATCAAATCGCGAATAAAGTATAGACTATTATATTTTTCTGGAAAGCTCTGGATGTCTACTTTCCAACGCCATTGAGAGCGCGCCATTTAGAGTTCTGTAGCTCTAGAAAAACCATTTTGAGTGCAGGGAGGTCAGATTCCAACAGCATCAGAAGTCCTTTGTCAGCCTCCTATCAGAGTTTTGCTCAGGTCCCTCAATTTCAGTCAGAAAATACATGAAATCACAGAAAAACACACAAACTCATAGTAAAGTCCAGAAATGTGAATTTAGCATAAAAATTAATGAAAACATCCTTAAAAGTAACTAGATCATACTAAAAACTACCTAAAAACAATGCCAAAAAGCGTATAAATTATCCGCTCGTCACAACATCAAACTTAAATTGTTGCTTGTCCCCAAGCAAATGAAAATCAATTAGGATAAAAAAAAGAAGGGAATATACTATAAATTCCAAAATATCAATGAATATTAATTCTAATTAGATGAGCGGGACTTGTAGCTTTTTGCTTCTGAACAGTTTTGGCATCTCACTTTTTCCTTTGAAGTTTAGAATGATTGGCTTCTAAAGGAACTTAGAATTTCAGATAGTGGTATTGATTCTCCTAGTTAAGTTTGTTGATTCTTGAACACAGCTACTTTTATGATTCTTGGTCGTGGCCCTAAGCATTTTGTTTTCTAGTATTACCACCGGATACATAAATGCCACAGACACATGACTGGGTGAACCTTTTCAGATTGTGACTCAGCTTTACTAGAGTCCCCAGTTAGAGGTGTCCAGATCTCTTAAGCACACTCTTTTTGCTTTGGATCACGACTTTAACCACTTAGTCTCAAGCTTTTCACTTGGACTTGCATGCCACAAGCACAAGGTCAGGGACAGCTTGATTTAGCCGCTTAGGCCTGGATTTTATTTCCTTGGGCCCTCCTATCCATTGATGCTCAAAGCCTTGGATCCTTTTTACCCTTGCCTTTTGGTTTTAAGGGCTATTGGCTTTTTCTGCTTGCTTTTTCTTTTTCTTTCTATTTTTTTCGCAAGCTTTTGCTTTTTCACTGCTTTTTCTTGCTTCAAGAATCAATTTCATGATTTTTTAGATTGTCAATAACATTTCTCCTTGTTCATCATTCTTTCAAGAGCCAACAATTTTAACATTCATAAACAACAAGATCAAAATTATGCACTGTTCAAGCATTCATTCAGAAAACAAAAAGTATTGTCACCACATCAATATAATTAAACTAAATTCAAGGATAAATTCAAAATTCATGTACTTCTTGTTCTTTTGATTTAGGAACATTTTTCTTTTAAGAGAGGTGAAGGATTTATGGAATTATTCATAGCTTTAAGACACAGTTACTGAATACTAATGATCATTTAATGAAGACACAAACATAGATAAACAATTAAACATAAAAACCGAAAAGCAGAAAAATTTAAGAACAATGAATGAGTCCACCTTAGTGAGGGTGGCACCTTCTTGAAGGTCCAATGGTGCTCTTTGAGCTCCTCTATGTTTCTTCCTTGCTTCTGTTGCATGATCCCTAGTGATTTTGGTGCTCCTATCCTTAGTTGCTCCCAATAATTGTGTGGAGGAAAATTTATCCCCTGAGGTATCTCAGGGAACTCTTGATTTGCAGTCAAATGCTCTACCACTGAGCTATAAACCCTTTAGATGAGTCTTTCCATCTCCCATGACTCTAAGGTGGAAGCTTTTGTCTTCTCTTTTCTCTTAAATTTTTTTTGAGGTTTCTCTGGCCTTAGGTGCCATCAATGGTTATGGAAAAATAAAAAGCTATGCTTTTACCACACCAAACTTAGAAAATTGCTCGCCCTCGAGCAAGAGAAGAAAGAAAAGATGAAGAATAAGAAGAAGATATGGAGGAGATGGAGGAATGTGTGTATTCGGCTACATGGGTGGGATTGGGTGGGAAAGAGAATTTGAATTTTGAAGGTAGGTGGGGTGTATGGGGAAGAGTGGATAGATGTGAGTGGTGAATGAAAAACAAAAGGGATGACCATGAATGGAGAGAGAGTGTGAGGTAGGTGGGGATCCTGTGGGGTCCACAGATCCTGAGATTATCCTGTGGGATCCATAGATCCTGAGGTGTTAAGGATTTACATCGCTGCACCAAATAGGCATGTAAAATGCCTTTCCATGCAATTCTGGCGTTTAAACGCCGAAGTGATGCATGTTCTGGGTGTTCAACGCCCAACTGCAGCATGTTTCTGGCGTTGAACGCCAGTTCCATGCTTGTTTCTGGCGTTCAGCGCCAGCTCCATGCTCTGTTCTGCCATTGAACGCCAGCCAGATGCTCCTTACTGGCGTTTAAACGCCAGTAGGTCCTTCCTCCAGGGTGTGATTTTTCTTCTGCTATTTTTGATTCTGTTTTTAATTTTAATATTTTTTCATGACTCCACATGATCATGAACCTAATAAAACATAAAAGAACAATGAAAATAAAATAAAATTAGATAAATAAAAATTAGGTTGCCTCCCAATAAGCGCTTCTTTAATGTCAATAGCTTGACAGTGGGCTCTCATGGAGCCTCACAGATGTTTAGAGCATGATGAGGGCCTCCCAACACCAAACTTAGAGTTTGAATGTGGGGGCTTCTCAACACCAAACTTAGAGTTTAGTTGTGGCCTCCCAACACCAAACTTAGAGTTTGATTGTGGGGGCTTTGTTTGACTCTGTATTGGGAGATGTTTACTGTGCCTCTTTTCCATGTTTACAGAAGAACACCCTTGGGTCTTAAACACAAGGTAGTCCCCATTCAATTGAAGGACTAATTCTCCTCTGTTAACATCTATCACAGCTTCTGCTGTGGCTAGGAAAGGTCTTCCAAGGATGATGCATTCATCCTCCTCCTTCCTAGCGTATAAGATTATGAAATCAGCAGGGATGTAAAGGCCTTTAACCTTTACCAACACGTCCTCTACTAATCCATAAGCTTGTCTTATTGACTTGTCTACCATTTGTAATAAGAATATGGCAGGCTGCACCTCAATGATCCCCAGCTTCTCCATTATAAAGAGTGGCATAAGATTTATGCCTGACTCCAAGTCACACAGAGCCTTGTTAAAGTTCATGGTGCCTATGATGTAGGGTATTAAGAATTTGCCAGGATCTTATCTCTTTTGACGTAAAGTTTTCTGAACCCATGTATCTAGTTCACTAATGAGCAAGGGAGGTGATGAGCGGATAATTTGTACGCTTTTTGGCATTGTTTTTAGTATGTTTTTAGTATGATCTAGTTAGTTTTTAGTATATTTTTATTAGTTTTTAGTTAAAATTCACTTTTCTAGACTTTACTATGAGTTTGTATGTTTTTCTATGATTTCAGGTATTTTCTGGCTGAAATTGAGGGACCTGAGCAAAAATATGATTCAGAGACTGAAAAGGACTGCAGATGCTGTTGGATTCTGACCTCCCTGCACTCGAAGTGGATTTTCTGGAGCTACAGAAGCCTAATTGGCGCGCTCTCAACGGAGTTGGAAAGTAGACATCCTGGGCTTTCCAGAAATATATGATAGTTCATACTTTGCCCAAGATTTGATGGCCCAAACCGGCGTTCAAAGTCACCCTCAGAA
>NC_029776.3:44070132-44083400 GCF_000817695.3 Arachis duranensis | reverse complement strand
TCTGTGGTATTCTGAGTAGGATTCAATGATTGAATGACTGTGACGTGCTTCAAACTCCTAGCAGGTGGGGCGTTAGTGACAGACGCAAAAGAATCGCTGGATTCTATTTCGGCCTGACCGAGAACCGACAGATGTTTAGCCATGCTGTGACAGAGCATAGGAACATTTTCACTGAGAGGATGGGAGGTAGCCACTGACAACGGTGAAACCCTTGCATAAGCTTGCCATGGAAAAGAGTAAGAAGGATTGGATGAAGACAGTAGGAAAGTAGAGAGACGGAAGGGAAGGCATCTTCATGCGCTTATCTGAAGTTCCTACCAATGAATTACATAAGTATCTCTATCTTTATCTTTATGTTTTTATGCGTTCATCACTATATCCATTTGAGTTTGCCTGACTAAGATTTACAAAATGACCATAGCTTGCTTCATACTAACAATCTCCGTGGGATCGACCCTTACTCGCGTAAGGTTTATTACTTGGACGACCCAGTGCACTTGCTGGTTAGTTGTGCAAATTTGTGTTAATGCCATGGTATTGAACACCAAGTTTTTGGGGTTCATGACCAGGGATTATGAGAGTTGTGAAAAGTATTGTTCACAATTTCGCGCATCAGGAGGTTCACCTTCCCAAGTCTCATTACCAAACAACATGGCGTTCAGCTTCATGATGGCTCCTAGATATTGAGCAACTTGCTCTCCAGTCACATCTTCATCCTCTTCTGAGGAAAAATAGTCTTCAGAGCTCATGAATGGTAGAAGGAGATTTAGTGGAATCTCTATGGTCTCTATATGAGCCTCAGATTCCCTTAGGTCCTTAATAGGGAACTCCTTCTTGTTTGAGAGACGTCCCAGGAGGTCTTCCTCACTAGGATTTTCGTCCTTCTCCTCCCTTGTGCATTCGGCTATATTGATTACATCAATGGCCTTGCACTCTCCTTTTGGATTCTCTTCTGTATTGCTTGGGAGAATACTGGGAGGAGTTTCAATGACTTTCTTACTCAGCTGGCCCACTTGTGCCTCCAAATTTCTGATGGAGGACCTTATTTCACTCATGAAACTTAAAGTGGCCTTAGACAGATCAGAGACTAAATTTGCTAAATTAGAGGGGCTCTGCTCAGAATTCTCTATCTGTTGCTGAGAAGATGATGGAAAAGGCTTGTTATTGCTTAGCCTGTTTCTTCCACCATTATTAAAGCCTTGTTGAGGCTTTTGTTGATCCTTCCATGAGAAATTTGGATGATTTCTGCCATCCATTCAGACTTTGAGAAATCATGTTGACTTGTTGGGTCAACACTTTGTTCTGAGCCAATATGGCATTCAGAGCATCAATTTCAAGAACTCCCTTCCTCTGAGGCATCCCATTATTCACGGAATTCCTCTCAGAAGTGTACATGAATTGGTTATTTGCAACCATGTCAATAAGTTCTTGAGCTACTACAGGCGTTTTCTTTAAGTGAATGGATCCACCTGCAGAATGGTCCAATGACATTTTGGAAAACTCAGATAGACCATAATAGAATATATCTAATATGGTCCATTCTGAAAACATGTCAGAAGGACACTTTTTGGTCATTTGCTTGTATCTTTCCCAAGCTTCATAAAGGGATTCACCATCTTTTTGCTTGAAGGTCTGAACATCCACTCTAAGCTTTCTCAACTTTTGAGGATGAAAGAATTTATCCAAGAAAGCCGTGACCAGCTTATCCCAGGAGTTCAGGCTATCTTTAGGTAGTGAGTCCAACCATGTTCTAGCTCTGTCTCTTACAGAAAAAGGGAAAAGCATGTGCTTGTAGACTTTAGGATCTACTCCATTGTCTTGACAGTCTCACAAATCTACAAGAACAGTTAAAAACTGATAAGGATCTTCAGATGGAAGTCCATGAAACTTGCAGTTCTGTTGCATCAAAGCAACTAATTGAAGTTTCAGCTCAAAATTGTTTGCTCCAATGGCAGGAATTGAGATACTTCTTCCATCAAACTTGGACGTTGGTTTAGTGAAATCACCAAGCATCCTCCTTGCATTATTGTTGTTGGGTTGGGCTGCCATCTCCTTCTCTTGTTTGAAAATTTCAGAAAAGTTGCCTCTGGATAGTTGTAATTTAGCTTCTCTTAGTTTCCTCTTCAGAGTCTTTTCAAGTTCTGGATCAGCTTCAACAAAGATGCCTTTTTCCTTATTCCTGCTCATATGAAAGAGAAGAGAAAAAGAAAAAGGAAGAGGAATCCTCTATATCTGGACAAAGAGGATCCTTATTGAGAAGGAGAATTCGAAAATTAATTTTTGAAAAGGAGTTAGTAATTTTGAAAATTAAAGAAAAGATATAATTAAAATTAAAATTTAAAACAATTAAAAAGAAATTTTGAAAAAGAGAGAGGTATTTTCGAAAATTAGAGAATGAGAAGTAGTTAAGTTGTTTTGAAAAAGATAAGAAACACACAAAAGTCAAATAGTTAGTTGAAAAAGATATTAAAATCACATTTGAAAAGATAAGAAGATAAGAAGATATTTTGAAATCAAATTTTTGAAAAAGATATGATAAAAAGATATGATTATAAAAGATAAGATAAGATATAATTAATTTTTAAAATTAAAATTAATTACTTAACTATCAAGAAACTAAAAGATAAGATTCTAGAATTTAAAGATTGAACCTTTCTTAACAAGAAAGTAACAAACTTCAAATTTTTGAATCAATCATATTACTTGTTAGTATAATTTTTGAAAATCAAGATAAAATTAAGAAAAATATTTTTGAAAAAATATTTAAAAAGAATTTCAAAAATTAAATAAAAAATAAAAAAGATTTAATTTTTGAAAAAGATTTTGAAAAGATAAGATTTTTAAAATTGAAATTTTGACTTGACTAACAAGAAAACAACTTATTTTAAAAAAATTTTGACCAAGTCAACCCAAAATTTTGAATTTTTTGAGAGAAATAAGGAAAAGATATTTTTTTATTTTTGAATTTTTAAAGAGGAGAGAGAAAAACATAAAAATGACTCACAACATGAAAATTATGAATCAAAACATATGATGCATGCAAGAACACTATGAATGTCAAGATGAACACCAAGAACACTTTGAAGATCATGATGAACATCAAGAACATATTTTTGAAAAATTTTTTGATGCAAAGAAAACATGCAAGATACCAAACTTAGAAATATTTAAATCTTGGACACTATGAATGCAAAAATGCACATGAAAAATAATAAAAGACACAAAATAAGAAAACATTAAGATCAAACAAGAAGACTTACCAAGAACAACTTGAAGATCATGAAGAACACTATGAATGCATGAATTTTCGAAAAATGCAAGAAATATTTTTAAAGCATGCAATTGACACCAAACTTAAAAATTGACTCAAGACTCAAACAAGAAACAAAATATTTTTTATTTTTATGATTTTATGATTTTTTTGTATTTTTTATTATTTTTTTCGAAAATATTCTTTAGGAAAACAAAAAAGAGAAAAAATTTTTGAAAGATCTTTTTTTGAAAAATTTCTGAAATTAAAACAAAAAGAAAATTACCTGATCTGAGCAACAAGATGAACCGTCAGTTGTCCATACTCGAACAATCCCCGGCAACGGCGCCAAAAACTTGGTGGACGAAATTGTGATCATCAACAATGGCTCCAAAGACTTGGTGCTCTCAAACGTGAATCTCACTTTGTCATAACTCCGCACAACTAACCAGCAAGTGTACTGGGTCATCCAAGTAATACCTTACGTGAGTAAGGGTCGATCCCACAGAGATTGTTGGTATGAAGCAAACTATGGTCATCTTGTAAATCCAAGTCAGGCGGATTTAAATGGATTAAGAGATTATTGGTTTAAATAATGATAATAAAATAAAAAAAAAAGATAAAGTTACTCATGTAATTCAATGGTGGGAATTTCAGATAGGTGTTTGGAGGTGCTGTGTTCCTTCTGAATCTTTGCTTTTCTACTTCTTCCTTCTAGTTTTTCATCACTCCTTTCTATGGCAAGCTGTATGTAGGGCATCACTGTTGTCAATCGCTACATCCCATCCTCTCAGTGAAAATGGTCCAAATGCTCTGTCACAGCACGGCTAATCATCTGTCGGTTCTCAATCAAGTTGGAATAGAATCCAGTGATTCTTTTGCGTCTGTCACTAACGCCCAGCCTTCATGAGTTTGAAGCTCGTCACAGTCATTCAATCCCGGAATCCTACTCGGAATACCACAGACAAGGTTAGACTTTCCGGATTCCCATAAATGCCGCCATCAATTCTAGCTTATACCACGAAGATTCTGATCAAGGAATCCAAGAGATATGCGCCCGGTCTAAGGTAGAACAGAAGTGGTTGTCAGTCACGTGCGTTCATAGGTGAGAATGATGATGAGTGTCACGGATCATCACATTCATCAAGTTGAAGTTCAACGAATATCATAGAATAGGAATAAATCGAATTGGATAGAAAATAGTAGTAATTGCATTAAAACCCGAGGTACAGCAGAGCTCCACACCTTAATCTATGGTGTGTAGAAACTCCACCGTTGAAAATACATAAGTGAAAGGTCTAGGCATGGCCGAATGGCCAGCCCCCAGATCTAAGAACTAAACGTCCAAAGATTGAATAATACCATCAAAGATTTTTAATAAACTAGTAAAAAGTTCTATTTATACTAAACTAGCTACTAGTGTTTACAGAGGTAAGTAATTGATGCATAAATTCACTTCCGGGGCCCACTTGGTGTGTGCTTGGGCTGAGCTTGATCTATCTACGAGCTGAGGCTTCTCTTGGAGTTGAACTCCAAGTTGTAACGTGTTTTGGGCGTTCAACTCTGGTTCGTGACGTGTTTCTGGCGTTTGACTCCAGAATGCAGCATGGAACTGGCGTTGAGCGCCAGTTTACGTCGTCAAATCGCAAATAAAGTATGGACTATTATATTTTGCTGGAAAGCTCTGGATGTCTACTTTCCAACGCCATTGAGAGCGCGCCGTTTGGAGTTCTATAGCTCTAGAAAATTTATTTTGAGTGCAGGGAGGTCAGATTCCAACAACATCAGCAGTCCTTTGTCAGCCTCCTATCAGAGTTTTGCTCAGGTCCCTCAATTTCAGCCAGAAAATACCTGAAATCACAGAAAAAAACACAAACTCATAGTAAAGTCCAGAAATTTGAATTTAGCATAAAAACTAATGAAAACATCCCTAAAAGCAACTAGATCATACTAAAACCTACCTAAAAACAATGCCAAAAAGCGTATAAATTATCCGTTCATCAATGTTCATCATGATCTTCAAGGTGTTCTTGGTGTTCATCTTGACATTCATAGTGTTCTTGCATGCATCATTGGTTTTGATCCAAAAATTTTCATGTTTTGGGTCATTTTCATGTTTTTCCCTCTCATAATTAAAAATTCAAAAATAAAAAAAATATCTTTTCCTTATTTCTCTCAAAATTTCGAAAAATTGAGTAGACTTAGTCAAAAATTTTTTAAAACTTAGCTATTTCTTATAAGTCAAGTCAAATTTTCAATTTTAAAAATCTTATCTTTTCAAAACTTTTTTAAAAAATAAAATCTTTTTCATTTTTCTTACTATTTTTCGAAAATTTTTAAAATTTATTTTCAAAATCTTTTTCTTATCTTTATTTCAAAATTTTGAAAACTTTACTAATAACTAATGTGATTGATTAAAAAATTTGAAGTTTGTTACTTTCTTGTTAAGAAAGGTTCAATCTTTAAATTCTAGAATCATATCTTTTAGTTTCTTGTTAATCAAGTAATCAATTTTAATTTTAAAAATTAAATCTTTTTCAACCATATCTTTTTAATCGTATCTTTTTATCATATCTTTTTCAAAAATTTGATTTCAAAATATCCCTTCTAACTTCTTATCTTCTTATCTTTTCAAAATTAATTTTCAAATATTTTTCAACTTACTAATTGAATTTTTTGTTTGTTTCTTATCTTTTTCAAAACCACCTAACTACTTTTCCCTCTCTAATTTTCGAAAATTCCTCACCCCTTTTTAAAATTATTTTAATTAATTAATTGTTTCAAATTTTAATTTTAATTTTATTTATTCTCTTAACTTTCAAAAATCACTAACCCTTTTTCAAAATTAATTTTCGAATTCTCTCCCCCTCATCTTCTTCTATTTATTTATTTATTTACCAACACTTCTCTTCATCTCAAGAATCTGAACCTATCTTCACCCTTGTGTTTGGATTCTTACTTTTTCCTTCTCCTATTCCTTTCTTCTTCTACTAACATAAAGGAATCTCTCTACTGTGGTAAAGAGGATCCCTATTATTATTTTCTATTCCCTTCTTTTTCATATGAGCAGGAGCCAGGACAAAACATTCTTGTTGAAGCAGATCCTGAACCTAAAAGGACTCTGATGAGGAAACTAAGAGAAGTTAAATTACAACAATCCAGAGACAACCTTACAGAAATTTTCGAAAAAGAAGAGGAGATGGCAGCCAAAAATAATAATGCAAGGAGGATGCTTGGTGATTATACTACACCTACTTCCAAGTTTGATGGAAGAAGCATCTCAATCCCTGCTATTGGAGCAAATAACTTTGAGCTGAAACCTCAACTAGTTGCTCTAATGCAACAAAACTGCAAGTTCCATGGACTTCCGTCAGAAGATCCCTATCAGTTTTTAACTGAATTCTTGCAGATCTGTGAGACTGTTAAGACTAATGGAGTAGATCCTGAAGTCTATAGGCTCATGCTTTTCCCTTTTACTGTAAGAGACAAAGCTAGAACATGGTTGGACTCACAGCCTTAAGATAGCCTGGATTCTTGGGATAAGCTGGTCACGACCTTCTTGGCTAAATTCTTTCCTCTTCAAAAGCTGAGCAAGCTTAGAGTTGATGTTCAGACCTTCAAACAAAAAGATGGTGAATCCTTCTATGAAGCTTGGGAAAGATACAAGTAGATGACCAAAAGGTGTCCTTCTGACATGCTTTCAGAGTGGACCATTCTGGATATATTCTATTATGGTCTATCTGAGTTCTCCAAGATGTCATTGGACCATTCTGTAGGTGGATCCATTCACCTAAAGAAAACATCTATAGAAACTCAAGAACTTATTGACATGGTTGCAAATAACCAGTTCATGTACACTTCTGAGAGAAATTCCGCGAATAATGGGACGCCTCAAAGGAAGGGGGTTCTTGAAATTGATGCTCTGAATGCCATATTGGCTCAGAACAAAATGTTGACTCAGCAAGTCAACATGATTTCTCAAAGTCTGAATGGATGGCAAAATGCATCCAACAGTACTAAAGAGGCACCTTCTGAAGAAGAGGCTTTTGATCCTGAGAACCCTGCAATGGCAGAGGTAAATTACATGGGTGAACCTTATGGAAACACCTATAATTCATCATGGAGAAATCATCCAAATTTCTCATGGAAGGATCAACAAAAGCCTCAATAAGGCTTTAATAATGGTGGAAGAAATAGGCTCAGCAATAGCAAGCCTTTTCTGTCATCTTCTCAGCAACAGACAGAGAATTCTGAACAGAGCCCCTCTAACTTAGCAAACATAGTCTCTAATCTGTCTAAGGCCACTTTAAGTTTTATGAGTGAAACAAGGTCCTCCATTAGAAATTTGGAGGCACAAGTGGGCCAACTAAGTAAGAAAGTCACTGAAACTCCTCCTAGTACTCTCCCAAGCAATACTGAAGAGAATCCAAAAAGAGAGTGCAAGGCCATAGACATAATCAACATGGCCGAACCAAGGGAGGAAGGAGAGGACGTGAATCCCAATGAGGAAGACCTCATGGGACGTCTCTCAAGCAAGAAGGAGCTCCCTATTGAGGACCTAAAGGAATCTGAGGCACATATAGAGACAATAGAGATTCCATTAAACCTCCTTCTGCCATTCATGTGCTCTGAAGACTATTCTTCCTCTGAAGAGGATGAAGATGTAACTGGAGAGTAAGTTGCTCAATATCTAGCAGATATCATGAAGCTGAATGCTAAGTTGTTTAGCAATGAGACTTGGGAAGGTGAACCTCCCTTGCTCATTAGTGAACTAGATACATGGGTTCAGCAAACTTTACCTCAAAAGAGACAAGATCCTGGTAAATTCTTAATACCCTCTACCATAAGTGCCATGACTTTTGAGAAGGCTCTGTGTGACCTAGGGTCAGGCATAAATCTTATGCCACTCTCTGTAATAGAGAAGCTGGGGATCATTGAGGTATAGTCTGCCATATTCTCATTACAAATGGCAGATAAGTCAGTAAGACAGGCTTATGGATTGGTAGAGGATGTGTTAGTAAAGGTGAAAGGCCTTTACATCCCTACCGATTTCATAATCTTAGACACTAGGAAGGAGGAGGATGAATGCATCATCCTTGGAAGACCCTTCCTAGCCACAGTAGGAGCTGTGATAGATGTTGACAGAGGAGAATTAGTCCTTCAATTGAATGGGGACTACCTTGTGTTTAAGACCCAAGGGTGTTCTTCTGTATACATGGAGAGGAAGCATGAAAAGCTTCTCTTAGTACATAGTCAAACAAAGCCCCCACAATCAAACTCTAAATTTGGTGTTGAGAGGCCACAACCAAACTCTAAGTTTGGTGTTGAATCCCCAAATCCAAACTCTAAGTTTGGTTTTAGGAGTCCACAACATTGACCTGATCACCTGTGAGGCTCCATGAGAGCCCACTGTCAAGCTATTGACATTAAAGAAGCGCTTATTGGGAGGCAACCCAATTTTGTTATTTATCTAATTTTATTTTTATTTTATTGTTCTTTTATGTTTTATTAGGTTTATGATCATGTGAAGTCACAAAATAAATATTAAAATTAAAAACAGAATAAAAAATAGCAGAAGAAACAGCACACCCTGGAGGAAGAGCCTACTGGCGTTTAAACGCCAATAAGGAGCATCTGGCTGGCGTTTAACGCCAGAACAGAGCATGGATCTGGTGTTGAACACCAGAAACAAGCAGCATCCTGGCTTTTAAACCCCAGGAATACACCCTGAGAAGAGCTGGTGCTGAACGCCAGAAACAAGCATGGAACTGGCGTTCAATGCCAGAAACATGCTGCAGACTGGCGTTGAACGCCCAAAATAAGCATAGAACTGGCGTTTAACACCAGAAACAAGCATCAATCTGATGTTAAACGCCAGGATTGCATAGAGATGGCATTTTACATGCCTAATTGGTGCAGGGATGTTAAATCCTTGACACCTCAGGATCTGTGGACCCCACAGGATCACCCAAGGATCTATGGACCCCACAGGATCCCCACCTACCTCAACTCACCCTCTTTCTCTGTTTCACACAATACAATAACACTCTTCCCCATAAACCCTTCACCAATCACCTCAATCTCTCTTTCTCATCACCTCTTCACCACTCATATCCATCCACTCTTCCCCATAAACCCCACTTACCTTCAAAGTTCAAAATCCGTTTTCCCATCCAACCCACCCAATATGGCCGAACCTTAACCCCTCTCCCTCCACTATATAAACCCCTTCATTCTTCTTCCTTTTCACACAACACAACCCTCTCTTCTCCTCCTTGACCGAAACACAACCCTTTCTTCTCCTCCTTGACCTTAACACAACCCTCTCTCCCTCTCCTCCATATCTTCTTCTTCTTCATCTATTATTTCTTCTCTTGCTCAAAGACGAGCAATATTATAAGTTTGGTGTTGTAAAAGAAGAGCTTTTTTGTTTTTCCATAACTGATGGTGTTTTTGCGGAAAACGAATTTTCCAACACACAAATCCAACCGGCAAGTGTACCGGGTCGCATCAAGTAATAATAACTCACAAGAGTGAGGTCGATCCCACAGGGATTGATGGATCAAGCAACTTTAGTGGGTGATTAGTTTAGTCAAGCTAACATTAAAGGGATATTGGATGAAATGTAGCCAACAGAATTATAAATGACAGGGAACTTAAAGTTGCAGAAAGTAAAATTGCATAAAACTTAAAGAACAAGAGAGTAAAAGAGCTGAAACTTAAATTGCAAGAAAAGTAAATTGCATGAAAAGTAAAGGGGTTTGGGTGCAGGAAATTTAAAGGAAAGCAATAAGCAGCACTTATAATAATTGCAGAATAATTAAATTGCATGAAAAGTAAAAGGACTTGGGTGCTGGGAATTAAAATTCAACAAGAGAATGTAAGGAGCAATCAAGCAGAAGAGTTACTTGCAACAAATCTTAAACAGAAAGCAGAATTGCTTGAAGAAGCAAACAGAAATTAAATTCAGATTAATTGCCAAATGAGGTTGAAGATCTCAGGAACTCAAAGAGACTAGAAAACAAGTCTAGATCTCAATTCCTTCCTTGATCCAACCAAGAACAATTGCAGAAGGAGAGAAGATAAATGAATTGCAGAATTAAAAGAGAAGCTGAAGCAGTGTGTGAATTTCAATTTTGCAGAAAAAGTAAACAAGAGATCTCAAGGTGAGAATGAAACAGAATTCCTCCAATCTCACTCAAGATTCAAAACAGATAAGAAAACTAAAGGAGAGAGCTATCTATTCCTAATGGAGCCGGCCTCCTCTCCGAGCTCTAATTGATGCCTTTATATAGGCTTTACAAAATAAAAAATGAAAATGAAATTAAACAAATTACAAAAATGAAAATTCTAATTTAATTGATCCATGTGCCTTTGAGTCATGTTGAGTGGGCTTTGCTTGCTTTGGATTTGAGGAGAAATGGGTTTAGTTGGCCTTGATTCAATTTGTTGAAGAATTGAATTAATGTGAATTTTGGTTGATTTTGGCCCATGTTGCTCCCAGGAGGCTGCCCTGCCCTTGTGGAGGGCAGGGCAGAAAATTGGTGCATGGTGGTGCGTCCTTGGTGCGTGAGATGCTGCCCTGCCCACGCCAAGGGCAGGGCAGGAAAAGTTGGTGCGCCAGAAATTCCTTGGTGCTGCCAGAATCAGGAATTGGTGCGCCAGAATTGAAAATTGGTGCGCCAGAATTGAGCTTGGTGCATAGGATGCTGCCCTGCCCTCGCAGAGGGCAGGGCAGGAAATTTTGGTGCTGCCAGGATTGAGGTTGGTGCGCCAGATGCTGCCAGGGACGTGCCATGGTGCGCCAGATGCTGCCAGAACGTGCCATGGTGCGCCAGATTTGTGCACCAACCCAAATGCTGCCCTGCCCTCGCGGAGGGCAGGGCAGTGTTTTCACTTTGATGTCCCAAGTTCGAACCATGGCCGAAACACACGCTACTTAATTTCCTTGGCTTTCTTGGCACCAAAGTAAGGCCTAGTTTCTTGCTTTCTCATGGCCCTTAAAGATGCCTTTCGTTCCTGCCTCAATTGTGCGCCAAATATGGATTGCTATATATCGTTGGAAAGCTCTGAATGTCAGCTTTCCAACGCAACTGGAAGCACATCAATTGGATGTCTGTAGCTCAAGTTATAGCCCTTTGAAGTAGGCATGGTCATGCTGTGTGCGGCCAGATTTTAACTTAGCGAAAATTCTTGCTTCCAACCACACTTTGCATCACGATTCTGCCCTGCCCTTGGCAAGGGCAGGATCGTGTGAGTGCTGGCTGCTTCCTTTCTTGATTTGGTCATGGGCCACGCTTTTAAAAGCGTGGCCTAAGGCTCCAAAGTGTACCCAACTTCAAAATGTACCCCAAAGCTCTTTTTTTCTCCTTTTTTTTGTGCTTCTTTGCTTCTTTTTCTTCTTATTTCCTACAAGATTTATAAAATTAAAAGATCAAGGAAATCTTCCAATTAAGTACACAAGAATGCAATATTTAAGCACTAATCATCAATTTCTTGTATGAAAAAGCATAGAAAAATAGGTATATGATGACTTGTCATCAATAACCACATATAGCACCTAAGGCCAGAAAAACCTCTAGAAAAGGGAAAGGGAAGACAAAAGCTTCCACCTCTGAGTCATGGGAGATGGAGAGATTCATCTCTAAAGCCCATCAAGACCACTTCTATGATGTTGTGGCCAAGAAAAAGGTGATCCCCGAGGTCCCTTTCAAACTCAAGAAAAATGAGTATCTAGAGATCCGACATGAGATCCAAAGAAGAGGTTGGGAAGTTCTGACCAACCCCATTCAACAAGTCAGAATCTTAATGGTTCAAGAGTTCTATGCCAATGCATGGATCACTAGGAACCATGATCAAGGTGTGAACCCGAATCCAAAGAATTATCTTACAATGGTTCGGGGGAAATGCTTAGATTTCAGTCCGAAAAATGTAAGGTTGGCATTCAACTTGCCCATGATGCAAGGAGATGCATGCCCCTACACTAGAAGGGTCAACTTTGATCAAAGGTTGGACCAAGTCCTTATGGACATATGTGTGGAAGGAGCTCAATGGAAAAGAGACTCCAAAGGCAAGCCGGTTCAATTAAGAAGACTGGACCTCAAGCCTGTGGCTAGAGGATGGTTGGAGTTCATCCAAATCTCCATCATCCCTACTAGAAACCGATCCGAAGTTACTGTGGATCAGGACATCATGATTCATAGCATCATGAATGGAGAGGAAGTAGAAGTTCATGAAGTCATCTCCCTTGAATTCTACAAAATAGCCTAAAAATCCTCCACCATGGCAAGGCTAGCTTTTCCTCATCTTATTAGCCATCTATGTTACTCAGCTCGAGTTATCATAGAAGGAGACATCCCCATTGAGGAGGATAAGCCCATCACTAAGAAGAGGATGGAGCAAACAAGAGAGCCCACTCATGGATCCCAAGAGACGCATGAGGAAGCTCATCACTAAGAAATCCCGGAGATGCCTCAAGGGATGCACTTTTCTCCCAACAACTATTGGGAATAACTCAACACTTCTCTAGAAGATTTGAGTTACAATATGGATCAATTAAGGGTGGAATGGTGGACGAAATTGTGATCACTACAACTTCGCACAACTAACCAGCAAGTGTACTGGGTCGTCCAAGTAATAAACCTTACGCGAGTAAGGGTCGATCCCACAGAGATTGTTGGTATGAAGCAAGCTATGGTCACCTTGTAAATCTTAGTCAGGCAGACTCAAATGGATATGAAAGATGATATACGAATGAAACATAAAGATAAAGATAGAGATACTTATGTAATTCATTGGTAGGAATTTCAGATAAGCGTATGAAGATGCTTGTCCCTTCCATCTCTCTGCTTTCCTACTGTCTTCATCCAGTCCTTCTTACTCCTTTCCATGGCAAGCTTATGCAAGGGTTTCACCGTTGTCAGTGGCTACCTCCCATCCTCTCAGTGGAAATGTTCAACGCACCCTATCACGGCACGACTATCTAGCTGTCGGTTCTCGATCATGTCGGAATAGAATC
>NC_029776.3:44069714-44070031 GCF_000817695.3 Arachis duranensis | reverse complement strand
CGCCCCGCCTTCAGGAGTTTGAAGCTCGTCACAGTCATTCAATCATTGAATCCTACTCAGAATACCACAGACAAGGTTAGACCTTCCGGATTCTCTTCAATGCCGCCATCAGTTCTAGCCTATACCACGAAGACTCTGATCTCACGGAATGGCTGGCTCGGTTGTCAGGCGAGCACTCGGTTGTCAGGCGATCAACCATGCATCGTGTATCAGGAATCCAATAGATATTCACCCAATCTAAGGTAGAACGGAGGTGGTTGTCAGTCACACGTTCATAGGTGAGAATGATGATGAGTGTCACGGATCATCACATTCAT
>NC_029776.3:44068970-44069120 GCF_000817695.3 Arachis duranensis | reverse complement strand
TCAAAAAGCGTACAAATTATCCGCTCATCACAACACCAAACTTAAATTGTTGCTTGTCCTCAAGCAACCGAAAATCAAATAAGATAAAAAGAAGAGAATTTGCAATGAATTCCAAAAACATCTATGAAGATCAGTATTAATTAGATGAGC
>NC_029776.3:44068392-44068623 GCF_000817695.3 Arachis duranensis | reverse complement strand
CTTTTGCCTTGGATCACAACTTTATTTTTTTCTTTTTCTTTCTTTTTCTTTTTCTTTCTTTCTCTTTTTTTCGAAATTTTTTTTGTTGTATTCACTACTTTTTTCTTGCTTCAAGAATCATTTTTATGATTTTTCAGATCCTCAGTAACGTGTCTCCTTTTTCATCATTCTTTCAAGAGCCAATATTCATGAACCACAAATTCAAAAGACATATGCACTGTTTAAGCATAC
>NC_029776.3:44067784-44068248 GCF_000817695.3 Arachis duranensis | reverse complement strand
TTTAAGAGAGGTGATGGATTCATAGGACATTCATAACTTTAAGGCATAGGCACTAAGACACTAATGATCACAAGACACAAACATAGACAAACATAAGCACTAAAATTCGAAAAACAGGAAAATAAAGAACAAGGAAATTAAAGAACGGGTCCACCTTAGTGATGGCGGCTTGTTCTTCCTCTTGAAGATCTTAGGGAGTGCTTGAGCTCCTCAATGTCTCTTCCTTGTCTTTGTTGCTCCTCTCTTATGATTCTTTGATCTTCTCTAATTTCATGGAGGAGAACAGAGTGTTCTTGGTGCTCCACCCTTAGTTGTCCCATGTTGGAACTCAATTCTCCTAGGGAGGTGTTTAGTTGGTCCCAATAGTTTTGTGGAGGAAAGTGCATCCCTTGAGGCATCTCAGGGATTTGATGATGAGAGGGGTCTCTTGTTTGCTCCATCCTCTTCTTAGTGATGGGCTTGTC
>NC_029776.3:44066391-44066803 GCF_000817695.3 Arachis duranensis | reverse complement strand
TGGTGCCCATTTCTGGCGTTTAACGCCAAATGCTTGCCCTTTTCTAGCGTTTAACGCCAGTCTGGTGCCCCTTTCTGGCGTTAAACGCCCAGAATGGTGCCAGACTGGGCGTTAAACGCCCAACAGCTAGCCTTACTGGCGTTTAAACGCCAGCACGCTCTCCTCCAGGGTGTGCTGTTTTTCTTTCTGTTTTTCATTCTGTTTTTGCTTTTTCAATTGATTTTTTGACTTCTCATGATCATCAACCTACAAAAGAACATAAAATAACAAAGGAAAATAGATAAAATATAACATTGGGTTGCCTCCCAACAAGTGCTTCTTTAATGTCAGTAGCTTGACAGAGGGCTCTCATGGAGCCTCAGAGATGCTTAGAGCAATGTTGGAACCTCCCAACACCAAACTTAGAGTTTGA
>NC_029776.3:44063499-44063930 GCF_000817695.3 Arachis duranensis | reverse complement strand
CGGGAGTAGGTGCAGTAAAGTCACCCAGCACCTTCCTTGCATTGTTGGCATTGTTGTTGTTTTCGGCTGCCATGGGTTCTTCTTCTTTGAAGATTTCTGTTAGGTCCTCTACAGAGAGTTGTGTCTTGGCTTCTCTTAGCTTTCGCTTCAAGGTCCTTTCGGGTTCAGGATCAGCCTCAACAAGAATGCTTTTGTCCTTGCTCCTGCTCATAAGAAAGAGAAGAGAACAATAAAATGTGGAATCCTCTATGTCACAGTATAGAGATTCCTTGAGGTGTCAGAGGAAAAGAAAAATAGAAGGCAGAAGTAGAAAATTCAAACTTATCAAAGAAGATGGAGTTCGAATTTTACATTAAGGAATAGTGTTAGTCCATAAATAGAAGGATGTGAGAAGAGGGGAAGTAATTTTCGAAAATCAAGTAAAAGATTTT
>NC_029776.3:44063053-44063269 GCF_000817695.3 Arachis duranensis | reverse complement strand
AAAAAGATTTGATTTTGAAAATTAATGACTTGGCTATCAAGAAAAGATATGATTCAAACATTAAACCTTCCTCAACAGAAAAGGCAACATACTTGAAATGTTGAATCAAATCATTGATTGATAGCAAGTATTTTTAAAAATAGAAAGAAATTGATTTTGAAAACATATGATTGAAAAGATATGATTTGAAAAAGATTTGATTTTGAAAAACTTTGA
>NC_029776.3:44061039-44061725 GCF_000817695.3 Arachis duranensis | reverse complement strand
AGCCGAATGGCCAGCCTCCCAAAGAGGGTTCAATCATAAAAATATGATCAAAAGCTCCAAATACAATAGTAAAAGGTCCTATATATAGAGAACTACTAGCCTAGGGTGTACAGAGATGAGTAAATGACATAAAAATCCACTTCCGGGCCCACTTAGTGTGTGCTTGGGCTGAGCATTGAAGCATTTTCGTATAGAGACTCTTCTTGGAGTTAAACGCCAGCTTTTATGCCAGTTTGGGCGTTTAACTCCCATTCTTGTGCCAGTTCCGGCGTTTAACGCTGGAAATTCTGAAGGTGACTTTGAACACCGGTTTGGGCCATCAAATCTTGGGCAAAGTATGGACTATCATATATTGCTGGAAAGCCCAGGATGTCTACTTTCCAACGCCATTGCGAGCGCGCCAATTGGGCTTCTGTAGCTCCAGAAAATCCGCTTCAAGTGCAGGGAGGTCAGAATCCAACAGCATCTGCAGTCCTTTTTAGTCTCTGAATCAGATTTTTGCTCAGGTCCCTCAATTTCAGCCAGAAAATACCTGAAATCACAGAAAAACACACAAACTCATAGTAAAGTCCAGAAAAGTGAATTTTAACTAAAAACTAATAAAAATATACTAAAAACTAACTAGATCATACTAAAAACATACTAAAAACAATGCCAAAAAGCGTACAAATTATCCGCTCATCACA
>NC_029776.3:44057701-44060983 GCF_000817695.3 Arachis duranensis | reverse complement strand
ACATCAAGAGCACTCCATCATTCTCCATGAAATTAGAGAAGATCAAAGAGCAATGAGGGAGGAGCAACAAAGGCAAGGAAGAGACATAGAAGAGCTCAAGGACATCATTGGTTCTTCAAGAAGAAAGCGCCACCATCACTAAGGTGGACTCATTTCTCGTTCTTATTTCTCCATTGTTTTTTTTTTCGGTTTTTATGCTATATGTTTGTTTATGTTTTGTGTCTCTACTTCATGATCATTAGTATATAGTAACTATGTCATAAGGCTATGAATAATTCCATGAATCCTTCACCTCTCTTAAATGAAAAATGTTCCTAATTCAAAAGAACAATAAGTACATGAGTTTCGAATTTATCCTTGAAATTAGTTTAATTATATTGATGTGGTGACAATACTTTTTGTTTTCTGAATGAATGCTTGAACATTGCATATTTTTTTGATCTTGTTGTTTATGAATGTTAAAATTGTTAGCTCTTGAAAGAATGATGAACAAAGAGAAATGTTACTGATAATCTGAAAAATCATAAATTTGATTCTTGAAGCAAGAAAAAGCAGTGAAAAAGAAAAAACTTGAAAAAAAAGTGGCGAAAAAAATAGAAAGAAAAAGAAAAAGCAAGCAGAAAAAGCCAATAGCCCTTAAAACCAAAAGGCAAGGGTAAAAAGGATCCAAAGCTTTGAGCATCAATGGATAAGAGGGTCCAAGGAAATAAAATCCAGGCCTAAGCGGCTAAATCAAGCTGTCCTTAACCATGTGCTTGTGGCATGCAGGTCCAAGTGAAAAGCTTGAGACTGAGTGGTTAAAGTCGTGATCCAAAGCAAAAAGAGTGTGCTTAAGAACTCTGGACACCTCTAATTGGGGACTCTAGCAAAGGTGAGTCACAATCTGAAAAGGTTTACCCAATCATGTGTCTGTGGCATTTATGTATCCGGTGGTAATACTGGAAAACAAAGTGCTTAGGGCCACGGCCAAGACTCATAAAAGTAACTGTGTTCAAGAATCAACAAACTTAACTAGGAGAATCAATAACACTATCTGAAATTCTAAGTTCCTATAGATGCCAATCATTCTAAACTTCAAATGATAAAGTGAGATGCCAAAACTGTTCAGAAGCAAAAAGCTACAAGTCCCGCTCATCTAATTTAGAACTAATATTCATTGATATTTTGGGATTTATAGTATATTCTCTTCTTTTTATCCTATTTGATTTTCAGTTGCTTGGGGACAAGCAACAATTTAAGTTTGGTGTTGTGATGAGCAGATAATTTATACGCTTTTTGGCATTGTTTTTAGGTAGTTTTTAGTAGGATCTAGCTACTTTTAGGGATGTTTTCAATAGTTTTTATGTAAAATTTACATTTCTGGACTTTACTATGAGTTTGTGTGTTTTTTTGTGATTTTAGGTATTTTTTGGCTGAAATTGAGGGATCTGAGCAAAACTCTGATAAAAGGCTGTCAAAGGACTGCTGTTGCTGTTGGATTTTGACCTCCCTGCACTCGAAATGGATTTTCTAGAGCTACGGAATTTCAAATGGTGCGCTCTCAACGGCGTTGGAAAGTAGACATCCAGAGCTTTCCATCAATATATAATAGTTTATACTTTATTCAAGATTAGACGATACAAACTGGCGCTCAACGCCAGTTCCATGCTGCATTCTGGAGTCAAACGCCAGAAACACGTCACGAACCAGAGTTGAACGCCAAAAACACGTTACAACTTGGCGTTCAACTCCAAAAGAAGCCTCTGCACGTGTAAAGCTCAAGCTTAACCTAAGCACACACCAAGTGGGCCCCGGAAGTGGATTTCTGTATCAATTACTTACTTCTGTAAACCCTAGTAGCTAGTTTAGTATAAATAGAACTTTTTACTATTGTACTAGGGGTCTTTTGACCACATCTTTGGATTATTTTTGGATTTCCTTATGATCCTTTGATCACGTTCATGGGGGCTGGCCTCTTGGCCATGCCTGGACCATCACTTATGTATTTTCAACGGTGGAGTTTCTACACACCATAGATTAAGGGTGTGGAGCTCTGCTGTACCTCGAGTTTTAATGTAATTACTACTATTTTCTATTCAATTCAGCCTATTCTTATTCTAAGATATTAGTTGCATTTCAACATGATGAATGTGATGATCCGTGATACTCATCATCATTCTCACCTGTGAACACGTGACTGACAACCACTTCCGTTCTACCTTAGACCGAATGCATATCTCTTAGATTCCTTAATCAGAATCTTCGTGGTATAAGCTAGAATTGATGGCAGCATTCATGAGAATCTGGAAAGTCTAAACCTTATCTGTGGTATTCCGAGTAGGATTCAGGGATTCAATGACTGTGACAAGCTTCAAACTCGCGATTGTTGGGCCTGATGACGAACGCAAAAGAATCAATGGATTCTATTCCGACATGATCGAGAACCGACAGATGATTAGCCGTGCTGTGACAAGAGCATTTGGATCTTTTTCACTGAGAGGATGGGAAGTAGCCATTGACAACGGTGATGCCCTACATACAGCTTGCCATGGAAAGAAGTAAGAAGGATTGAAGGAAGGCAGTAGGAAAGCAGAGATCCAACAGGGACAAAGCATCTCCATACACTTATTTGAAATTCTTACTAATGATTTACATAAGTGTTTCTATCTTTATTTTCTGTTTATCTATTATTATTATTCGAAAACTCCATAACCATTTATTATCCGCCTAACTGAGATTTACAAGATGACTATAGCTTGCTTCATACCAACAATCTCCGTGGGATCGACCCTTACTCACGTAAGGTTTATTACTTGGACGACCCATAAGTAGCTGTGTTCAAGAATCAACATACTGAACTAGGAGAATCAATAACACTATCTTAATTCTGAGTTCCTATAGTGATCGAGGGAAAACTTGTCTCTCAACAAATCTCCATTCGGCAAGTGTACCGAATTTGTCGTCAAGTAAAAACTCACAATAGAGCGAGGTCGAATCCCACAGGGATTGATTGATCAAGCAACTTTAATTAGAGGAATGTTCTAGTTGAGCGAATCCATGAATAGAGTTGATACTTGCAGAAAATAGAATGGCGGGAAAGTAAATGACTGAAAGTAAATTGCAGAATTGTAATTGGGAATGGGGGAATTGCTCATAAAAGTAAATTGCAGAAATTAAAGAGAATGGGTAAGATCAGAAATGGGGAGTTCATTGGGCTCAGGAGATGTTGCATTCTCCGGATCAATTTCATTCTCATCTCTTCCTCAATCAATGCACTCATTGATCTCCTTGGCAATCTTAAGT
>NC_029776.3:44057316-44057651 GCF_000817695.3 Arachis duranensis | reverse complement strand
GCCTTGGTCAATTGCTCATGAGAAGAGATGAAGTATGGTCACTGATTATACCATATGCATTTCCCAAATCAAGTGTTGAGAGGGTTATAGCCACATACCCATCCACACCCAATTTGGTCCAGCATGAGAAAGCATTTTTAGCTGATCTCTTCATTCCTCTTTCAAGGTTCCGAAGAGATCCAAGTTTGAATAGCTTTGATGAGCGGATAATTTGTACGCTTTTTGGCATTGTTTTTAGTATGTTTTTGGTATGATCTAGTTAGTTTTTAGTATATTTTTATTAGTTTTTAGTTAAAATTCACTTTTCTGGACTTTACTATGAGTTTGTGTGTTTT
>NC_029776.3:44055506-44056379 GCF_000817695.3 Arachis duranensis | reverse complement strand
ACAACGGTGAAACCCTTGCTTAAGCTTGCCATGGAAAGGAGTAAGAAGGATTGGATGAAGACAGTAGGAAAGCAGAGAGACGGAAGGGAAGGCATCTTCATGCGCTTATCTGAAGTTCCTACCAATGAATTACATAAGTATCTCTATCTTTATCTTTATGTTTTATGCGTTCATCACTATATTCATTTGAGTTTGCCTGACTAAAATTTACAAGATGACCATAGCTTGCTTCATACTAACAATCTCCGTGGGATCGACCCTTACTCGCGTAAGGTTTATTACTTGGACGACCCAGTGCACTTGCTGGTTAGTTGTGCGAAGTTGTGTTAATGCCATGGTATTGAACACCAAGTTTTTGGGGTCCATGACCGGGGATTATGAGAGTTGTGAAAAGTATTGTTCACAATTTCGCGCACCAAGTTTTTGGCGCCGTTGCCGAGGGTTGTTCAAGTTTTGAGCAAGCTTTTGGTCCGGTAACATCAGTGCCAAGATCCGGCAACAGCACCAAGTTTTTGGCACCGTTGCCGGGGATTGTTCAGTTTGGACAACTGACGGTTCATCTTGTTGCTTAGATTAGGTATTTATTTTTTTTCGAAATTCTTGATGATGAATTCTAGAGTTTCATGATGATTTGTTGAAGTCTGGCTGGCTGAGAAGCCATGTCTAATCTCATTGGACCGAGATTTCAACTTATCATCACAAGAGCATGATGATTTCTATCAATCTTGCTGTTGGAGCAGTGATCTGCTAAGGCTTGGCTGGCCTTTGGCCATGTCTAGTGTTTTGGACCGAAGCTTTCTTTGAAAGCTTGGCTGGCTGTGAAGCCATGTCTAATTCCTGGACCGGAGTCTTAGACTAGCATTGCACTGATTC
>NC_029776.3:44054693-44055013 GCF_000817695.3 Arachis duranensis | reverse complement strand
TTTTCAAAATCTTTTTAAAATCAAATCTTTTTCAAAATCAATTTCTTTCCATTTTCAAAGATACTTACTATCAATTTATGATTTGATTCAACATTTCAAGTATGTTGCCTTTTCTGTTGAGAAAGGTTTAATGTTTGAATCATATCTTTTCTTGTTAGTCAAGTTTTTAATTTTCAAAAATCAAATTTTTTTAAAATGTTTTTCAAATCATATCTTCTCAATCACATTTTTTTTAAAACCAATCATATCTTCTTAATCACATCTTTTTTCAAAATAGTTTTCAATCAAATCTTTTTTATTTCTAATTTCAAAATCTTTTT
>NC_029776.3:44054045-44054590 GCF_000817695.3 Arachis duranensis | reverse complement strand
TTTTCAAAAATGTTTTCAAAATCTTTTACTTAATTTTCGAAAATTACTTCCCTTCTTCTCACATCCTTCTATTTATGGACTAACACTATCCCTTAATGCAAAATTCGAACTCCATCTTCTTTGATAAGTTCGAATTTTCTACTTCTGTCTTCTACTCTTCTTTTCCTCTGACACTTCAAGGAATCTCTATACTGTGACATAGAGGATTCCATATTTTCATGTTCTCTTCTCTTTCTTATGAGCAGGAGCAAAGACAAAAGCATTCTTGTTGAGGCTGACCCTGAACCTGAAAGGACCTTGAAGAGAAAGCTAAGAGAAGCCAAAGCACAACTCTCTTTAGAGGACCTGACCGAATTCTTCAAAGAAGAAGAACTCATGGCAGTCGAAAACAACAACAATGCCAACAATGCAAGGAAGGTGCTGGGTGACATTACTGCACCTACTCCCGACTTCTATGGGAGAAGCATCTCTATCCCTGCCATTAGAGCAAACAACTTTGAGCTTAAGCCTCAACTAGTTTCTCTAATGCAACAGAATTGCAAGTT
>NC_029776.3:44053351-44053841 GCF_000817695.3 Arachis duranensis | reverse complement strand
TTGGGAAAAGCTAGTCAATGCCTTCTTGGCAAAGTTCTTTCCACCTCAAAAATTGAGTAAGCTTAGAGTGGAAGTCCAAACCTTCAGACAGAAGGAAGGAGAATCCCTCTATGAAGCTTGGGAAAGATACAAGCAATTAATCAGAAAGTGTCCCTCTGATATGCTTTCTAAATGGAGCATCATAGGTATTTTTCTATGATGGTCTCTCTGAACTATCCAAGATGTCTTTGGATAGCTCTGCAGGAGGATCTCTTCATCTGAAGAAGACGCCTACTGAAGCTCAAGAACTGATTGAAATGGTTGCAAATAACCAATTCATGTACACTTCTGAAAGGAATCCTGTGAACAATGGGACTAATCAGAAGAAAAGAGTTCTTGAGATTGACACTCTGATTGCCATATTGGCTCAGAATAAAATATTGACTCAACAAGTCAATATGATTTCTCAAAGTCTGTCTGGAATGCAAAATGCACCAAGCAGTACTAAGGA
>NC_029776.3:44052901-44053080 GCF_000817695.3 Arachis duranensis | reverse complement strand
CAGAACAACTCTGACTTAGCAACCATGGTCTCTGATCTAATCAAAACCACTCAAAGTTTCATGACTGAAACAAGGTCCTCCATTTGAAATTTGGAGGGACAAGTGGGTCAGCTGAGCAAGAAAATTACTGAACTCCCCCTAGTACTCTCCCAAGCAATACAGAAGAAAATCCAAAAGGA
>NC_029776.3:44050677-44051345 GCF_000817695.3 Arachis duranensis | reverse complement strand
CAGTGAGGCTAGCTGTTGGGCGTTTAACGCCCAGTCTGGCACCATTCTGGGCGTTTAACGCCAGAAAGGGGCACCAGACTGGCGTTAAACGCCAGAAAAGGGCAAGAAGCTGGCGTTAAACGCCAGAATTGGCATAGAGAGCATTTTTGCTCACCACTTGGTGCAGGGATGAATTTTCCTTGACACCTCAGGATCTGTGGACCCCACAGAATCCCCATCTACCTCACCATTCAAATTCAAACCACTTTCCCACCCAAACCCACCCATACATGACCGAACCCTCCCTTCCCCCTCTCCTATATATACCCTCCTTCACTCCTTCATTTTCACACAACATACACACCACTTCTCCCCTTCTTGGCCGAAAACAAACGCCACTCCCTTTCCCCTCATTTCTTCTTCTTCTACTCTCTTCTTTCTTCTTTTGCTCGAGGACGAGCAAACCTTTTAAGTTTGGTGTGGTAAAAGCATTGCTTTTTGTTTTTCCATAACCATTTATGGCATCCAAGGCCGGAGAAACCTCTAGAAAGAGGAAAGGGAAGGCAAAAGTTTCCACCTCCGAGTCATGGGAGATGGAGAGATTCATCTCAAGGGTGCATCAAGACCACTTCTATGAAGTTGTGGCCTTGAAGAAGGTGATCCCCGAGGTCCCTTTTTCACTCAAAAAG
>NC_029776.3:44047669-44048820 GCF_000817695.3 Arachis duranensis | reverse complement strand
CGCATCAAGTAATAAAACTCACTTAGAGTGAGGTCGATCCCACGAGGATTAATGGATTAAGCAAGCAATAGTTAATTAATTGTTCTAGTTAGACGATTCATGTTTGAGTGATAAGCAACAAGAAATGTAAATGACTTGAAATTAAATAAAAGCAATAAAGTGCAAGGAAAGTAAATGACAAGAAATTAAAGTGCTAAAAATTAAAGTGCGAGAATGTAAATTGCAAGGAATAGAAAGTATAAGAAAGTAAAGTGCAAGAAAGTAAATGACTAGAAAGTAAAACCAAGTGAAGTATTTCTACAAACACTTGGAAGGCATAAATGTGCCAAAGTAAAGAAAGCCATAAATGTGCATAAGTAAATGACAAGAATTTAAAGAGAACAATTAAATGACAAGAATTAAAGACAAGAAGTAAATAACAAGAATTAAGAATGAAATTAACATTGGGATCAAGAGATATTGCATTCTCAAGATCAACAATTCTCATCTCCACTTCAATCATTCAATCATTGATCTCTTGGCAAATCATAAGTAATCAAACCCCAATCTCTTGGTGATTTGATTTCTCTTAACTTCGTCAATTGCCAATCTCTTGATCTAATTGCTCATGAGAAGAGATGAAGAATGGTCTCTAATTGCCACACAACCCTCAAGATTTCAATTCAAAGTGATTACATCTCACATATCAAGCTAAGAATTATCAATCAAGAGAGTTGTGAGAGAAAAGTCTCAAACTGAATTCTATGACTCCTTTCTCAAGTTCATCATAGAATTCAAATAGATCTAATCCCTCTCGTGATAGTAATTAAATCTTTAAAGCACAAAGACTCTCTCTAAAGAAACAATGAAAGAAGAATTGAAGATGAAGAATGAAAATAAATCAACCCATTAAATTGCAATAGAGCTCTCTTTCCCAAATGTTGGAAATTAGAAACTCATCATAACAAAAACATTTACTAAAGTGTGAATGAAAGAAAATGGAAGAAGAGAAGAGAATGAGAGTGAAAGGGGAGTGGAGTCACCTCCACCCCTCCATGGTGTGTCTAAAATGATGAATCTAAGGCCCTATTTATAAGCTACCTAAATTACAAATTCAAATGAAATTACAATCAAATGCAAATTTCCTAATTACTTCTAGATGATTCTTGTGG
>NC_029776.3:44046394-44047216 GCF_000817695.3 Arachis duranensis | reverse complement strand
TTTGGAGTCTATAGTATATTCTCTTCTTTTTATCCTATTTTGATTTTCAGTTGCTTGGGGACAAGCAACAATTTAAGTTTGGTGTTGTGATGAGCGGATAATTTGTACGCTTTTTGGCATTGTTTTTAGTATGTTTTTGGTATGATCTAGTTAGTTTTTAGTATATTTTTATTAGTTTTTAGTTAAAATTTACTTTTCTGGACTTTACTATGAGTTTGTGTGTTTTTCTGCGATTTCAGGTATTTTCTGGCTGAAATTGAGGGACCTGAGCAAAAATCTGATTCAGAGACTGAAAAGGACTACAGATGCTGTTGGATTCTGACCTCCCTGCACTCAAAGCGGATTTTCTGGAGCTACAGAAGCCCAATTGGCGCGCTCTCAACGGCGTTGGAAAGTAGACATTCTGGGCTTTCCAGCAATATATGATAGTCCATACTTTGCACAAGATTTGATGGCCCAAAACGGCGTTCAAAGTCACCCTCAGGAATTCCAGCGTTAAACGCCGGAACTGGCACCAAAATGGGAGTTAAACGCCCAAACTGGCACTAAAGCTGGCGTTTAACTCCAGAAGGAGTCTCTACACGAAAATGCTTCATTTTCTCAGCCCAAGCACATACCAATTGGGCCCGAAAGTGGATTTTTATGTCTTTTACTCACCTCTGTACACCCTAGGCTACTAGTTCTCTATATATAGGACCTTTTACTATTGTATTTGGAATCTTTGGACGTCTAGTTCTTAGATCATTGGGAGGCTGGCCTCACGGCCATGCCTAGACCTTGTTCTTATGTATTTTCAACGGTGGAGTTTCTACACACCATAGA
>NC_029776.3:44022614-44045690 GCF_000817695.3 Arachis duranensis | reverse complement strand
AATGAGAAGAGATGAAGTATGGTCACTGATTATACCACATGCATTTTCCAAATCAAGTGTTGAGAGGCTTATAGCCACATACCCATCCACACCCAATTTGGTCAAGCATGAGAAAGCATTTCTAGCTGATCTCTTCATTCCTCTTTCAAGGTTCCGAAGAGATCCAAGTTTGAATAGCTTCTCTTCCAAGATAACTATCCAATTGGATGAAGATCGAAAGCTTTCAAGTAAAATCAAGAGGAAAGATAGAAGAAGAATAATGAAAACTAGTATTGATCCATCAAATTACAACAGAGCTTCCTAACCCAATGAAAGGGGTTTAGTTGTTCATAGCTCTAGAAATCAAAATCAAAGATGGAGAATACATGATAAAGCTAGAAGTGCAGAGAAAGTAAAATACAAAGAGTAGTTCCATTTCCTAGCTCTCCGTCCGTCCTCTAAACAATTCAAAGCTACTCCTATATATACTACTTTCCTCAGTTTCTAGTTGGCTCTTCAAGTCTTGGGCCTTTGGATCTTGAGTTTGAAGCAGTTCCTTTCTTCATTTGGGCTTGGCTTTACTTGCAGAGAGAAAGTGTGAAGTGGGTAGAGACTTTAGCTCAAGACGTTAGGGGTGTTTAACATTTAGTGAAAGTATAAGTTTGAGAATGTTAGTGACACTTAACATTGTCACTAACATTCCAATGCACCCCTTAGTCTCACGTTAAAGCCTACGTTAACTAGGTTAACGTGGCTTCTAACGTGGCTTTTGCCAACCTTCGAGAACGTTAGTGACACTCAACATTGTTACTAACGTTCCAATGTGCCCATAGGTCACACGTTAGAGTCCACGTTAACTAGGTTAACGTGGCTTCTAACGTGGCCACTCTTAGTCGTCCCAACGTTAGTGACAATGTTGAGTGTCACTAACGTTGGCCCATCCTTCATTCCTCATCGTTAACTTCCACGTTAACCAAGTTAACGGGGAAGTTAACGTGGCTCTTGGGGTTTGTGTGGTTGCTTCAACGTTAGTGACAATGTTGAGTGTCACTAACGTTGTCGACAACTCTTCATCTTTTACGTTAGCTCCTACGTTAACCAAGTTAATGTGGGAGTTAACGTGGTACTTTGCACCATAGGCCAACGTTAGTGACAATGTTGAGTGTCACTAACGTTGGCTTCTCTTCCCCCTTTAACGTTAGAGGCCATGTTAACTAGGTTAACGTGGCTCCTAATGTGGCCATTTGTGAGCAATTGCCAACGTTAGTGACAATGTTAAGTGTCACTAACGTTGGCTCAACTTCTCTTCTCCTAAATGTTAAACACCCCTAACATCTTGAGCTAAAGTCTCTACCCACTTCACACTTTCTCTCTGCAAGTAAAGCCAAGCCCAAATGAAGAAAGGAACTGCTTCAAACTCAAGATCCAAAGGCCCAAGACTTGAAGAACCCATCATTAAAATCATGCAAAATCCTCATGAAATCATGTAAAATGCACAATGCATGTTTGAATCAGGATGTAAATGATTTTCTACCCAAAACTAGCTTATTTTCTAAGAAAATGCAATGAAACTACCTAAAAACAGTAAAGAAAAGGTCAGTGAAACTGGCCAAAATGCCCTGGCATCATATAGATGCCAATCATTCTGAACTTCAATGGATAAAGTGAGATGCCAAAACTGTTCAGAAGCAAAAAGCTACTAGCCCTGCTCATCTAATTAGAACTAAGCTTCATTGATATTTTGACATTTATTGTATATTACCTTCTTTTTATCCTATTTTGTTCTTGGTTGCTTGGGGACAAGCAACAATTTAAGTTTGGTGTTGTGATGAGCGGATAATTTATACGCTTTTTGGCATTGTTTTTAGGTAGTTTTTAGTATGTTTTAGTTACTTTTTAGTATATTTGTATTATCTTTTATGCAAAAATCACACTTCTGGACTTTACTATAAGTTTGTGTGTTTTTCTGTGATTTCATGTATGTTTTTGCTGAAAATTGAGGAACCTGAGCAAAAAATTTGATTCAGAGACTGAGAAAGGACTGCAAATGCTGTTGGATTTTGGCCTCCCTGCACTCGAAGTGGATTTTCTGGAGCTACAGAAGCCCAATTGGCATGCTCTCAATTGTGTTGAAAAGTAGGCATCGTGGGCTTTCCAGCAATACTTAATAGTCCTTACTTTGCCTGAGATTTGATGGCCCAAACTGGCGTCTAAACGCTCACCAAAGACCCTTTTCTGGCGTAAAATGCCGGAACTGGAACCAAAGCTGGAGTTTAACTCCAAGGATGGCCTATGCACATGAAAGCTTCAAGGCTCAGCCCAAACACACACCAAGTGGGCCTCGGAAGTGGATTTCTGCACTATCTACTCATTTTCTATAAACCTAGTTTACTAGTTTAGTATAAATAGCACTTTTTACTATTGTATTCGAGTCTTTGACCTTTTGGGGAGTTCTTCGAACCCTTTTTGGAGGCTGGCCATTCGGCTATGCCTAAACCTTTTGTTCTTATGTATTTTCAATGGTGAAATTTCTACACCTCATAGATTAAGGTGAGGAGCTCTGTTGTTCCTCGAGTATTAATGCAAGTATTATTGTTTTTCTATTCAATTCACGCCTACTTCTCCTCCAAGATATACTCTTGTACTTAATTTAGTTAAGTCAGAATGAAGGGGTGACCCATGACAATCACTCAATCTTCCTTACTATCTTACCCAAGATCCGCGTGCCTGACAACCATAAAGCGGTCTACATGATGTTCAACGTAGTCATTGGACAACAGCTGGAGTATATTCTCTTTGGCCTCTGACCCACGGATCTGAATCACCTCTCCTGACAATAGAGAATTCGAATCCGTGACATTAGAACCTTCGTGGTATAAGCTAGAACCAATTGGCAGCATTCTTGAGATCCGGAAAGTCTAAACCTCTTCTGTGGTATTCCGAGTAGGATCTAGGATGGGATGACTGTAACGAGCTTCAAACTCGTGACTGTTGGGCGCAGTGATAATGTGCAAAAAAATAAATGTATTCTATTCTGACACGATCGAGAACCGAGAGCTGATTAGCCATGCGAGAAACCGTATATGACATGTTTTCACTGAGAGGATGGATGGTAGCCATTAAGAACGGTGATCCACCAACATACAGCTTGCCATGGAAGGGAGTATGCATGATTGGATGATGACAGTAGGAAAGCAGAGGTTCAAAGGCAACAAAGCATCTCCAAACGCTTATCTGAAATTCTCACAAAGGAACTACATAAGTGACTTTATTTTATTTTATGTTTTATTGTTCTTTTAATTATCAACACCTCAAAACCATTTGAATCCGCCTTACTGAGATTTATAAGATGACCATAGTTTGCTTCAAGTCGTCAATCTCTGTGGGATCGACCCTTACTCACGTAAGGTATTACTTGGACGACCCAGTGCACTTGCTGGTTAGTTGTGTGGAGTTGTGAAAAGTGTGATCACAATTTCGCATACCATTCCACACAAGCTAAGAGATCCCAAAATTGATCTTCATATATTCCCGGATGCCAAATCTTGTTTGTACACCCATCTTCAAGTTGATCAAGACAATTCCATTTGGGTGGCAAGTGATCCGAATTCTCAAGTAAACACCTAAACATCTTCCTAGACCCATTCAATGGAGAACTATACCAACCATTGCACTTAGACTTTGAGTTTCCAATCATAAGGAACCTCGATTGGCATATCCACCCACTAACTAATTTTCTCTTGCTTTTAACTCCACAAAGAGCTCTAAGTTGCCCATCCTTCTCAGGCAAATTATATTCAAGTGAGAAAGTAAAGCTTAGGCATAAGAATTTTACCCACTTGAATGTTGTGTTGGATGGTGACTTAGGAAAGGATATCTCCAATAGTCTTGCAAGTTCCACTCCCTTGTGCTCTTCTTTGATTACCTCCACCTCTTGGCAAGCTTCTTCAATTTTAATTCCTTACTCACCAACTTCTTCTACACATTCTTCTTTGGTGGAGCTTGCCTCTCGATCAACTTCTTCCACTCTTTCATCATTCATACTATGTCTTGGAGGTTGCGCATTATCCTCCTCAACATCAAAATTCAAGCTCATTGGAGGAAGGTTCAACAACTCCCACAAAGTCATCAACAACATCATTTGGTGTGAAAGTGTTCTCAAGCTTGAAATCCACCTCTTGTTCAACTTCGCCTAGGTTTTTAACCACTTCTTCTTCATCAACAATTTCCATCCTTTCCACTTGTTACACAACACACTCCATTTCCTTGTTCTCATGTTGGGATTCTAAAATCTCCTTTATGCTCCAATCTTTAGTTGATTTCTCACATTCATCCGTGGAGATGCTCTGTCTATGGCATAAATCCTATGAGTCCAAGTTGGCTTTAATTTTAGCAAGGTTAGCCTAGATAGCTTCGTTCGTCCTTTGGGCTTTCTCTTGCTCCTTTTGATGGATGATTGCTTGAAGCCAATCCATTGCTTCCTTGAGATGATCCCATGGCTCTTGTTCTACTTGACTAACATAGGTAGGATCATATTGCTCTTGGATTGATGGGCATGGATGTTCTTCTATGGAGGGTTGTGGTAGAAAGAAAAATTCATCTTATGGTTAACAATTCTCATACATGGGAGGTGGTTCATTTTGGTAATAGTATGGAGCTGTTGGTTCTTGAGGGTATTAGGGTTGGAATTGTGGTGGTTTTAAGTATGGTTCACATGGTTCATAAGGTGGTTGGTATGATGGATATGGGTTAGGATCATATGGAGGTGTTTGGTGGTATGGGGCTTGTGAGTATGGTGGTTAAAGGCTATATAGAGGAAGGGGTTCACAGGCATATGGTGGTGGTTGTTGATAATCACAAGGAGGTCCATCATAGCCATTGGATTGGCATGCATCATGGAATGGCTCTTGCTCATAGCACATTTGGGAAGGTTGTTGCCAAGAGGGTTGATCAAATCCTTGAGGCTCCTCCCATCTTTGATTATTCCATCCTTGATGCATGTTCTCATTGTAGTGTCCATCTCCTACAACATAGTTGTAACCACACTCATAGCCAAAATGATGAGAATTCATAGTGACAAGAGAAAATAAAAACAAATAAGAACTAATAAAAACTAACTCCTAAAGCAAGAAAAAACTAGCAAAGAGGCATATTCACAATATCAACATATATACAATAGCCAATAATATAACACCATTGCAATTCTCCAGCAACGGCGCCAAAAATTTGATACAAGGATTATTGTCGGTCTAGAATTTCTCTTATAGAAAAGAAATACTTCATTGTAAGCATAGCTCCAAACCAACTAATAATCCTCACATCAAATTTTAATGTTTGGTTGTCACAAGTACAAACCCCAATAAGAATTAACTGAAGCATTCAAACCTCAGGTCGTCTTACAAGGAATTGCAATAAAGTGATCAATTATTGGCTATGAAGGGGCAAAAGGGGGTTTGATTTGGTAAACAAGAAATTAAAATGGCAAGAATAAAAAATAACAAGAACTAACAAAAGAAAGGAAAAGAACTCTTGGCTAAGACATGGGAATTTGAGATCAACATCCCTGTCTACAAACTATGTATTGACAATTATGAGGGACCAACCCATTAAGTCTACTTCTATGCTTGAAGTACGTATAATGTCTACTTCAACGCTTGAAGTACATCAAATATGCTTGATCAACATCAATCCATAAGTCCTAACCTAGATACTAATTGACTTAGTAGTAGGCTAGCATTAATGGTTATTAAATTAACCACTAAGGATTCTCAAACCACCAATTCAATGAGACACAATGACTCAAGGTCACTCAATTTCCTTAGCCCAGGCCAAGAGTAAAGAAAACTACTCTAAAACTAGTGAAAACATTTTAACAAACATCTAGAGTGCAATAAAAGTAAACATCACAAAAATGAAGAATTAATGAAACTCATAACTAACATAAGCAAGAAATCAATAATAACAATGAAGATAAACATAAAAGGGCATGAAAACATAAAATTGCATTAAAAGAAAATTGAAATCAACAAGAGTGCATGAACATAAAAGCAACAAAATAAAGGAAATGACAAGTAAAAATAGAAGAGTAAATATATAATAACAAGAAATTAAAAGGGAAAACTAAATCAAAACAAGAATTGAAAGTTGAATCTAAGAAAATTTAACCTAAACTACCCTAAATTCTAGAGAGAATGGGAGCTTCTCTCTCTAGAATCCTAACCTACAACATGGTGAAAACTACCCTATGACTTCTCCCCCCACCTCCATTCCCTTGCAATCCTTGGGTTCAAAAGCATCAGAAATGGGTTAGATTTGGGCCTCCTTGAGCTCAAAAATTGCCTCCAGTGTTTTGCCTTTAGTGAAGTTACATGTGGCTTGCCACGCATACGCATGGGTTACGCATACGCGTCAATGGCAAATCACCTCCTTATGCGTACGCGTGGGTGACGCGCGCACGTCACTAGCAAATCTCCTTCCCACGCGTACGCGTGGATGACGCATGCGCGTGGCATTGAGTTCAGCAAGTCCTCATTTCTTCATGAATTCTCCATTTTTGCATGCTTTTTCTTCATTCCTTCAAGCCAATCTTTGCCTTCTAATCCTGAAATCACTTAACAAACATATCAAGGCATCAAATGGAATTAAAATGAATTAAATTTATCAATTTTTGGGCCTAAAAAGCATGTTTTTACTCTTAAGTACAAATTAGGAGAAATTCACAAAACTATGCTATTTTGTTGAATAAATGTGAGAAAAGTTGATAAAATTTCCTAAATTCAACACAAGATAACCCACAAAATTGGGGTTTATCACAAAGGCGTGAGATAGAGGAGTTAAATCTCCAGAAGCTCTCCCCTGAAGAGCCATGTGTCCCACAACCTGAAGAGCCATGCGTCCCTCAACTTGAAGAACCCAGAGTCCCTCAAGCTGAAGGTTGTCGAGTTTCAACCCTGCGACTATTCCTATTCCTTTTTCTCGTATTTCCATCCTAATTTAGAGTTGCATGATCACTAGTAATATTTAAGTCTTTATTTTTATTTTTTATTTTATGTCTTTTTAATTTTTAGGATTACATAAGCATTAGTAGTAATTAATTAATTTTAATTTTCCAATTAGCTATAAATTGTTTAATCTTTCTCTTATCATCATTAAACATGAATAAAATAGTAGATTTTTTAGAAAAATTAAAGATGCATAAATTTTCGAGTTCTACAATAAAGAATAGTCAATCATTTTGATGTGGTATCATTGCTTTAGTTTTCTAAATGAAAGAATAAACAGTGCATATTTGAAGTTGTAATTTTAGGATGCTGGCTCTTGAATGAATGAAGAAAAAGGAAAAATATTATTGATGATCTGAAAAATCCAAAATTTGATTCTTGAAACAAGAAAAAATAGCAAAAAAAGCCTACAGGTCTTCAATTCAAAAGGCAAGAGTAAAAGGATTCAAGACTTTGAGCATCAATAGTTAGGAGGGCCTAAAGAAAACAAAATACTGGCCTAAGCGGCTTAACCAAGCTATCCCTAACCATGTGCTTGTGGTGTGAAGGTGTCAAGTGAAAAGCTTGAGACTGAGCGGTTAAAGTTGTGATCCAAAGCAAAAAGAGTGTGCTTAAGAACTCTGGACACCTCTATTTGGGGATTCTAGCAAAGCTGAATCACAATCCGAAAGGGTTCACCCAGGTAAAGTGTCTATGGCATTTATGTATCTGGTGGTAATACTGGAAAACAAAGTCTTAGGGCCACGTCCAAGGCTCTAAAAAGCTGTGTTTAGGAATAAAAAAGAGCTGAACTAGGAGAATCAATAATATCATCTGGACTCTAAGTTCCTAAAGATGCTAGCCATTCTGATTTTCAATGGATAGTGAGATGCCAAGACTATTCAGAAGCAAAAAGCTACTAAGTACCACTCATCTAGTTGAAACTGAGCTTCATTGGAAACTCAGAGATTCATTGCATCCTACTCTTTTTTTCATCCTATTTTTTAGTTGCTTGGGGACAAGCAACAGTTTAAGTTTGGTGTTGTGATGAGCGAATATTTTATACGCTTTTTGGCATAGTTTTCATATAGTTTTTAATATGTTTTGTTTAGTTTTCATTAAGTTTTTATAGGTTTTAGTGTTAAATTCACATTTTTTATTCTACTTTAAGTTTTTATGTTTTTATGGAATTTTAGGTATTTTCTGGCTCAAATTGAGGAGCTGGAGCAGAAGTCTGATTCAGAGACAGAGAAAGCACTACAGATGCTGTCCCGATCTGACCTCCTTGCACTAGGAAGATCTTTTCTGTAGCTACAAAAGTCCAAATGAAGCGTTCTTAATGGATATGGAAAACAGCAACGTATAATTGTCCATACTTTGCTTCAGATTATAAGGCCCAAAACTGGTGTCCAACGCCAGCCTCCTGCCCCCTTGCAAGCGTCCAGCGCCCAAGGAGTAGAGCCTAGCATCCAAACGCCCATAGAGGACCCCCTAGCCAGCATTTCATGCCCTAGAGACCTTATAGCACATAGATCTCATCACAGTTCACCCCAAACACTCACCAAGTGGGCCCTAGAAGTGGATTTTAGCACTAAAAATACTATTTTACCCTTACTTGTCATTAGTTTAGTATTTAAGGGATTTGATTTATGTTATTCGATCATCTTTACCATCTTCAGCCACTTTACACAATTTATTATTATATTTCCTATCAGTATGAGTTTTTAAACCTCCTAGGTTGAGGGAAGGAGCCCTGCTAAGTCCTATGAATTAATAAAAGTATTAATATTTTTCTTCGATCCTTGTTTGATTTGATTCTAAGATGTATACTCGTTCTTCAACATGGTAAATAGGATGATCAGTGACAATTAGCTTTGTTCATCATACTAAGACCGCATGCCTGACAACCATCCATGTCTACTTGGGTTCGTGTGAATACGTGGATGGAAAGCGCGAACCGCCAACTTGATTATACATCTCTCAGACGGCTAATCCATGACTTCGTTAGTGACTTCTCAAGACACCAGTTCAGCCAATTTCCAGGGAGATTAGGGTCTCTGTGGTAGAGGCTAAAACCTAATGAAGCACCATTCTCTAATCCGGAAGATTCGACCTTGTTTGTGGCATTTTGAGTAGGATCGCCAAGAGAATGAACTGCTAGAGCCTCACCCTCGTTCAGATTGAATGACCACGGGCAATGGCGTTTGATCTGAAGCAGAGGAGCTTGATGACCACGGGCAATGGCGTTGATCACACAAAGCCTGCGATAGAAGAGATCATTCACAAGCAAAGGAAGCAATAATATCAGAGTTAATTCAAAAAGACAAAGCAACTCCAATCCTTAACAAATTCCTTATCCCTATTTATTTACATTCCAATTCACAAAGCATTCTACACCCTTTTCTTTATTCCTCTTTTTACATGTCAATCTATTTTAGATGTCACACATACAAATTAAGAATAATTCATCTGATTCGCCTGACTAAGACCTGCAGGATAACCATAGCTTGCTTCAAATCACAATTCTCTTAGGATCGACCCTGACTCGCTCAGTTATTACTTGGACAACCCAGTACACTTGCTGATACAGCTGTACGAAAGTGTGAGGATTCGTACACCATATGGGAACTCTATATATGGTATATCATAGTGCGGCCCTACCAAAATGAGAAGATTGGAGAAAGGGATATGGCCTTCAACTGGATGTAGCTCGGATAAGGTAAACTCATATGCCATATCGGATCATAGTGCAGGCTATGTACAGAAAATCAAAAAACATGGTCGCACAAAACGTAGATATGGATCCTAGGTGTGCTCCACATGAAGACTCCGTCCCGCACGGGGTCCTTATAGCTCAAGACAAGCGAAATCTCAAAGAATATCACTACCAATCCCATCTGGAGAGGGGGAAAGAAAGAAAAGAAGGGTGAGAACCTAAGGTTTCCAGCAGGGTGAAAAGGAGGGGATTAGGGTCTTTGTCTCTAACTTTTTGTTAAATGTAAAATCACAACATAGAAATAGCAGAGTATAAATATATAGAGGACAAATAGAATCAGTCATAGACAGTTAGAAAATTATAGTAAACAATCACAAGAAGTTCACATGCGCAAACTAGATTATGCATGCCTGTTTCTAGTGCAGGCCATGAGTTTATGCATCGGTTGTCTACCCATAACCCGACATTACCCAGGACAAACCCCGAATATAGTTTCTCCACTGAATCAATCAAAACGGGTATCACATGGGCAGACTCATGTCAGTCAGATACCAAAGCCACACGGGTTTACTCATGTCAGTTAAGCTAAAATCGTAATTGTATAATCACTATAGCATTTGTGCATTTAGTGAGAAACAGGGTACCATATGGGCAAACCCATATCAGTTAGATACCACTTGCCAGTGGGCGTCCCACTTAGCAACTCTGCCCAGCTAGTGTATTTTTCCTAACCGAAGTCTCTGTCCGGTCAATACATTTCTTTGACTGAGATATAAGACATATTGGGCTTTACTTTAATCACCAGTTAATACTTTTAACTCTATTCCTTTTAGATTAACGCTTTCTTGATGACTGTTTTTCTATTAAACTTCTAAAATTTATGACTTCCAATTCACAATTCAAACAACTTTGAAAATTTTAGGCAAACTAGTATAAATATCACATTTTTATAGAAAATTGGTTTCATTCAAATTGATAGTCTAGAATAGGAGCAATCATTGAAATAATATCACTTTGTTTGATTAATTAATTGTTAATTGGAAATGATACCCTATTTTCATAAACCAGTTCAGAATTTACAGCGAGCAACCCATTTTCCATGTAACCTAGTTAAGTCTAATAATTAGCTATGATCAAGAAACTTTTACTCAATTAAAATAGAATTATAGGCCTTTAGAATTCCTTTAGTAGAAAATTAATATGTTAAGTAAATCAAAAGTTCTAGTGGCTAAAAAATGACATTGCAGAATTGAAAAACCAAAAAATTCAACAGCGACTACCAAATTTTGAAATTCATATCTCCCAAACCATTTGACCAAATTCTTTGGAATTTTTATGGAATAATCTTGACTTCTTGAAGATTATTAGAAAAATAATTTCGCTTAGAAAGACATGCCATATTACTCCCAGAATATATTTTAAGTTGTTGTCCAAAGTTCTACAGAATTTTCTGTAACATGTTTTCCTAAAGCTCTAACACCCAAACTTGATTTCCTAATTTTCTAAACTCTAATCATTATTAGTCCTACTTTTTTCTAGCCATATATATGTGTATTAAGTAAGATTACAGCCCTAATAGAACATAATTTCATAATTCATTATGAACTGCACCATTGGCACAATTACAGTTATAACTACAATAACCTCATAATTTTCAGCACTTTAACAACAATCACCATACATGAAACTCAGAAGTCATCAATACAACCAACAAAAACTACAACAAAATCATCAACAATAACAAAATCACAATTAACAAATACACATATAGCTAATCTAATCACCTAATCCCTTACTTGGTTGTGTCTAAAACTGAGGTGCTTTGCTCCCAAGCTCTCCTTCTTTGCTACAACACCTAATGCATCATAATTCAATTTCATCATCATCATAGTCATGGTCTTGAGACCGAATCCATTATCACAAGAAGGAGAAAGATGAAATACTCACCTTTTCTAGCTAGATGGTTCGGTGGTTCTGAGGAATTAGAGGAAATGGCCTTGAGTTTTACAAACTAAAAGGAAGAACAAAGGTTGGTTTACATGATGAATTGGTGATATTAGGAACCGAACTGATGAAAGAAGGGGAATTGAAGTTCCTCACCTTATGAGTAGCTTTTTGGCAACTAAGAAAGGGTAATAATGGAAGGAGTTCAAGCTTTTCAACCTCCTAAGAAAAGCAAAAACTTAATGGTGATGGTCATGGTATTCGATTTTCCTTCTCCTTGGTTAGCTTCCTCTCCTTTCTTTCTTCTTTTTCGGTGGTTCCCTACTCCCATAACGCTCTCTTTCTTTCTTCTTTTTCTTTTCTCCTTAGGGTTCAATTTAATGTAGATTATATATATAAAGGGTAATAAAAAAGTTAGGTGTAAGGAGGCAAGGCTTCGATGCATTGTTGTTGTGGTGAGAGGTTGACAAGTGTGATTGTCATTAAATGAGTTAAAGGTGTGATTATGGTTAATGCATGGTGAGTTCGGTGATGAGGGGAAAAGGGAATATGATTAACAGATTTAATCATGGTTGAATTATGATTGGTTTGAGTGAGCTAATGGTTCAGTTAGGTTTTATGCAATGGTGGTTAAAGCTTTAATTTGGCTTAACGCATAGCAAGAGCATTTTGGTCCAAGAATAAAAATTGTGATAATGTACTAATTGATTGATGATGCATCTAGGGTTGTCCCTCTACTAATTCATTATTTAGTGAATTAACGAGATGTGGCCAATTAAAAAAAAAATTAAATATAGCGGTAATGATCTAATTAACAAAACTCGTGATCGGATAGATTAAAAAGTTTTAATGCCATGGGTTACTATTCTAATCTATTATCTATGCTATATATATCTACACCTATGCGTATCAATGGACATTGTCAAGAATAAGAAGTCACAGATCTCGTGAGGTAGGGTAGTTACATTAAAGATTTTAAATAATCTTGTTTTCATTGATTCTAATCATTTGCTAATTCAATTAGTAAGTTAATTAGAACTTATGAATTAGGATTAATTAAACCCATTTGACTTTCCTCCAATGATGGAGATGACGAAGTGGGCTTGTTCTTTGTAATTATCATTTTGTGGTTAGTAACAAGGAAAGTGATCCTTAACCATCAACTCTTACCAAGATCTTTCTTAGTTGATTTCTTTAATTGCCTTAGTTTAATTGCTTTTGATATTTAATTATTATTTGCTTCTTTAATTTCTTGCTTTTTATATTTTGTGTTTCTTGCTATTAACCCCCGATTTTTCTCATAGCCAATAATTGAGCACTTGATTGCAATTCCTAAGGAGAACGACTAGGGATTCTACTCCCAATTATTTTAGTTTGTATTGTGACAATCTTTTAAACTTTGATTAGGGTTATTTGTTGGTCTAGAACTATACTATTGATGAAGCAGTTCTTTTTGAGAAATTCTAAACTGACGTTTAGCCTTCGTCATGTTTTTGGCACAATTGTCGGAGAATTGCAATTTGTGATTGTTATTGGTTATTGTTCATATGTGAATACTATGAATAGCTTGCTTCTTGTTTGTTTGCTAGTTTTTGCTAGTTTTAGGAATTTGTTTTCTTTGTTCCTTCATAGTTTTTATTTTGTTTTCCCTTCTTACTATGAATTCTAACCATTTCGCCTATGAGTTTGGTTCTAACTATGTTGTAAGAAATGAAAATTTTAATGAGGATTTGCATCAAGGATTGAAAAATCAAAGGTGGGAGGAGTGTCAAGCATATGAACAATCTTCATGGCAACAACCTCCTTCGACATACTATGAGCACTCAATTATAATACCTAAGGAGAACAACTCAGGATTCAACTCCTGGTTATTTTGATTTAAATTGTGGCAACCCTTTAAACTTTGATTAGGTTCATTTGCTGGTTTGGAACTAATCTTACAATGTAGTTCTTTTTGTGAAAATTCTAAATTGACGTTAACTCTCGCATCAAGTTTGTGAAAATTCTTTTTGATTCACCGAGTACCCTTTTTTTCTTTAAGGATTTTAATTTAAGTTAGTTTCCAAAATAATTGCATGCATATTCATCCCTTTTATTTTTTTCCTTTTTCTTTTTTCTTCCTTTATCTTTTGCATCATGGTTTTCTATTTTATTTACTTGGTTAAAACTTGTTTTCTTGATCCTCCCAGTGAATTGCTTTTGTAAAAGGAGATTTTCTGAATGAAAAGAATTCATGAATAAAAAGGAGATTAAAATAAAAGTGCGTGACTCGTAGAATTAAGTATGTGTGATTACATTATGGACCCAAGATATAGGGATGAATCTTGCGGAAAAGGAGATAGAATCTCCGAAAACAAAATTCTAGAGAAATTTTATAAGAATCCAACGTCCGACCCTTGAAGCAGTGATACTTTTCAAAAAAAAAGGGAAGATCGAAAAACAGAAGAATAATAAGGCTCTAAGCACCAATGACTAGAGTCTAGTTATGTGCATGTAGTGCTTTTGTGTCAAAGAGGGAGTTAGGTAATTAAATCAAAGGGGTGCCCCATCACCCGATAACTTAATCCAACTGGCTCGACATTATTGATTGAAAACCTATATTAAGAGTTGCCTTGAGACAAAGCATTTAGAGTCCAAAGAGGCTCTGGGTACCAATGTCTGGATGAATGAAAAGATTTTCTAGTTATGTGCTTGTGGTGTTAATTGTGCCAAGGAGAGGCTTGGGTGATTAAAATCGAGGGGTGTTTTATCATTCAATAACTTGAGCCAACTGGCTCAGGATTATTGATTAAAAACCTATATTAAAAGTTTCCTTGAGACAAAACACTTATAGTCAAAATTTCAAATATCCTCCCTGGATAAGAAAAATTGTTAAGACTTTTTGAAAAATAAACTACTTCTAAGGTCATATAAATATAAATAGATTCTCATAATATGATCCAGATTAGACTTTTTTTTAGTATGCAAGATTCATCAAGATAAGAAAAGCTCACATGTGATTATAGAGATGATTATAAACCCCACTTTTACTTTAATTTTGATTTATATTCGCAAACTCTTCAATTCCTATCACTAAGATCACATCTGTTTATTCTTTTTTTTTTTGCTTGAGGACAAGAAGAGTTTTAAGTTTGGTGTTGTGATATCTTGGCATCTTTAATAATTTTTATATACCTTTTTTAGTAGTTTTCTTAGGTTTAATTCGAAGTTGTTATGTTTTTAATGAAGTTTTTATAACTAATCATATATTTGGAGTTGTTTTACAATTATTGTGTTTTCAGATTAATTACTTTTTAAAGTAATCAGGAGTAAAGAAGCAAACAAAGAAACACAAGATTGAACTCCCCAGAGGAAAAACCGGCAAGAGCATCGGGTCGTACCAAGTAATACCTTAGGTGAGTGAGGGTCGATCCCACGAGGATTGATGGATCAAGCAACAATGATTGAGTGATTTACTTAGTCAGACAAGCAGAAAATGGTGTTGAGAGTTCAATAGCATTAAACAGTAAATTTAGAGAATTAAAGGCAAACAATAAATTGATGAAAAGAATATGGGAGAAAATAGTTAAGGTTTCGGAGTTGTTTATCTTCCAGATTTCTATTTCTTACCAACTATTTTAATCATGCAAGATTCAATTCATGGTAAACTATATTTGACTAAAACCTAATTACTTAGTAATTTAGTCTCCTCTAACCTAGTTAATCGCCAATTCCTTGGTCACTTAATTTCAATTAAAGGTTTAAGTCCAATTCTACCTTATTAACTACAAAAACCCTAATTACCCAAAGTTAACAAGATTATATGTCATGTATCCCAATTAGTTCATGTAATTAGCAATTTAGGACGAATTTACTTTCAAGATATGTTCAGGTGAGAGATGATGCACAAAATTTTAATCCCAATATCAAAATCAAGATTTCTTATGATCTCGTACCACTAACCAGCAAGTGCACTGGGTCGTCCAAGTAATACCTTACGTGAGTAAGGGTCGATCCCACGGAGATTATTGGTTTGAAGCAAGCTATGTTTATTTTATTATTCTTAGTCAGGATATCAATTAAAATTATTAGTTTGAATTATTAGAAAAATAAAAGAGCGTGAAATAATTACTTGTTGTGCAGTAATAGAGAATATGTTGGGTTTTGGAGATGCTTTGTCCTCTGAATTCCTGTAATGTAATATTCAACTCAATAACATAATGCAAGGTTCCTTCCATGGCAAGCTCTATGTAGGGTGTCACCGTTGTCAATGGCTACTTCCCATCCTCTCAGTGAAAATGGTCCAAATGCTCTGTCACAGCATGGCTAATCAGCTGTTGGTTCTCGATCATGTCGGAATAGAATCCATTGATTCTTTTGCGTTTGTCATCACGCCTAACACTCGCGAGTTTGAAGCTCATCACAGCCATCCAATCCCAGAATCCTACTCGGAATACCACAGACAAGGTTTAGACTTTCCGGATTCTCATGAATGCCGCCATCAATCTAGCTTATACCACGAAGATTCTGATTAAGGAATCTAAGAGATACTCATTCAATCTGATGTAGAATGGAGGTGGTTGTCAGACACACGTTCATGGAGTGAGGAAGGTGATGAGTGTTACGGATCACCACCTTCTCCATAGTTAAGCGCGAATGAACATCTTTAGATAGGAACACGCATGTTTGAATGGAAAAATATAAACAATTGCATTAATTCATCGAGACGCTGCAGAGCTCCTCACCCCCAACAATGGAGTTTAGAGACTCATGCCGTCAAAGAGTATATAATTCAGATCTAAAAATTTCATGAGGTCCAAAATAAATCTCTAAAAGTTGTTTAAATACTAAACTAGTAACCTAGGTTTACAGAGAGTGAGTAGACTAAGATAATTGGTGCAGAAATCCACTTCTGGGGCCCACTTGGTGTGTGCTGGGGCTGAGACTTAAGCCTCTCACGTGCTTGGGCTGTTTCTGGAGTTGAACGTCAGGTTGTAACGTATTTTTGGCGTTGAACTCCAACTTGTAACTTGTTTCTGGCGCTGGACGCCAGACTGCAACATGGAACTAGCGTTGAACGCCAGTTTACATCATCTATCTTCGCGCAAAGTATAAACTATTATATATTGTTGGAAAGCACTGGATGTCTACTTTCCAACCCAATTGAGAGCGTGCCAATTAGACTCTTGTAGCTCCAAAATATCCATTCCGAGTGCAGGGAGGTCAGAATCCAACAGCATCAGCAGTCCTTTTTCAGCCTAAATCAGATTTTTGCTCAGCTTCCTCAATTTCAGCCAGAAAAGACCTGAAATCATAGAAAAACACAAAAACTCATAGTAAAGTCCAGAAATATGATTTTTGCTTAAAAACTAATAAAATTCAATTAAAAACTAATAAAAACATGCTAAAATCTATATGAAATTACCCCCAAAAAGCGTATAAAATATCCGCTCATCACAACACCAAACTTAAACTGATGCTTGTCCTCAAGCAACTAGATAAATAAAAGAGGATAAAAAGAAATCAAGAAGCAATAATATCTCAGAGTTTTAAGTGAAGCTCAGATTCTAATTAGATGAGCGGGGCTAGTAGCTTTTTGCTTCCAAACAGTTTTGGCATCTCACTTTATCCTTTGAAATTCAGAATGATTGGCATCCATAGGAACTCAGAATTCAGATAGTATTATTGATTCTCCTAGTTTAGTATGTTGATTCTTGAACACAGCTACTTTATGAGTCTTGGCCGTGGCCCTAAGCACTTTGTTTTCCAGTATTACCACCGGATACATAAATGCCACAGACACATAACTGGGTGAACCTTTTCAGATTGTGACTCTCCTATCCATTGATGCTCAAAGCCTTGGATCCTTTTTACCCTTGCCTTTTGGTTTTAAGGGCTATTGGCTTTTTCTGCTTGCTTTTTTTTATGTTTTTTTTTGCCAATTTTTTTTCACTGCTTTTTCTTGCTTCAAAAATCAATTTCATGATTTTTCAGATCAGCAATAATATTTCTTTTGTTCTTCATTCTTTCAGGAGCCAACAATTTTAACATTCATAAAATTCAATATCAAAAATATACACTGTTCAGGTATTCATTCAGAATACAAAAAGTATTGCCACCACATATAAATAATTAGAATTTTCCTTATTAAGAACTCGAAAAAATATTGCCTCTTTATTCTATAAATCTACTATTTTATTCAAATTTGATGATGATGAGAAAAATAATTTATAGCTTAATTGGAGATAAAATAAAATAGAGATACTAATTACTACTACTAATATATAACTTCTAAGGTAAATTCATAATAAGAACAGTTATCACAGAGTTAAGGCAAAGATTAGGACTCAACAACCTTTATTTTGGGAAGTGGGTGTCCTCTAGTCTGTGGGATGCTTGATCCTTCAAGAGATAATTTCTGACACTTCAATTCCTTTAAGTCACATCCTTGCTCTTCCTGTACCCTTAGGTGCCATGATCTTGATGAGTTTTAGCTCAGTGATCATGGAAAATCACACCAAACTTAGAGGTTTGCTTGTCCTCAAGCAAAAGAAAGGATAGGTGAGGAATAGAGGGAGAGGCAATTTCGAAATTCAAAAGATATGATGAGTTGAGAAAGATTTGAAAAAGAGTTGGATTGGAAAAAGATTTGTGTTTATGGATTAAGATACATTTGATATTTTTGAAAAAGGGATTTTGGAAATTAGGATAAAATTTTTTTTTAAATTGAAGGATGACATTTTGAACATGTTTATGCAAAAAAAAATCATGAATTGAAACATAAAAAATTAGAAAATTTGTGAAGAAATACGAATTTTACCTCCTCCCCACCATCCTGGCGTTAAACGCCCAAACGCTGCATGTTTTGGGCGTTTAACGCCCAATTGCTGCTTCTCCTGGGCGTTCAACGCCCAGCTGTTGCTTCTTTCTGGCGTTGAACGCCAGAAAGTCCTTTGTCACTGGGTGTTTTTCTGAACGCCCAGGATGCTGTAATTCTGGCGTTAAACGCCCAGAAGGAGCTTCTTTCTGGCGTTCAATGCCCAGAAGATGCTTCTTTCTGGCGTTTAACACCCAGATGGCTATCCTTACTGGCGTTGAACGCCCAGTGGATGCTTCTTTTGGGCGTTCAATGCCCAAAATATTTCTTACTGGCTTTTTCACGCCAGTGAGCTTCCAAATTTCCCTGTAACTCTGTGAACTCAAGCAATTGCTATTCTACCTTGAAGATAACTGAGATATACCTGTAAAAATTAATTAATTAATAAATAAACTTTGTAACTGACTGGGTTGCCTCCTAGTAAGTGCTTCTTTATTGTCTTTAGCTGGACTATTACTGAGCTTTAATCAAGCCTCAGTTTTGAGCATTCTAGCTCAAAATTGCTTTCAAGATAATGTTTAACTCTCTGTCCATTAACAATGAACTTTTTGTTAGAATTATTATCCTGAAGCTTTGCGTATCCATATGGTGACACACTTGTAATCACATATGGTCCTCTCCATCGGGATTTCAATTTTCTAGGGAATAATCTGAGCCTAGAATTAAATAGCAGAACTTTCTACCCTGGCTCAAAGACTCTGGATGACAATTTCTTATCATGCCATCTTTTTGCTTTCTCTTTGTAAATTTTTGCATTTTTTTACTTTCTCCTTGTAAATTTTGGCATTTTCGAAAGCATTGAGTCTAAACTCCTCTAGCTCATTCAGCTGGAGTAATATCTTCTCTCCAGCTAACTTAGCATCAAGGTTTAGGAATCTGGTTGCCCAGTAGGCCTTGTGTTCCAATTCCACTGGCAGATTACAAGCCTTGCCATACACAAGTTGGTATGGAGAGGTCCCTATAGGAGTCTTGAATGGTGTTTTGTATGCCCACAGAGCATCATCCAAGCTTCTTGCCCAATCCCTTCTACGATTAATTACAGTCCGTTCTAGGATTCTCTTGAGTTCTCTATTTGAGACTTCAGCTTGCCCATTTGTTTGTGGGTGATATGGAGTGGCCACCCTGTGGCTAACTCCATAACGAACCAAAGCAGAGTAAAGCTATTTATTACAGAAATGAGTGCCCCCATCACTGATTAATATTCTAGGGACACCAAACCCGCTGAAGATATGCTTCTGGAGGAACTTCAGCACTGTCTTAGTATCATTAGTGGGTGTTTGATGAGCGGATAATTTATACGCTTTTTGGCATTGTTTTTAGTATGTTTTAGTTAGTTTTTAGTATATTTTTATTAGTTTTTAGTTAAATTGAGTATGATGGCGGGAAAGGCCCCATGAAGTCAATACCCCATACATCAAACAACTCAATCTCTAAGATCCCTTGTTGAGGCATGGCATAACTGTGAGGCAAATTACCAGATCTTTGGCAATTGTCACAATTAAGTACAAACACTCAGGAATCTTTATAGAGAGTAGGCTAGTAGAAGCCACATTGGAGGACTCTTGTGGCTGTTCGCTCACGTCCAAAATGTCCTCCATATTGTGATCCATGGAAATGCCATAGGATCTTCTACGCTTCTTCTTTAGGCACACATCTACGGATTACTCCATCTTCACATCTCTTGAAGAGATACGGCTCATCCCAAAGATAATACTTTTCATCCGTGATTAGCTTCTTTGATAGCTGCTTACTGTATTCTTTGGGTATAAATCTCACTGCCTTGTAGTTCACAATGTCTGCAAAGCATGGCACTTCCTGAATGGCAAAGAGTTGCTCATCCGGAAAGTTTTCAGAGATCTCAATAAGAGGGAGGGACACCCCTTCTACTGGTTCTATTCGGGACATGTGATCTGCTACTTGATTTTCTGTCCTTTTTCTGTCTCTTATTTCTATATCAAACTCTTACAGAAGCAACACCCATCTGATGAGTCTGGGTTTTGAATCCTGCTTTATGAGTAGATATTTAAGAGCAGCATGATCAGTGTACACAATCACTTTTGATCCTACTAAATAGGATCTGAATTTGTCAATGGCATAAACCACTGCAAGTAGCTCTTTTTCTGTGGTTGTGTAATTCTTCTGTGCGTTATTTAAAACATAACTAGCATAGTAAATGACGTGCAGAAGCTTGTCATGTATCTGTCCCAACACTGCACCAATGGCATGGTCATTGGCATCACACATCAGTTCAAATGGTAATGTCCAGTTTGGTGCAGAGATGATTGGTGCTGTGACCAATTTAGCTTTCAGAGTCTCAAATTCCTGCAGACACTCCTTATCAAAGATAAATGGCATGTCAGCAGCTAGCAGATTACTTAGAGGTTTGGCGATTTTTGAAAAATCCTTTATAAACCTCCTATAGAATCCTGCATGCCCCAGAAAGCTTCTGATTGCCTTAACATTGGCTGGTAGTGGTAATTTTTCAATTACCTCTACCTTAGCTTGATCCACCTCTATTCCCTTGTTTGAAATTTTGTGCCCAAGGACAATTCCTTCAGTCACCATAAAGTGACATTTTTCCCAGTTTAAAACCAGGTTAGTCTCTTGGCAACTTTTTAGAACAAGAGCTAGATGGTCAAGACAGGAGCTGAATGAGTCTCCAAATACTGAAAAGTCATCCATGAAGACTTCTAGAAATTTTTCCACCATATCAGAGAAAATTGAGAGCATGCACCTTTGAAAGGTTGCAGGTGCATTGCACAACCCAAATGGCATCCTTCTGTATGCAAATACTCCAGATGGACATGTGAATGCCGTTTTCTCTTGATCTTGGGGATCTACTGCAATTTGATTATAACCTGAATATCCATCCAGGAAGCAGTAGTATTCATGACCTGCTAGTCTTTCTAGCATCTAGTCTATGAATGTTAAAGGAAAATGATCCTTTCTGGTAGCTGTATTGAGCCTTCTATAATCAATACACATACGCCACCCTGTAACTATTCTTGTAGGAACCAGTTCATTTTTTTCATTATGAACCACTGTCATGCCACCCTTCTTAGGGACGACTTGGACAGGGCTTACCCAGGGGCTATCAGAAATAGGATAAATAATCCCAGCCTCTAGTAATTTAGTGACCTCTTTCTGCACCACTTCCTTCATGGCTAGATTCAGCCGCCTTTGTGGTTGAACCACTGGCTTGGCGTCACCCTCCAATATGATTTTGTGCATGCATCTGGCTGGGCTAATGCCCTTAAGATCAGTAATGGACCATCCAAGAGCTGTCTTGTGTGTCCTTAGCACTTGAATTAGTGCTTCTTCTTCCTGTGGCCTTAAGGTAGAGCTTATGATCACAGGAAAGGTGTCACCCTCTCCCAGAAATGCATATTTCAGGGAGGGTGGTAATGGTTTGAGCTCGGGTTTAGGAGGTTTCTCCTCTTCCTGAGAGATTTTCAGAGGTTCTATTGTTCTCTCTGATTCATCCAGATCAGGCTGAACATCTTTAAAGATATCCTCTATCTCTGATTCGAGACTCTCAGCCATATTGACCTCTTTTACCAGAGAGTCAATAATATCAACGCTCATGTAGTCATTTTGGGTGTCTGGATGTTGCATGGCTTTGACAACATTCAACTTGAACTCATCCTCATTGACTCTCAGGGTTACTTCCCCTTTTAGAACATCAATAAGGGTTCGGCCAGTTGCTAGGAAAGGTCTTCCCAGAATGAAAGTTGCACTCTTGTGCTCCTCCATTTCCAGCACCACAAAGTCAGTAGGAAAGGCAAATGGCCCAACCTTGACAATCATGTCTTCAATCACGCCTGATGGGTATTTAATGGAGCCATCAGCAAGTTGAAGACATATCCGGGTTGGTTTGACTTCTTCAGTCAAACCAAGCTTTGTGATAATAGATGCAGGTATTAAGTTGATACTTGCCCCAATATCACATAGAGCTTGCTTGATGCAAGTACCCTCTAATGTGCATGGTATCATAAAGTTTCTGGGATCCTTAAGCTTCTCAGGTAAGCTTTTCAGGATAACTGCACTGCATTCTTCAGTGAGATAAACTTTTTCAGTTTCCCTCCAATCCTTCTTATGACTTAAGATCTCTTTCATGAACTTAGCATAAGAGGATATTTGCTCAAGTGCCTCTGCAAATGGAATCTTTATTTCAAGAGTCCTAAGATAGTCTGCAAAGCGAGCAAATTGCTTATCCTGTTCCGCTTGGCGGAGTTTCTGAGGATAAGGCATTTTGGCTTTGTATTCCTCAACCTTAGTTGCTGCAGATTTATTGCCTACAGATGTGGGTTGAGAAGCCTTTTTAGATGGGTTATTATCAGCACTTGTATGTGTCTGATCTTCCACTAGCATTTGAATGCCAGGGGTGGAAGCTGGAGTGGCGTTAGACGCCTACTCCTTACTTGTTTCTGGTGTCTGAACGCCAGAATTGTGCTTTCTTTGGGCGTTCAATGCCAAATCATTGCTTGTTTCTGGCGTTGAACGCCAGAACTGAGCATGGTTTGGGCGTTCAACGCCAGCTTTCCACCCATTCTCTGGCGTTTGAGCGCCAGAATTATTCCTCTCTGGGCTCTTACTGTCCT
>NC_029776.3:43996616-44021429 GCF_000817695.3 Arachis duranensis | reverse complement strand
GTATATATATATATATATTTGAATTTTGAATTTTATGATGAAAGAGAAAAACACACAAAGGATACAAGACTTAAAATTTTTAGATCTAATGCTCTTTATTTTCGAAAATTTTGGAGGAAAAACACCAAGGAACACCAAACTTAAAAATTTTAGAATCAAAACACAAGAAAGACTCAAGAACACCTTGAAGATTCACAAGAATACAAGAACAAAAGAAAGAACACCAAACATAAATTTTTTAGAAAACTTCAACAAAATTTTCGAAAATTATAAAAAGATTGACAAGAAAACACCAAACTTAAAGTTTGGCACAAGATTAAATCAAGAAAAATTATTTTTGAAAAGGATTTTAAAAAGAAGATACCCAATTACCAAGGACATAGACCATCGCTCTAGCCAATTGGCAGTAAATGTAACACTTGTTTTGAATAGGTATATTTCTTTTGGAAGACTAATGCTTTGGAAAAACACAAGCGAAACAAGAAAAGACACAGAATAAGAAAAATTAAAGACCAACAAGAAAAATCAACAAGAACAACTTGAAGATCAAAGAGCACAAATTCAAAAATTTAAAGGGAAAATATAAAATATGTAATTGACACCAAAGTTAGAACAAAACACTAAACTCACGAAAAATTAAAAATTTGATAAAGAAAAATAATATTTTTGAAAAATTTTTGAAAAGGGAATAAAGGACTCAGAATTTAATGACTCTATAGCAACAAAAATAAATTATTCCTAATCTAAGCAATAAAATAAACCTTTAGTTGTTCAAACTCGAACAATCCCCGGCAACGGCGCCAAAAACTTGATGCACGAAATTTTAATCCCAATATCAAAATCAAGATTTCTTATGATCTCGTACCACTAACCAGCAAGTGCACTGGGTCGTCCAAGTAATACCTTACGTGAGTAAGGGTCGATCCCACGGAGATTATTGGTTTGAAGCAAGCTATGTTTATTTTATTATTCTTAGTCATGATATCAATTAAAATTATAAGTTTGAATTATTAGAAAAATAAAAGAGTGTGAAATAATTACTTGTTGTGCAGTAATAGAGAATATGTTGGGGTTTTGGAGATGCTTTGTCCTCTGAATTCCTATAATGTAATATTCAACTCAATAACATAATGCAAGGTTCCTTCCATGGCAAGCTCGGTGTAGGGTGTCACCGTTGTTAATGGCTACTTCCCATCCTCTCAGTGAAAATAGTCCAAATGCTAAAATCTATATGAAATTACCCCAAAAAAACGTATAAAATATCCTCTCATCAAGAAACCTCTTCCAAGGGTCATAAGAACGCATCTAGAATAAGGGTCATACTTTCGTTCCACCCAGATTCATAAAATTAAGTACGAAAGTAATCCTTGAAACTGAATCAATACATTACTTAAAATAAAAGAGTAATAGAATCAATCCATAGAATAAATAGAGCTCCTAACCTTAACAGTAGAGGTATAGTTGCTCATGGCTTAGAGAGAAAACTAGGATTCCAAAAAGCTATAAACTGTAGAATGAGCTGCATAAAAGAACAGAGAGCCCAAAGGGCTTAATCTTTTTCCTTTTTATCTAATCCTAATTAATGTAAAATATATTTTCTAAAACTAAATAATATCATTTTCTATTTGTAAATAAAATAAATTTTAATAAAAAATTTAATGAAATCTTCGTGCAATCCCTTGAGAAAATGTGGGGACCATTGTTTCCCTTTGAATTGGTGCCTAACTTCAAGATATTGAAGTCAGGCGTGGCCTTAGCAGCACGCTGATAAACCACTGTTTCATGGTTTATCTTGTGCTCAATTGAGTGATTTTTATCAACTCTTTACCCACTTATTCATACTATTTGCATGGTTTTGCAATTTCTTCCCATAATTTGTTCTATGATTGAAAACTTGCTTCCTAGAGTCTTTAATTTGTGTATTTTAATCATCTCTTATTACCATTCGATGCCTTGATATGTGTGTTAAGTGATTTTAAAGTTTATAGGGCAGGAATGGCTCAGAGAATGGAAAGGAAGCATGCAAAAGTGGAAAGAATACAAGAAACTGAAGGAACTGCTAAAGCTGTCCAGCCTGACCTCCTGGTACTAAATCGACCATAACTTGAGCTACAGAAGTCCAAATGACACGGTTTTAGTTGCGTTAGAAAGCTAACGTTCGGGACTTCGCAATGATATATAATTTAACATAGCTGCTTCGAAGCCAGGTGACACAAACGCATGGATCACACGAACGTGTGACCTGGCAAAAACCCAATCCGCGCAAACGCATGGACGACGCTTCCACGTGACTTTGCAGCGACCTGTACATGATAGATTTCCCAATCAATGATTTCTGAGCTGTTTTTGACCCGGTTTTTGGCCCAGAAAATACATATTAGAGGCTATAAAGTGGGGGAATGCATCCATATTTAGCATAAGCTGATAATACACAATTTTAGGTTTAAATGTAGTTTTAGAGAGAGAGAGAGAGAGGCTCTCTCCTCTCTCCTATCTCTTAGGATTTAGGATTAGGATTCCTCTTAAAGGATTTAGGATTTCTTCTTCTCAATTTTTAGGTTCAATGTTCATTTTATTTATTTCCCTAAATTAATTTATGAACTTTTCCATGTTACATTTGATATCTTTATTAATTCAATTCGAGGTATTTCATATTTATGATTTTTATTCAGCTTTTTATATTCTTGGCTTTAATTGATTAATTGGAGACTCTTGAGTTATCAAACTCATCGTGATTGATAATTGTTATTTCTGCTAATTGATTTGAATTCCAATAACTCTAGTCTTTTCCATAGGAATTGACTAGGACCTGAGGAATCAAATTGATTAATCCACTTGACCTTCATTTGTTTAGTAAAGGTTAACTATGTGGGATGAAAACACAATTCTCATCACAATTGATAAGGATAACTAGGATAAGACTTCCAATTCTCATACCTTGCCAAGAGATTTTCGTAATTATTAATTTATTTTTCTTGCTATTTAAATTACTTGTCCTCTATTTCAAAAATCCAAAAATATATCTTTTTACATAACCAATAATAAATCATACTTTCCTCAATTCTTTGAGAAGACGACCCGAGGTTTGAATACTTCAGTTATTTATTTTTATTGGGTTTGCTTAAGTGACAAACAAAACTTTTGTATGAAAGGATTCTCTATTGGTTTCGAAACTATACTTACAACGCGATTATATTTGTAAATTTCTTTACCGATAGAAAATCCGATCATCACATGCTTTGGAGCTTAATTGCTTCATCCGACGCCTAACTTGGGATTCTCCTAGTTAGGCACCAAAATGGCTGTACAGGTTGGAGAATAAGTGTATACTATTATATATCATTGGAAAGCTCTAATGCTGCTAAAATCACATCAATTGGACCTCTGTAGCTTAAGTTATTCTTGTTGTAGTGCAAGGAGGTTAGAGTTGACAGTATCATTCACTTTCTTCTCTTCTTTCTAAACAAATCTTGTCAAATCCCTCCAAATGCTACCTGAAATAAAACAAATTGCACACAACTCAAAGTAGCATTTATAGTGGCTAAAAAATATTTAAGTCTTGATTAAACTTAGCAATTCAAATGCAAATTCACTAGGAAAAGATTGGGAGGATGCTCACGTATCACACAACACCAAACTTGAATTGTTGATTGTCCACAAGCAATCAAAACTAATTTAAACTTAGGATGTGAATTTGCATGAGAAGTGAGTACTCAATTAAGCTCATGTCTTTTGTCAAAGTGGGGTTTATACACTGAAACTGTGAATAGTTTTGGCATCTCGCTATCCTTTGAATATAAAGAATGTTGCTGTCAATTGGAATCAGAATCCGGATAATATTATGAATTCTCTGGCCTTTTTACTTCGGATTAATCCTTGAACTCAATAAATTTTCTCTTGTTCTTTTTCTTTGGTGCTTTGCACCTGGAGCCTAGCTGTGACTTTAAATATTTTGTCTCAAGCTTTACTTGACACAAAAATACCACAAGCACTTAACTGGGGAATTCTCATTTAGTTCTGATTTTTCTTTCAGTTACTCCCAGACATTGTTGCTCAAAGCCTTTGGCATACTCTGTTAAATGCACTTGATCTCGACTCTTAGTGCTCTGTCTCAAGGGTTACTTGACACATTAACACCACAAGCATATGGCTAGGAAAACAACTCTTTGAGCTTTTAATCATAATTGACCTTCCTAGCCATTGATGCTCAGAGTCTTGGACCTTGCTTTTCTTTATTTTCTCTCTTTTATTTGCTTTTTCTTTTGCTTGAAGGATTAAGCTTTTGTTTAATTTAGAGAATTCATAATAGTTCTCTAAATTCCTATTCTTCATTCATCAACATCCTTTGATTCAAATTCAAATATGCACTGTTCATATCATGCATTCAGAATCACAGATAATACCACCACATTTAGGTAAATAAGACTACTCTTAAACATAACTCAATTTTTCATACATTACATCACATCTTTTTTTTTTCTTTTTAGATTCAAGCTCAGTGAGTGGTGACAATATTTTTTTAAACTAAAACAAATGACAAAATTAAAATTAACATAATTAAACTAGAACCTAGGAATTGAAGTACTAAAGATCATGCAGATACTAAAAAAAATAGTAGAAAATAGGAATATAACATAATAATAGAGGAAGAAATATGAATGAAAGAAATGCAACCACCTCAGTTATCCTGGTGGCCATCTCATTCCTCAAGCTGTACTCCTCCATGAAGATAATTCACCTCCCTTTGGTGTCATTAATAATAAGATCAACAGAGAGCGCGCTCTACAACACCAAACTTAAATGTTTGTTTGTCCCCAAGCAAAGAAAAACTAAAAATGGGGAGGGATATAAAAAAATTACACAGATGAGTAAAAACAAAAATTATTGCAAAAGAAAAATGATAAAAGGGCAAGAGAGGTTAACATTAATTAAATTTTATTTTTCATTTGTTTTAAGTCAAACATCAGGGGGGCCAAGTTTGGCTTCATGAGCCCCGTATATAATGCCTTCTTCTGGCGCCAAACTTGGTGTGCCTCAAGTTTGGCACCACCCTTGACCTTTTTTTAAGTCAAACTTCAAGGGGCCAAGTTTGGCTTCCCCCAAACAGAGAGTAATTCCTTGTTAATATTTGATGGTGGCGCCAAACTCCAAAACACCAAGTTTAGCGCCACCATCTTCCAAAATTTCTTCCACTTTTACGTCGTCTGTGGCACCAAACTTGGAAATCCCAAGTTCAGGGAGTTCTAGCTAAAATTGCTTCAATGTGCTACCAAACTTGGACTCACCAAGTTTGGCGCCACCCATTCTGCATCGAGTGTTTCTAGGGTGTTGAAAATTTCTTCTGATTACACTTGTTCTTGTTCTTATCGCTCTGCATGATTAAAATACACATAAAAAACAAGAAAAATTCTAGAAAATTAAGATACAGTAATTTAAAACCAAAACTAAAATAACTATCATACTAAAATCAAAATAACTATAAACTTAAAACCAAAATAACTGCAAAACCAAGGATACTAGTAGTTGGGTTGCATCCCAACAAGCCCTTCTTTACCGTCACTAGCTTGACGGTCAGCTCTTCTAAGGAGGAGGATCATAGGGGCTCAACTTTTCACCACTCACTGTGAACTTCTTTCCTGTGCTCTCATAGATCAACTCTATATGCTCAAGTGACAAGATCCTATTCACTGTATGAGGCAGGATTGGGCTTGCAGTGAGTACCACCTTCATTATTGGGGGAGAAACCTTCAGTAGGGATCCTTTTGTTTCTCCATCCTCTGGGTACCTTCTTCTTGGGAACCTCCGCCTTGGTGGAGGATGCATTCCCAACACCAAACGTAGGTTTAATGTCAGGAGGAATTTTGTTGATTGTCACAAAGGAAGTTTGAGTTACAGATCCTGCAATACATCATCAGGGGGTTCTTAAAGGTTTGGATCAATAAGCTCAGTCTGCATGCACTTCTCCTCTTCACCTGATAAATGCATATCTTTGAAGACATGAAAGATCATTTGCTCATTATGCAATCTAAACACTAATTCCCCTCTTCTACATCAATTAATGCTCTCCCAATAGCAAGGAATGGTCTTCCTAGGATTATAGAAGCATTTTCATCCTTCCCCATATCAAGAATCACAAAATCCGCTAGAAGGAAAAACTTACCCACGTTGACCAAGATATTCTCTACTAATCCATATGCAGGCTTTAGAGATTTGTCTGTCATTTGTAATGCTATCCTTGTGGGTTGTGCCTCTTGGATTTGCAACTTCTTCATCATAGACAAGGGCATTAGATTTATGCTCGCACCCAGATCACATAGGGATTTCTCAAAGATAGTGCTCCCAATGGTACATGAAATTTGAAAGCTCCCTAGATCTGGCATCTTCCTTGGCAAGTTATTCTTAATTATGGCACTACATTCCTTGGTCAAGACCACTATCTCATCTCCCTTTAAAGGCTTCTTCTTTGACAACAACTCCTTCATGAGCTTGACATAGAGAGGCATTTGCTCCAAAACCTCAGCAAGAGGAATATTAATTTATAACTTTCTGAAAACTTCCAAGAACCTTGAAAACTGCTTGTCTTTGGTCTCCTTTTGAAGTATCTTAGGATATGGCATCTTAGGCCTGTATTCAGGAGCTTTAGGTAATGTCAGATGTGTTTCAAGAGTGACTGGAAAAGGATTGTCTACACGCCTAGGTGGGGTGTGTTCAACCTCCTCCTTTTTCTCCTCCGGAACTTTTTTTTCAACTGGCTCCTCAGTAACTTGTGCTTCCATACTTGCCACTTGTCCACTTATCAAGGTGATAACCTTGCACTCCTCTCTTGGATTTGGAATTGTATTTCCAAGAAGGCTATTAGTGGTCCTCTGATCAATTTTAGTAACTTTTGCGGCTATTTGACCCATATGACCCTCCAAGTTCTTGAGTGATGCTCTAGTTTCCTGTACAAAACTTGCAACTAGTAATTCCAAGTCATTGGTCTTCTGGGACTGAAAAGTTATTTGCAGAGGCTGAGAGGGTTGGAACTGGCAATTTTTGAAGTTCTTCTGATTAAAATCTCCCAGAGAATTATTAAAATTCTACTATCTCTGAGGTTGATCTCTCCACCCAAAAATTGGGTGATTTTTCCATCCCTGATTAAAGGTCTTGGCATATGGATCATTGTTGGGATTTCTAGGAGCATTTCCCATAAAGTTGACCTATTCAGGAGAAAATTGGGCATATTCATAATTCTCACCTTGAGTGAAGCTACCATTCATGTCATACGGAGCCTCTTGAGGGGCATTCTGAGCATTAACAGCTGAAACATGCATCCCACTCAAGTGTTGAGTAAGCATACTTATATGTTGAGATATAACCTTGTTCTGAGCAAGAATAGCATCCAAGGTATCTACTTCCAAGACTCCTTTCTTCTGAGGAGCCCTAGAGTTCACAGGGTTCCTATCAAAGGAGTAAGGGTATTGGTTGTTAGCAACCATCTCAATAAGCTCAGGGCCTCTTCAGGCGTCTTTTTCATATACAATGAACCACCTACAGAGTTATCTAAACACATTTTGGCCATTTCAAGGAGGCCATCATGAAAGATCTCCAACTTATTCCATTCAAAAAACATTTCAGGAGGGCATCTCCTGATCATCAGCTTGTACATTTCCCAAACTTCATAGAGGAACTCACCAACTCTCTGCCTGAAGGTTTGAACATCCACCCTTAGCTTAGTCAGCTCTTGTGGTGGGAAGAATTCGGATAGAAATCTATTAAGCACCTTGTCCCAAGAGTCCAGCCTCTCCTTGGGCTGAGAATCAAGCCACTACTTTGCTCTATCTCTCACAGCAAATAGAAAGAGCATGAGCTTGTAAACCTCAGTATTCACACTATTTGACTTCATAGTGTCACAGATCTGTAGGAAGTTAGAGATTAATTGATTGAATCTTCCTGTGGGAGTCCATGATACTGACAGTTTTACGGCACCAGAGTGACTAACTAAGGCTTCAACTCAAAGCTGTTGGCACCTATAGGAGGCACCATAATACTGTTCCCATAGAAATTTGGACTGGGAGCAGTGTATGAGCCAAGCATCCTTCTAGGTTATTCATTTTCTTTCTGATTAACCATATTAGCATTAACAACATGATTGGGATCCATAGTAGACTCTGCAGCTTCTTTGTCAAAAGTCTCACGGAGATTTTCACTAGCTTTACAGAGTCTAGCTTGTTGTAGACGCCATCTCAAGGTCCTCTCAGGTTCAAGATCAAAGTCTATAAGAGGTTTTCTGTCCATATCCCCCTGCATAAACAATCAAGAAACAAGAAAAATGCGAATCCTCAATGTCATAATGAAAAGAATCCGGGTGAAGCAACTAGAAAATAAAATAAAATTAAACTAAACAATTGATAAAGTTAAAAGACAACAATAAAAAAATTAAACAAAAGGAACGAAAATTGAAAATAGGAGAATTAAGATTAAGGAAAAAGAAAGTAAAAAAAACAAAGGGGGTTCTTCCGACAAAGTAAAAAAAAAAAGAAAAAGAAATATGAATAATTAAATAAAGAAAACGAAAAAAATTACAAGAAAAATAATTATAAAAAAGAAGAGAACAAACATTTTGTTTTTTTTATACATAAAATTGAAACTAAATAAAAATAAAATAAAAAGAAAAGGAAAGCAGGGGAGGGGAACGAAATTGAAGGAAAAAAGAAAAAGAAAATAAAAATAGAATTTATTAATAAAAGAAAACTAATTGAAAAAAAAATATCTAATCTAAGTAATCAAATAATTGAGGCAATACTAAACTTAATTTCAAAAATTATGAAAAAATAAACTAGGTTAAATTCAAAAATTTAAAGAAATAAATCAAGTAAAATTAAAGCAAAAACGCCTAATCTAAGCAATCAAACAACTAGTAGTTGTGAATCATAGTCAATCCTGGCAATGGTGCCAAAAACTTGATGCGGGATTTATAACCCACAAACTAACCGGCAAGTGCACCAGATCGTACCAAGTAATACCTTAGATGAGTGAGGGTCGATACCACGAGGATTGATGGATCAAGCATCAATGGTTGAAAGATTTACTTAGTAAGGCATGCAGAAAATGGTGTTGAGAGTCCAATAGCATTGAACAGTAAATTTAGAGAATTAAAGGCAAACAATAAATTAATGAGAAGAATATGGGAGAAAATAGTTAAGGTTTCGGAGTTGTTTATCTTCCATATTTCTATTTCTTACCAACTATTTTAATCATGCAAGATTCAATTCATCGCAAACTATATTTGACTAAACCCTAATTCCTTAGTAATTTAGTCTCCTCTAACCTAGTTAACTGCCAATTCCTTGGTCTCTTAATTTCAATTAGCGGTTTAAGTCCAATTCTAGTTTATTATCCACAAAAAACCTAATTACCCAAAGCTAATAGTATTATGTGTCACATATCCCAATTAGTTCATGTAATTAGCAATTTAAGAGGAATTTACTTTCAAGATATATTTAGGTGAGAAACCTCTTCCAAAGGTCACAAGAACGCATCTAGAATAAGGGTCATATTTCTATTCCACCCATATTCATAAAATTAAGTACGAAAGTAATTCTTGAAACTGAATCAATAGATTAATTAAAATAAAAGAGTAATCGTATCAATCCATAGAATAAACAGAGCGCCTAACCTTAACAGTGGAAGTTTAGTTGCTCATGGCTCAGAGAGAAAACTTGGATTCAAAAAAACTGTAAACTGTAGAATAAGGTGCGTAAAAGAGTAGAGAGCTCGAAGGGCTGAATCTTTTCTCTTTTATATCTAATCCTAATTAATGTAAAGTATATTTTCTAAAACAAAATATTATATTTTCCTATTTGTAAATAAAATAAAGTTTAATAAAAAAATTTAATAAAATCTTCGTGAAATCCCTTGAGAAAACTTGGGAACCATTGTTTCCCTTTGAATTGGCGCCTAACTTCAAGATATTGAAGTTAGGCGTGACCTTGGCAGCACGCTTTGCAGCTTAATTGCTTCATCTGGTGCCTATTGTGATTCTCCAAGTTAGGCGCCGATAAGGCCATACAGGTTGGAGAAGAAGTGTATACTATTATATATTATTAGAAAGCTCTAGAAGTTAGCTTTCCAATGCCACTGAAATAATGTCAACTGGATTTCTGTAGCTCAAGTTTTTTTTTTGGAGTGCAAGGAGGTCAGGGTTGACAGCATCATTCACTTTCTTCTCTTCTTTCTAAACAAATCTTGTCAAATCCCTCCAAATGCTACATGAAATAAAACAAATTGCACACAACTCAAAGTAGCAATCATAGTGGCTAAAAAGTATTTAAATCTTGATTAAACTTAGCAATTCAAATGCAAAATCACTAGGAAAAGATAGAGAAGATGCTCACGCATTAGCGCTTGACTTCAAGAATCTGAAGCCCAACGCCAGCACTTCAAGCCTACGATCTAAGGGTAGTGCCCAGGTTCAAGTCACCAATCCAAGTGCCCAAGTGGGGCGCCCAACGCCTTTGACAAGACTTTAAGAGATGGCGCCCAACTTCCATAGGTGGCGTCTAGCGCCCAACTTCCATAGGTGGCGTCTAGCGCCCAAGTAATCCAAAATAACGAGTGCCCAGTGCCCAATCCCAGAGCCCGACTTCAAGTGATTTTTCCACTCTCAGGGGTCCAAATTTCACCTAAGTCAGGCACCAATTACTCAAGCCCAGCGCCAAGCCCATGGTCCTCTCTCAGGAAGCTCTAATTCAAGCCAATGATTCAAGATTTAAATGATTAGTTATTATTGATTTGAATGATTAGTTATTTTTAACTTCTTCTAGAAAGATAAGATCTAGTTTTACTTTAGATTTGAATTGTTATTTTAGCTATCTTATCCTTTGGTACACGAAATCGTGATACATAACTCCGTGCAGCTAACCAGCAAGTGCACTGGGTCGTCCAAGTAATACCTTACGTGAGTAAGGGTCGATCCCACCGAGATTTTCGGCTTGAAGCAAGCTATGGTCACCTTGTAAATCTCAGTCAGGCAGATTCAAATGGTTATAGGGTTTTAATAATTAAAAGCTGAATAAGACATAAAATAAGATAGAGATACTTATGCAATTCATGGAGAAGTTTTGTTCCTCCTGAATCTCTGCTTTTCTACTGCCTTCATCCAATCATTCATACTCCTTTCCATGGCAAGCTGTATGTAGGTGTATCACCGTTGTCAATGGCTACCATCCATTCTCTCAGTGAAAATGGTCCTCTATAATTTCCCGTATGGCTAATCATCCGTCAATTCTCAATCATGTCAGAATAAGATCCAATGATCCTTTTGCACACTGTCACTAAGCCTAACACTCGCGAGTTTGAAGCTCGTCACAGTCATCCCATCCCAGATCCTACTCGAAATACCACAGACAAGGTTTAGACTTTCCCGATCTCATGAATGCTGCCAACTAATTCTAGCTTATACCACGAAGACTCTGATGTCACAGAATGGAAGACTCTGTTGTCAGGAGAGGCAACCATGCGTCGTGAACTAGGAGGCCAAGAGATACACACTCAAGCTCTCGCAGATAGAACGGAAGTGGTTGTCAGGCACGCGTTCATAAGGGAGGATGATGATGAGTGTCACGGATCATCACATCCATCAGGTTGAAGTACGAGTGAATATCTTAGAACAAGAATAAGCGTGAATTGAATAGAAGAACAATAGTAATTGCATTAATTCATGAGGAATAGCAGAGCTCCACACCTTAATCTATGGTGTGTAGAAACTCCATCGTTGAAAATACATAAGAACAAAGTCTAGACATGGCCGAATGGCTATGCCTCCCAAATAACATGAACAATCGAAAAAGGGTTCAAAGACCTGATCCCAAGATCAAAGATGATCAAAAGATTAAAATACAATGGTAAAAGGTCCTATTTATAGCGAACTAGTAACCTAGGGTTTACAGAAATAAGTAAATGATGCAGAAATTCACTTCTGGGACCCACTTGGTGTGTGCTTGGGCTGAGCATTGAAGCTTTCGTGTGCATGGGCTTTTCTTGGAGTTAAACGCCAGCTCTGGTGCTAGTTTGGGCGTTTAACTCCAGCTTTTATGCCAATTCTGGCGTTTAACGCCAGAAAAGGGTCTCTAACCGACGTTTTGACGCCAATTTAGGCCATCAAATCTCGGGCAAAGTATGGACTATTATACATTGCTGGAAAGCCCAAGATGTCTACTTTCCAACGCAATTGAGATCACGCCAATTGAGCTTCTGTAGCTCCGGAAAAACCACTTCGAGTGCAGGGAGGGAAGAATCCAACAACATCTTTAGTCCTTTTTCAGCCTCTGAATCAGATTTTTGCTCAGGTCCCTCAATTTCAGCCAGAAAATACCTGAAATCACATAAAAATAAACAAACTCATAGTAAAGTCCAGAAATTTGATTTTAGCATAAAAAATAATAATTATATACTAAAAACTAACTAAATCATACTAAAAACTACCAAAAAATAATGCCAAAAAGTATATAAATTATCCGCTCATCACAACACCAAACTTAAATTGTTGCTTGTCCCCAAGCAACTGAAAACAAAATAGTATAAAAAAAAGAGAATATATTATAAATCCTAAAATATCAATGAAACTTAGTCCTAATTAGATGAGCGGGACTATTAGCTTTTTGCCTCTGAACAGTTTTGGCATATCACTTTATCCTTTGAAGTTCAGAATGATTGACATCTATTAGGAATTCAGAATTTAGATAGTGTTATTGATTCTTCTAGTTCGGTATGTTGACTCTTGAACACAGCTACTTTATGAGTCTTGGCCGTGACCCTAAGCACTTTGTTTTCCAGTATTACCACCGGATACATAAATGCCACAGACACATAACTGGGTGAACCTTTTCAGATTGTGACTCAGCTTTGCTAAAGTCCCCAGTTAGAGGTGTTTAGAGTTCTTAAGCACACTCTTTTTGCTTTGGATCATGGACAACTTGATTTAGCCGCTTAGGCCAGGATTTTATTGCTTTGGGCCCTCCTATCCATTAATTCTCAAAGCCTTGGATCCCTTTTACCCTTGCCTTTTGGTTTAAAGGGCTATTGGCTTTTCCTGCTTGCTTTTTCTTTTTCTTTCTTTTTCTTTTTTGCCATTTTTTTGTGTCTCTCTTTTTTTTTCGCAAGCTTTGTTATTCACTGCTTTTTCTTGCTTCAAGAATCAATTTTATGATTTTTCAGATTATCAATAACATTTCTCTTTTTTTCATCATTCTTTCAAGAGCCAAAAAATTTAACATTCGTAAACTTCACTATCAAAAAATATGCACTGTTCAAGTATTCATTCAGAAAATAAAAAGTATTGCCACCACATCAAAATAATTAAACTAATTCTAAGATAAAATTTGAAATTCATATACTTCTTGTTCTTTTGTAATTAAGGACATTTTTCATTTAAGAAAGGTGAAGGATTCATGGAATTATTCATAGCTTTAAGACATAGATACTAGACACGAATGATCATGTAGTGAAGACACAAAAATAGATAACACATAAAGCATAAAAACAGAAAGATAAGAAAAGGGAAATCAAAGAACGGGTCCACCTTAGTGATGGCGGCTAGTTCTTCCTCTTGAAGATCCAATGGAATGCTTGAGCTCCTCTATGTCTCTTCCTTGCCTTTGTTGCTCTTCCCTCATGGCTATTTGATCCTCTCTGATTTCATGGAGGATAATGGAGTGCTTTTGGTGCTCCATCCTTAGTAGCTTCCAATAGTTATATGGAGGAAAATGTATCCCTTGGGGCATCTCAGGGATTTCTTGATGAGAAAATTCCTCATGCTCTTATTGAGGTCCATGAGTGGGCTCTCTTGTTTGCTCCATCCTCTTTCTAGTGATGGGCTTTTGAGATGAATCTCTCCATCTCCCATGACTCGGAGGTGGAAGCTTTTGCCTTCCCTTTCCTCTTTCTAGAGGTTTCTCCGGCCTTAGGTGCCATAAATGGTTATGAAAAAAATAAAAAGCAATGATTTTACCATACCAAACTTAAAAGGTTTGCTCATCCTCGAGCAAAGAAAGAAAGAAGGACGGAGAAGAAGAAGAAATGGAGTAGAATGAGGGTTGTGAGTGGTTCGGCCAAGGGGGAGAAGAAGTGTTTGTGATGTGTGAAATTGAAGGATGGATGAGGGGCTTATATAGGAGTGGAGAGAGGGGTAAGGTTCGTGTATTAGGGGTTGGGTTTAGGAGGGAAAGGATGTAAATTTGAACGGTGAGGTAGGTGGGGTTTTTGGGGAAGAGTGGGTGTATGTAAGTGGTGAAGAGGTGATGGGGAAGAGAGATAAAGGTGATTGGTGAAGGGTATTCAGGGAAGGATGTTATTGGAATGTGTGAAGAAGAAAGAGAGTGAGTTGATGTAGGTGGGGATCCTATGGGGTCTACAGATCCTGAGGTGTTAAGGATTTCTCATCCCTGCACCATTCTGGCGTGTAAACACCCTCTGAGTGCTAATTCTAGCGTTAAACGCCAGGTTGCTGCCCATTCTTGGCGTTAAACGCCAGCTTTTCTTCCTTTTTTGGCATTGAACGCCAACTTGGTGCCCTTTTCTGGCATTAAACGCCAATCTGGTGCCCTTTTCTAGCGTTAAACACCCAGAATAGTGCCAGACTGGGCGTTTAACGGCCATTCTACTACTCTTACTGGCGTTTAAACGCCAGTAAGCTCCTCCTCCAGGGTGTGCTGTTTTTAATGCTATTTTTTAGTTTGCTTTGATTTTTGCAGTTGTTTTTGTGACTCCACATAATCATCAACCTAAAGAAAACATAAAATAACAATGGAAAATAGAAATTTAACATAGATAAATAAGAATTTGGTTGCCTCCCAATAAGTGCTTCTTTAATGTCAATAGCTTGACAGTGAGCTCTCATGGAGCTTCACAGATGTTCAGAGCATGGTTGGGGCCTCCTAACACCAAACTTAGAGTTTGAATGTGGGGGCTCTGTTTTACTCTATATTGAGAGAAGCTTTTCATGCTTCTTCTCTATCTGTACAGAAGGAGATCCTTGAGCCTTAAGCACAAGGTAGTCCTTATTCACTTGAAGGACCAACTCTCCTCTGTCAACATCAATCACAGCTTTTTCTGTGGCTAGGAAAGGTTTGCCAAGGATGATGGATTCATCCTCATCCTTCCCAGTGTCTAGGATTATGAAATCAGTAGGGATGTAAAGGCCTTCAACCTTTACCAAGACATCCTCAACAAGTCCATAAGTCTGTTTCTTTTATTTGTCTGCCATCTCTAGTGAGATTCTTGCAGCTTGTACCTCAAAGATTCCCAGTTTCTCCATTATGGAGAGTGGCATAAGGTTTATGCCTGACCTCAGGTCACACAGAGCATTCTTAATGGTCATGGTGCTTATGGTGCAAGGTATTAAGAACCTTCCGGGATCCGATTTCTTTTGATGTATCTTTACCTGAGCCAAGGCGTTTAGTTCATTAATGAGCAATGGAGGTTCATCCTCCCAAGTCTCATTACCAAATAATTTGGCATTCAGCTTCATGATTGCTCCTAGGTATTGAGCAACTTGTTCTTCAGTAGTAACTTCATCTTCTTCAGAGGAAGGATACTCATTAGAGCTCATGAATGGCAGAAGTAGGTTCAATGGAATCTCTATGGTCTCTATATGAGCCTCAGATTCCCTTGGTTCTTCAAAGGGGAACTTTTTTTCGTTCAGAGGACATCCCATGAGGTTTTTCTCACTGGGAATCACGTCCTCCTCACTCTCTCCAGGTTCGACCATGTTGGTCATAGTTATGGCCTTGCACTCTCTCTTGGAATTTTCTTCTGTATTGCTTGGGAGAGTGCTAGGAGGAGTTTCAGTAACTCTTTTACTCAATTGACCCACTTGTGCCTCCAAATTTCTTATGGAGGACCGTGCCTCAGTCATGAAACTGAAGGTGGTCTTAGATAGATCAGAGACTATGTTTGCTAAGCTAGAGAGGCTCTACTCAGAATTCTCTGTCTGTTGCTGAGAAGATGATGGGAAAGGTTTGCTATTGCCAAACCTGTTTCTCCCACCATTATTGTTATTGAAGCCTTGTTGAGGCTTCTGTTGATCCTTCTATGAGAAATTTGGGTGATTCCTCCATGAAGAATTGTAGGTGTTTCCATAGGGTTCTCCCATGTAATTCACCTCTTCCATTGCAGGATTCTCAAGGTCATAAGCTTCTCCTTCAAAGGAGGCTTCTTTAGCACTGATGGATGCAGCTTGCAATCCAGTCAGATTCTGAGAAATCATATTGACTTGCTGAGTCAATATTTTGTTCTGAGCCAATATGGCATTCAGAGTATCAATCTCAAGAATTCATTTCTTCTAAGTTGTCCCATTGTTCACAGGATTTCTTTCAGAAGTGTACATGAACTGGTTATTTGCAACCATTTCAATGAGTTCCTGGGCTTCTGCAGGCATTTTTTCAGATGAGTAGATCTGCCTGTAGAATGGTCCAATGACATTTTGGATAACTCAGACAGACCATCATAGAAGATACCTATGATGCTCCATTCTGAAAGCATGTCAGAAGGACACCTTCTAATCAATTGCTTGTATCTTTCCCAAGCTTCATAGAGGGATTTCACCTTCCTACTGTTTGAAGGTTTGAACTTTCACTCTAAGCTTACTCATCTTTTGAGGTGGAAAGAATTTAGCTAAGAAGGCATTGACCAGCTTTTCCCAAGAGTTCAAGCTGTCTCTAGGTTGTGAGTTCAACCATATACTAGCTCTGTCTCTTACAACAAAAGGGAAAAGCATAAGTCTGTAGACCTCGGGATCAACTCCATTGGTCTTAACAGATTTGCAAGAATTCAGCCAAGAACTGATGAGGATCTTCAAATAGAAGTCCATGAAACTTGCAATTCTGCTGCATCAGAGAAACTAATTGAGGCTTAAGCTCAAAGTTGTTTCTTCCAATGGCAGGAATAGAGATGCTTCTCCCATAGAAGTCGGGAGTAGGTGCAGTAAAGTCACCAAGCACCTTTCTTGCATTGTTGGCATTGTTGTTATTTTTGACTGCCATGTCTTCTTCTTTTTCGAATATTTCTGTCAGGTCTTCTCTAGAGAGTTGTGCTTTAGCTTCTCTTAGCTTCCTCTTCAGAGTTCTTTTAGGTTCAGGATCAGCTTCAACAAGAATGCCTTTATCTTTGTTCCTACTCATATGAAAGAAAAGAAAACAAAGAAAGTATAGAATCTTCTATGTCACAGTGTAGAGATTCCTTGATGTGTCAGTGGAAGAGAAGAATAGCAGGATGAGGTAGATAAAGAAGAATTCGAACTTATAGAGAGGGAGGGGGTCCGAATTATTAAGAGAGGATGAGTGTTAGTGATTAAATAGAAAGAGATGAGAGAGGGAATTTTCGAAAAAATTTTTAAATAAAATAAAATTAGAGTTTAAAACAAATAGTTAATTAAAAAGATTTTTAAAAAAAGTTGTGATGCATGGGAATTTGTCTCTCAACAAATTTCCTCCGGCAAGTATACCGAATTGTCGTCAAGAAAAACTCACAATAGAGTGAGGTCGAATCCCACAGGGATTGATTGGTCAAGCAATTTTAATTGGAAGAATACTCTAGTTGAGCTAAGCAGAAAGTGGATGTAGAATTGCAGAAAATTAAATAACGGGAAAGTAAATGACAGAAAATAAAGTGCAGAATCTTAAATGGGGAATTGGGGTGATTAGCATGAAAGTAAATGACAGAAAGTAAAGAGAATGGGTAAGATCAGAAATGGGAAAATCATTGGGTTCAGGAGGTATTGCATTCTCCGGATCAAGTTCATTCTCATCTCTTCCTCAATCAATGCATTCATTGATCTCCTTGGCAATCTTAAGTGATTGAATCCCAATTCCTTGGCAATCCAATCTCTCTAAACTTGAATAATTGCCCAATTCCTTGATTTAATTGCTCATGAGAAGAGATGAGGTATGGTCACTGATTATACCACATGTATTTCCAAATCAAAGTGTTGGTAGGGTTATATGTCACTATACCCATCCAAACCCCAATTTGGTCCAACATGAGAAAACATTTCTAGCATGATCTCCTCATCCCTTTTCCAAGGCTCAGAGAATATCCAATTATGGAGAGTTTCTTTCCCAAGATAACAATCCAATTAGATGAAGATCGAAAGCTTTCTAGTAAGATCAAGAGAAAAGAAAGAAGAAGAATAATGAAAACTGTGATTGATCCATCAAATTACAACAGAGCTCCCTAACCCAATGAAAGGGGTTTAGTTGTTCATAGCTCTGAAAAATGGAAATGAAGAAGAAGAAAGATACATTCTAACTCTAGAAGTTGCAGAAAAGTAAAATATACATAGTGTAGTTTTCTCCAAATGCCAATCTCTTTTCTAGTTCAAAACTACTCCTATATATACTACTCTTCTTGGTCTTCTAGTCAATTCCGCAAGTCTTGGATATGGGCCTTTGATCTTAAGTTGAAGCATTTGGGAATCTTCAGTGGGCTCAGCTTTAGTTGCAGAGAGAAAGTGATGTAAGCATGGACTTTGGCTTAGGGCGTTAGTGGCGTTAACGTTGAGTGACATTGTGGGTTCGAGAACGTTAATGGCAATCACTTTTCTCACTAATGTTCCCACCACATGGCCCACGTTAACTTCAACGTTAGTGGTACTAACGTGACCACTAACGTTGCCTTACAAATCTTCGCAAGCGTTATTGGGACTCACCTTTCCCAATAACGTTGCCTTGTGCCCCTAGTCCTCATGTTAGAGCTCACGTTAACTAAGTTAATGTGGCTCTTAACGTGGTTATGAATGCCATCCCAACGTTAGTGACAAAGGTGAGTGTCACTAACGTTGGCTCATCAATTTCAACTCCACGTTAACTTTCACGTTAGTGGTCTTAATGTGACAACTAACGTGGGCAATGCAAGCTTGATCCAACGTTAGTGACAAAGGTGAGTGTCACTAACGTTTGCATTGTTCCTCTCTTCCATGTTAGAGTCCAAGTTAACTTAGTTAACGTGGCTCTTAACGTGGTTCATTGCCACATCTTGGAGCGTTAGTGGTGATCACAATTACCACTAACGTTGGAGTCTTTTTTTTTGTCTCCACGTTAATGTAGTTAACGTGGCAATTAACGTGGCTCATGATGGCTTCGAGGGCATTACTGGTGTCCACTTTTTCTCATTAACGCTGCAGGCCTATCCCTATTCCACGTTAGTACCTACATTAACTAGGTTAACGTGGATGCTAACGTGGCTCTTCCTTGCTTCCTTTGTCCTGAAATTACACAAATAAAGTGCATCAAAGCTCTAATCCAAGTCATGAAATCATGCATTATCCAATTTAACATTCATTCCTTGCATAATTCTCATGAAATAATGTAAAATTCACAATATTTGTCTAAATCAAGATGTAAGTGTTCTTTTACCCAAAACTTACTTATTTCCTAAGAAAATGCATGAAACTACACTAAAACAGTAAAGAAAAGGTCAATGAAACTGGCCTAGATGCCCTGGCATCACAACACCAAACTTAAAGCTTACTTGTCCCTAAGCAAGTACTGAAACATGAATGATGAATGAAAAGGCAAGAGGAATGAATCATTATTGTGGAAGTCAAATCCTTAATTTTATGGAGTTTCATGCATAGCAACTTAGGTTCGTTCCTTTACCAGGTTTCAGACCTTTATCATACCCTTGAACACTTACTTACTTACATCCCCTGAGACTTCCTAGTTATTGATCCTTCCTTCTTTTGTTTTCTCAAGATTTATTGCATTCTTCTTTTGGCTAAATGCTCTGTAAGAGGGCGACTCTTTATGATAAGCTTTCAGTCAACACTCTCGAACCAGTTGGTTCAAGGTGCTAGGTGGTTAAGACACCCCTGAGGACTTACTCCCTCAAGTTTCTTTCCCTTATACAAACACACCACAGGCACATGGTTTGTTATTTTTCTTTCTTGAGACCTTGGTGTCCAGCACCTTTTTGGGTTACTAAGTGTTCTGTAGCAAGGGTTACTCTTGATAGTGGACTTTCAGCTGATAATCCCGAGTTAGTATATAGAATTCACTTCACAAAATAACTCCACTCTTGTTTTTCATATCATTTCTTTTCATTTGGCTCAGAGGGACACATATACAAGTAAGCAAGATGAAGTTGAAAACCAGGGACACTAGACTAGTAATCATAGACTTTAACAACAATGAAACTTAAATGCAGAATTGAAAATCCTAAACTACTATGGAAGCATGTTCTATTTCATACATGATTTTCCTTATTTAAACTTGAAAATGTAGAGAACAAGAAGGAACTCCACCACCTTTTACTCATGAGGTTGTTCATGCTCTTTTTCTTCCTTGTCTTTCTCTTGACTACTTGACTCCCCCGCTCCTTTGTTCTTCCCAATCAATTTCTTCCAGAAGCCAGCGTCTTCCATTTTCTTTTTCAGTGTTTCCTTTTGTTGTTTCACCTTCACCTCCTCTTGATTCTTCAGGTTTTTGTGAACTGTTTCATATTTTGGAATGGCAGAGTTTATATGATGCATGTTCTCAGCCACATAAGTCAGCTTAGCTTGAGCGTTTATATTAAATTCTTCTCTGTGTAATTGCCGCCCTTCATTAAGCACATTGAACTCGTTGAATGCTTTCATTTGAGCTATCTGCCTTTGGTTGAGCTCTTGAAGGTGCTTATCGTGACGCTCTTGCCTTTCAGACACTTGATTGATGGCTTGAGTGAGCTGAGAGTAGTGCTCTTGTTGCTGCTTCATTAGCTGTTCTGCAATTCCCTTTGTTGATTCATCCAATTTGATAGCATTTCCTCTTGACGATCTATTCTCTAAGATTTAAAATGCAACTGTTGTTCTTGTCCTTCCATGTATATTCTTGATAAATCGTCAATGGCTCCTCGAATGTGACCCAGATTTATGTTGGTTGGGTCATAGTACCCTTCTTGATGATATTCTGTTGGTTGGGGTTCTTCTTGGAAAGGTTCTTCTTCTGGTTCTTCTCCTGATGTCCTCTTCCTTAGATGGTGTCTTTTCTGCTGTTGAGATGGTGTCACATGAGTTATGTGTTGAAGTGTAAGTGACCTCCCGAGACTTACCCAAATTGGATTACTGTCCTCGAAGACTACCTTGGCTTTCACTCATAATCTAAAAATGGTGCTGGGGTACCAAAGTCTAGCACCCGAATCACTCTTCTCTGCTGACTCTTGAATTCCCTCAGCTATGATTTCGTGCACATTGATGCCTCCACCCTTTATTAAGCAATTTACCATAGTAGCTCTAGCGATGTTGACCTCAGAATTGTTTGCAGTTGGGAGGATAGATCGTCTCACAAGCTCAAACCATCCCTTGGCTTCCGGGATGAGGTCTCCTTTCCTGATGAACCGGGGCCTCTTATCCGAATACCTTTCCCAGTCAGATCCCACAATACATATGTCGCCCACAATTTCTTCCAGTTCATCATTGTCGGGGCCATTACTTATTCTTTCTTGATAACCGAGCTCAACAAAACGTGGTGATTTCAGCTGGAGAGCCCTTGTTATGGCATTGGGGCTGAAATCCACCTCTGTTCCTCTTAAGTAGCTCTTGAAGGTGGGGGCCATTGTCTTGTCTTCTCTAACCACATTTGCATAGAATTCCTTGATGAGGGTTGCATTAATCCTTGTTTCCGGATTGGTGAGCTTTTGCCAACCCATTTGCTCAATCTTCTCTCGAATTTGTGGACATTCATCTTCGTTGAACTAGAATGTCAACTCAGGCAGTATCTTTTTGTTCTTTATTCATTCAAACTCGAGCTCATGGAAGGCCGTTTTGAATCTCCCTCCATCGAAGGGAATGCTCTCCACTGGTTCCTTCCTTTTTTGCCTCTTGGAGCTTGACAATGCCATAAGTGAGAATTGGTTTGCGAAGGTGGTGAAGGATATGAGTTTGAAGATAGAGTTCGGTTAGTTTGAGGCGAGATGTGTCTTAGAGGAATGTGTTTTGAGAGAAGGAAGAGAGGTGAGTTGGATGAATAGTTGAGAAGGGCTAGAGTGGTGAGGGTTCCTTATATAGGCCGGTGGTGAGAGTTGAAGGGTGTAGATCAATGGTACGGTTTTGATAGTGGACGGTTGGGGTTTGGCACAAGGTGAGCACAAAGATCATCATATTTATGAACTGATTGCTTCGGTTTCCAAGATGACCCTTTCTCATCCTTGCATGGCAACATTTTCCAAGGGGTTCTCCTTGAAGACAAGCGTATAACCCCCCTAACTGAAGTGGTCGAACCTCTTTCCATTGGTTGTTCCATCAATCTACTCCAACCCCCCTTTTTTCATTTCCTATACAAGACAAAAGGAATACAAAAAGTTAATTGAATTTTTGGTGGGAAGATTTAAAATATGAACTAGCTACCATAAAAAAAATTTTTTTACTATAGATATGATCTTCAGGAAGACAAAACAACTGACTTCTTTGATGCTCATATATGCACATTGGTGACACCAAACTTAGTTTGTGATCATGTGGTGTTTAAGGGTTTAATCAAGACTCTTAGCCCAAAATGACATAAGTTATGTTCATGCCATCTTAATGTGCCTTGAACACCAAACTTGTTGTTCACTATATGTTGCATATAAAGGTTCTGTTAAATGTTTGTCAAAGTTGTTTTGAAATTCATGATCTTACTTTATTAACTAACACTAAAGAATTTAAAAGAAGGGATAAGAATCATGGGTTGCCTCCCATGAAGCGCTTTTTTAACATCATTAGCTTGATGGTTGACCCTTGTCAGGGTGGTTGGTGGTGCTTCAAATCCTCCCCTCTTGCAGTGTGTTTGTCTCCAGTGGCTTTGTTGAGAAGCTCCACATGTTCCAAGGATAAGACTTTGTTGATGATGTATACTTGAGGTAGCTGAGATGGGATGGTAGGAAGATGTGGTGGGATGGTTGGATAGTGAGCAGAGATTACTTCATCTCCTGGGGAGAAATCCTCTGTAGGGATCTTCTTGTTTCTCCATCTTCTGGGTACTTTCCTCCTTGTTTCTCTTGATGCTGTCTTGCTTTCTATAGATTCTTTCTCTAAGGGATCTGTTCATACCCTGACCGGGGTCCTCCAACTCGGCAAACCCGTAAGAGGTCCGACCTTGTGGTTAAGCTCACACCTACAGGTCGGACCTCGGACAAAAGAGCAAGGAAGGCCCACCAAAAGGAACGCAGCCCAAACCTAAAAGGCCGAAAAGGCCTAAAAAAGGCGGTTCCACAAAGATAGAGATAAAACTCCCAAAGATAAGATAAGATAAGAATATCTTATCCAGGGAAGATCACGACCAACTACTATAAATACACTGGAGCACCCAGGTATGGCATTCATTCCACATCTACACATATCTGCTTGGACCCATGCTAACTTAAGCATCGGAGTGTCATTGCAGGTACAATCACCAACCAAAAGAGCTCGGAACTTCTAGAAGCAGTCCGAGCACAACAAGATCGACTGAAACAACTCGAAGAGGACATAAAGAAGCAGAAAGAAACTGAACAAGATCTGAGAAGGGAGACTCGAAAGCGCAGAGAATTAGAAGAAAAACTACGGAAAATAGAGGCCAACCTGAAAGACCGGACAGAACACGGCACCACCACCGAAGGCAACCATGATCCCTTCACACAAGAGATCATGGAGGAAAAGGTACCGCGAAACTTCAAACCACCCGACATGGACCTCTACGATGGCACCACCGATCCGAGTCACCACCTCAGCAACTTCAGAAGCAGAATGTACCTAGTCGACGCCTTCGACGCGACTCGGTGCAAAGCCTTCCCCACCACCCTCACCAAGTCAGCCATGAAGTGGTTCGACAACCTGCCACCAAGATCAATCACCAGCTTCGAAGACCTAACCAAAAAATTCCTAACAAGATTCTCTATTCAAAAGGACAAGACAAAACATGCCCCCAGTCTACTCGGGATCAAGCAAAGTAACCAAGAAACTCTTCGAGAATACATGGAGCGATTCAACAAAGCCTGCCTGGACATACAACACTTGCCCACTGAAGCAGCCATCATGGGACTAGCAAACGGCCTAAAAGAGGGACCGTTTAGCCAATCCCTATCCAAACGATACCCGACCTCCCTATACGAGGTACAGGAGCGGGCAGGAAAATATATCAACATGGAAGAAACCTCCCAGCTAAGAGACTCTTCTAGGAAGGAATCAACCTACCCACTCCGAGATCGGGATCGGGAACAGAAGAAGAAAGAAGAACCCACCTCGGACAAGCCACGGAAGTACCACAACTACACCCCCCTCCGAGTCTCCCTGGTAGACGTCTACAGAGAAGTATGCCACACCGAGAAGATCCCCCCACCCCGACCGCTAAAACACAAGAGAGCGGGGAGAGATCGGTCCGAGTACTGTGAATATCACAAGCTCTACAGTCATTCTACTAACGACTGCTACGACCTAAAAAATGTTATAGAAAAGCTAGCCAGAGAAGGAAAACTCGACAGATACATAGCAGAGAAAGGAGAAGAGACCAGGAAGAGAAGGCGGGGAGACAACGAAGATCGGGCCGAACAAATCCCGCGAACCCCTGAAAGACATGTTCACATGATAAATGGAGGTTTTGCAGGCGGAGGAACATCCAAATCCTCGCGAAAAAGACACCTCAAAGACGTTTATCACGTCCGAGAAGACAGTCCCCTGCCCGAATTACCTACTATCTCATTTACCCGAGAAGATGCTCAGGGGATAATTCCCGGACACGACGATCCAATGGTAATCACCATCATCCTAGCAAACGCCAACTTACATCAAACCCTGATTGACCAGGGAAGCTCAGCAGATATCCTGTTCAAAACGGCCTTCGACAA